>NC_084799.1:153398708-153715493 GCF_963169125.1 Humulus lupulus
GGGATACGTACGATCCAACCATGAACCACTGTTTACTCTAAACATCTCTGGACCTTGTGGATGAGCTATGTGAAGCTTCACAACTTTGAGTAGCATCCTACCAGTGAAAGGTGGCCAGATATTTCAACTCTAAAGTGAAGGATAGGAAATTTGGGGTCAGAGATTTATTGTTACGAAGAGTCTTCTTAGCCACCCGAGATCCTGGTGCTGGAGTATTGGGCCCTAACTGGGAAGGCACGTATCAAGTCGAGAGCATCATGTGTCTGGGGACATACAAACTAGCTCGACTAGGTGGAGATTTAGTGGCCCACGCCTGGAATGCTGAGCACCTTCACCAATATTGCCAGTAATATAAGCAATGTATTTTAAAAGTTTTGTAGTCATTTTGTAGCCTCTGAGCACAATTAATGGAAATTGTGTGTGCAAAACACGATAGATGAAATTTAGAGAAACAACTTGTATTTTAAATTTAAATTTAATAATTTCACTTCCCAAGGTGTTCCTGCTCGCAGGCCTGGACAAGTGAGCGAAGACGAGCCTCCGATAACTTGGGGGGCATAGCTGGGTCTCCTCGCAGGATAGCAGGCTCGCGGAGCGTGACCTAGGAAGCTAAGCTTATCATGAGCGGAGAAAGCCTAGTGCTGAGGCTCGTGTAAGTAGGCTAAAAAAACAAGTAACCTATGGGCAGAGAACTTGAGTTGTGTCCCAAGGACCAGCTACAGGTTCTCAACTTTTAATAGGTGAACTGACCCCCGAGTCATTTGTACTCGGGGGGCAACTCTAATCAGTGTAACCTATCAAGGACCATGTGCCCCATGAGTAACATTGAAAGTAGCCTAGGAAGCTAAGCTCATCATGAGTGGAGCAAGCCTAGTATCACAACCTAGGGAGTTACCCCTAGTATTGGAAGATCCGTGACCTAGGAAACAAAGCTTGTTATGAGAGGAGTAAGCCAAGTGTCACAGGATCCCAAAAATAAATAACCTGGGGAACAAACCCTATCATTGAAAAAATCCAAGTAACCTATGGGCAAAGAACATGAGCTGTGTATTGAGAATTGTGCACCCAAGGACTCACAATCAGTTCTCGACTCCCGGTAGGCGAACAGACCCCCGAGTCATCTGTACTCGGGGGGAAACTTTTCTTAGTGTAACCTCCCGAGGACTACAAGCCTAAGGAGTAACACTTTGTCTTTGAACTCTATTTAAAATTGACCTCTTAAGACCCGAGTTGTTGGAACTCGGGTGTAAGGACGCAACGAGTGCTCCCACTTGACAGCGCACTAAAGTTACTCCCAAGGACTGCGAGCATGGGAAGCAACAAGTCCCTAGTTGAGTCGACAAGACTCGAGTCATCAGAACGCGAGCACAAGTCCTTAGTTGAACAAACTAGGGCAATAAAGTCTTAAGTCTCAAAGACTATGGTCCATGAGTAGTGGACAGATTAAGGTGTAAAATTCTCGTGGCATGAAGTTACATTGAGTTAGACGTTAAAACCTTGTCAAATTTATAAGACCAAATTGCACAATTACTAAATGTTAAAAACGTGTCGAGTGATAAAGCAATGAAGGCAAAGGAATAGTGCAAGAAATAACCATTCACAAAGAAATAAGGGCAAAGTATTTATAACTATTCACGGGGGCTCGATCGATAAACTTGTTTGTACCCCAAAAGTGAAAATGGCACGCAGGCCTATCAGAAGTAAAAATATAAAAATTAGAAGGGCCTACTCACCCGAAGGAACCTTTGTCACAAGCTCAATCACAATATCAACCTCAAGATTCCTACTTGCTGCCACGATCTCTTTTGCCTTGGCTTCCTTAACTTCGTCTGCCCGAAGACGCTCCTCACGTAGTTTCCTTATGTTGGGCTTGCCCGCGAAGGCCAGGTCCATATCCCTGTTGCTTTTCCATGCAACATAGACCATGTCCTCGGCCATCACATCGAGTTCCTTCTTTAGCTCCTCATTTTGAAGCTTTAGCCCCTCATTTTGAAGCTTTAGGTTCCCGATATCCTTGGCAGTTGCCTTGGCTAGTGAAGTTGCATGCACAACTTTCCCTCAGCCCTTGGTGGCATCTACAAAATGCTTCGAAGACTTCTCACGGCTTCCTCCATGGCTTGGGTGTGGCCCGTCGCATCCTTCAGCAACTTTGAGGAAGTGTCATCGAGAGTTTGCAGCTTGGACCGCTCCATCACCAGTTGGATCTCCAGTTTGAACGCACGAGTCTTCTTGTCCTCTATGTCCTTCTTGAGCTGTGAGTGTCCTCTAGGAGAACTAAGGTCTCCCTGAGCTCCTTGAGCTCAAATATCTCACAGTGACGATGTCCCCAAGCCTCTGATAAAACACCATGGCCTGCACAACAAAAAAAAACTAGCTCCAAGAATGGGCTTGGCAAAAAAAGGAAACTGTGAGAGATTCAAGTGGTGCTTACCCGCAGAGTGGTGTAGCTACAAAGGATGAGGAGTGATATATCACTATCACTGCCGCAGCAGGCGTAGCTACGATATAGCATGTCGTAGAAAGACCCCAGTAGTCCCTGGGGAAGCTTCGCCACTAGCAGTGTTGTTCAGTCACCCACTCTCCCTGCAAGGAGAAGCTCCAAATCTTCACGACTAGAAGGCGACATCGAGATATCCAGTCCGTCTTTGTGCAGAAGCTCCACAAGGACTTTGAATTCCTCATTCCCCTCGTTAATGGGAGTGTTGAAGTACTCAACCACTCACTTATGCCTCTCATACTCTTCCCCTTCGTAGTTCTTAGAGAAGATGACAAGGTGAGGTGTTATGGATGGAGGACTGCCTGGCACCCCAAAGGAATGGATTTCCTTTCCCTTCTGAGAAGGACCCTCATCATGCGAGGGGGACCCCTTGTAACGACCCAAATTCACTAATAAGGCTTAAGGGCCTTGATTAGTGTGCCGGGAGGGCATGACGGGAATTATGTGTGATAATTATGATGTGTGAATTGTACCGCGTGGGTGCTGTGATACCAACGTGATGCACGTGCCGAGACGGTCCTAGGAAACTAGATAATGGTAACTGGTGATTTGGTAACCCGCGTAACTGTTAGTAACCATAGAGAGTAACAGGTTTTATGGGGAAAGTGGTAGAATTGCAAAGCTGGTGAAAAGACAAGTTTGGCCTTGAGGTTTAGTTAGGAAGGGGTATTAGTGGAAGGGTAGAACAGTCATTTGGTAGGATAAATGATCATTAGCTGAAGGGAAAATATGATATACGTATAACACTTGGAGAAATGGGTTTATGCTGAAATTGGGGACCTAGAGGAAGAGCAAACCTAAGAAGAAGAAGGGAGAAACTGAATTTAGCTTTTGGAAGAAGAATTTAAGGGTGATTGAAGTTGTCAAGCAAGCTTAGATCAAGGATATTCAGAGGTAAGATCTTGATTATGATATATCCAAGTTTTAAGTCTGAAATTTTAGATAATGAATGTGAATTGAGGCAAGTTGGTGGCTGGTTTTATGTAATTTCAGAATTGGGGAATCAAGGGGGAAGGAGGTTTAGAGCTGGAGGTTGGACTCATCATTCAAGGTAAGGTCTCTGTGTGTTTATTAGGCTTGTTTCTGTTAAGGTATAGGGAGTTTGGAGTGTGGTTTGTGTTTGAGTTCAAGCTGTTCTTAATTTTCTAGTTTGAGTTGTTAAGTGTGAAATTCAAGAGTGAATTTTAGGATTGAAGGTGTGAGTGAGCTTGGGCATGATGTTTTTGGGTTGTTGTGAGGTTTATTAAGGGTATGAAGTTGGTTTTGGGACTTAGGATAGAGTTTGGGGTGATTTGGAGAGGTTGGAGCTCGGGAAAATGCGAAGGAAAAACCCAGAATTCTGGGCTGCGAAGGCGTGCCGCGGCATGGGTTTTGTGTGCCGCGGCTTGGAGTCTCTGACTGATGGGTGCCGCGGCACAAGGCTAATTTCAGAGTGTCACTTTTGGCAATTTTTGGCCTTTGCTTCGGGGGTTCGAGGGATGTCTCCGGGGTATTGTTCTAAGGTTTTGGGGGTTCCGAGAGTGTGGGTTAGGTTCCGGAAAGGTGGTCTTTGATTGGTTAATGACAAAAAATATTATATTTGTGTTGTGATTAGGACTTTGGAGAGGCTCGGAGTAGAGGACCGTGCTTGTGGCTACGTGGCATCGGAAACCAGTGAATTGAAAGGTAAGAAAACTGCACCCGAATGTATGATTGTGATGGGACTAAGTGCTCCCGAGAGTTGTAATGTGTCATCGTTGGTATTATGCCAAGGGACACGTATAAGCGGTCTAAGGGTACCGTTCATGATTTTAGTGCACGGGGCGCGAATTGGCCATTGGAAACCGGAAACAATAGGTTAACAGAGGGAGCAGCCTGTGAGCGCTAGCCCTGGTTAACATCTGTGTTTTATGTATTTTGAGCTGAGATGCTTAGTATGTGGTATACTTGAATTTATGAGATGCTATATGAGTAATTGACTTGATTGCTAGTTGTTCATGCTCTGTTATTGCTGTGTTTTCTTGCTGGGCCTTGGCTCACGGGTGTTTCGTGGTGCAGGTAAGGGCAAGAGCAAGCTGGACCAGGCCTGAGGTGGAGAGCTCCGAGGTGAAATGTACATAGCCAGCCGTTCGATCACCATGGTCGAGGAGTGTGTCAGGACAGAGATTACCTAACTGCTCATTTTGCCTTAGTATGGCTGTTAATGTACTCAAACTTTGTAACTTTTGTAAATGGCTTTTAAACTGTCATTTTTTTGGGATCCCATGTACATAAACAATGTTTATCAATGAGAACATAACTTTTGAGGCCAAAACGCTTTTAACCCTAGTACCTCTACTGTTTCAGAACACGTTTTTACTTTTACGACTTGATTAGCAAGTCTGACACTTTATAAACACACAGTGTAGCGGTCTTGGCTATCCAGGGCGTTACACCCCTCTAGGTCAATGAACTTTCCGGACACCACTGGTCCCGAGGGAAGGACTAGTGGAGCAGTCGTAGGGGCTGCAGGGGCCACCGGGGAGCAGAAGCTCCACCTGTGGTGCTGTAGGGAATTCAATTCAAGAAGGCCCTGACACCCTCTGATGTTTTTCCTGAATGAAGTCAGAAATTCCCATGTTGTCTACAAAAGAAAATGAGCCGGTTAGTACTTGGATGGAAGGAAAGACAAAATAATAAAAAGGAAAAAATATGAAAAATGCATGCAAGAAAATGACAAGGGTGTAGATTCTCCTCGGGAGCCCCACCGCTATAAGGCTCCCCTGGGTAAAGAATAAAGTGAACAAATTCTGTGACAAGTCGACCCATATCCTGCGTGGTGTTTGTCTCATATTGAAAAAACTAATCTGCTTGCATGGACACACCTCGTTCAGAGGTACGAATCGTTAGGGGTGAAGTCTTCTCTTCTGGTGGTGAAGGAAGACATTGATTAAGAGTTGGTAGTCTTGGAACTCCTCCTCCATCCATTGATGATTTGAGACCTTCCCTTACTCAAGGAATGATAGTGAAACCCATATGTGTTCAGGACTAACTCCTTCCCCTACATGCTTAGAATTGTAAAGGGTTATGTGGGATTTACCTTGAGGCATAGAAGAAGACCATATCCCCGCCTTGAGCTCTCCATTGAGCTTCTCGTCCTCTTGGGCCTAAACAATGGCCTGGATAGTAAGCATTGTCTCCACGTGCTGCTCACGCATCCTCTGGTTGTACTAGAAGAGCGCTTGCGCCGCCATATAATATGTGTGAATTCTGGCATCCACCAAGGATTTCTTCGAGTCGTGGAAGCTGGACAAGCTCAGAAGCTTATGTGCTGACCCTCCTGAAGAAGCCCGTACTGGCACAGATGAGCCTCCGTGACAAGGAAGGCGAGACCCATCTTTTCATGTGGGAGGGTTTGAATTTTTCAGAACTTTCCATGGTAGGCTTCCACGTGAGGAGTGCGGCGAAAGGGAATAGTTTTGAAACGTACCAACCCTGGTGAAGTGCAGGAGTAGTGTCGGATTGGTCCGTGTGGGAAAACCATTTTTTCATCAAAATAGTCTTTGTAGTCCCGTGCGTGGCTTTCTTTTCCATTCGAAGCCTTATAGGACATGCCCGGGTTTGTATACTTCATCAAAGTATAGTATCCATCATGATTCTCCCTCTTCGGGCAGGCTTGGATGTTGGACACGTACAAAATCTCTGTCGGAGAAGTGGCTGGCCAATTCTGATTCTTGTACAAAACAAAGAGCCTTGCTAGCAACCAATATCCAATCGTGGATAGCTATAGTGGGGCTATGCTGACAAACTTTAGGAAGTCGGCATAGTATTGGTGGAGCGTTAGCGCGACTCCGGCATGGAGGTGAGGAGAGCTCCACGCTCTGAGGCCATGGATGCTCTCGTGCAACCTCTCATTCTCTATGGGCACCAACAAGTCTTGTGTGTCCACTCCGTAGTGGGAGAGGATCTTGTTAAGAGCTCCCTGGTGTCTCAGCTTGCTCGAGAGCTCCTCTGTCTCAAAACCGTCGGTGATATAGGTGTTTTCCCCTGTCAGGGGACCCATATTGGCCTCCTGCTCTGAGATGCAAACTTGAATAGGCCTTTTCTCCATCGGAGTGTTGTCTTCCCTCACCACGAGGGCCCTGCTATGGTCAATGACCATTGCTTCTTCTTTTGGGGAAGTCATCCCGCATCTCGAGCCATCTCTAATATCTTGTGGTGGAAGTAATAGAATCCTTGTTGGTGGAGGTGGTGTAGCTCTTCGGAGATCTGAAACAAAACCAAGTAGTTAACGCCTTGACCAGAAGAAATATAGGTTAAAACGAGAAACCCTAAGACTACTGCTGGGCGAGTGGAAGAGGAAGAATGTTATGGGACTGGGGTGTCCTCGGAACAAGCAAATTGGTGCCAAGGAACACCATTGAATCTAATGAATTTTGTCGGAATCTGGAATTTTTCAAGATTCCGGTCAAATGTCCAGAGACGCAGAGAAATGCAAGAAGCATGGAATAGGCCATTTCAACCTTTTTAAATGTCAAAATAGGCTCAAAATAAATAAAAAGAGGTCAAAAAGACCTCCAGATGCTAGAAACATTCAAACCCTAAGCATGCAACTACACACTCAACAAAACAGAACCTAAAAAAGAATAGATCAAAAATACTTACTCGATATGAAGCGCCTGTAATTGGTGTACTATGTACGAACTCAAAAGTATTTCTTGTTCATCGACCAGAAGAATGATGATTCCCTCCAGCCATCAAGGTCGTTGGAAATGCAGGAACTTGTGAGGTTTTTGGGGTCTGGGAGTGATGAAGCTTTCGGAGAGCTTGAAGGTTCTGGTATTTTTGAATTTTAAATGACCAAAGTGAGTATGTGAGAGACGGTTCTTAAATTTTATACTCGAAGAGCTTGGGGTGGAAGCAACTCCAACCCGACAGTTGATCATCTATGGGGTAGACACTCAAGCATGATCCAACGGTCAAGATTATCAAAGCACAGATCGTGATCATTAGCATGGGAAAAGTATGCCTCAAATACAGGGCGAAAGGACGTTTCGGGTACAGATTGGACGTCTTGAGCATGGAGTGGACTCCTCATTAATTAAGCAAAAAGTAATTAAGCTCCTCGAGAGATAATAAAGCTTTGTAGAACTCGCCTAGAGCTCCTCAGATTATAGTATCCTCTAAGCGAGTCGTATTTCTCTTTTTAGGCGTGGATGTCTCCAAGTGAGGCCACGTCCTGAGGACCACTCTAGCAGTCCTCTCGTCTTCTTGATCTGATAGTTCTTTAGGTCTAGGAGTTTTGTTCTCGAGCCTGGAGAGAGCTCCAGGTGTTAGTTACTATAGCCTTGGGCCACAACAAGATTGTTTGACAACTTTATGGGTGCCTCAAGTAGTGGCGTCGAGTTCGTATAGTCGACAATTAGCATTTTACACAACGTTGCCTGTCATAGGAAAACGTACAACCGCATTCTGACAGTGTCAGAGGCGTGTCTCCCATAAAGTTGGTGGGCTGCAACCAACGAATTGGACCCCGTGTGAGACACACATGCCCACAATCTTAATTAGAACATGCGAAGGGATTAAATAGCAATTAACTCCCCATATAATATTGGAATATTTGTAATAAATGAGATTAATGACCCTGAACCTCTATAAATAAGGCCCCATACCCATTGTAAAAAGGTTCACAACTTTTGTACTTAGAGCAATATATACGTTGCCTGAGAAAACCTCCATTGAAGCTTTCTATCTCAAACTTCGAAAACATTAATACTAAAGACTCGTGGACTAGGGTTATTTTATAACCTGAACCACGTAAACTCTCGGTGTTTATTTTCTTTAAGTTTTGTTATTAAGTTGATAGCAAAAAAGGAAGTCAACAAGATTTAATTGTTGTTATTAGATGTGTGTTAGTTTGTACAACTATTTTGGTGCATAAATTATGGGATTAGAGCAAATTTGGTTGAATTCGAGGACATTCAAATTTTAAAAAACACATAGAATTGCTCTTTGACTTGCATCGGTCAACCAACCTAAGGCACCCAGTCGACTGACTTTTGGTTCGGGCAGGCTTCGCCACTTTAGCCAGGCGATTGACCGGCCTGTGCCAGGCGGTCGACCAGCCCATGTTGGTAGCCATGTTTTGGGGTTGTTTTGAATGGGTTTTGGTGGGTAACCTTGGTGGATCATAAGCTAAGGTTCCTAGGACAACATTAGGCATGTTTAAATTATATTTGGGGCTTAGTGAAACTAATAGAAAGTTACTAAACTAAACCTACATCATTATGTTGTGACTAGGGTTTCTAAGAGGCTTGTGAGAGGATTGCACTCGAGGCCATCCTAGATCCTACATCAGACCCGAGGTAAGAAAACTGGCATATGCACATTGAGTAGGGCATGAGCCCGGTTACTTTTGGATGCAGTTATGACTATATATATCTTAATATGTTGAGGTTAAATACCCTATATGTATAATAGTGTTTGTTGTGCTTGTTTTCATTATAATTGATTGTGATTAATCGACATTGGCCAGGTTATGCAATAAGCATGCAATCTGTAGGATGTGATGGAAGGGTCTAACATTCCAAAATTACCTAATAAGGCTTAGGGCCTTGATTAGGGGGGCAGTTGGCAATATATGGAATTATGTGCTTATTTGTTATATTTAATTATAATTATGTGATTATATGACTAGTTGTGCATGTTTAGAAATATTAAATATGCATGTGGGCCCATTTCTTATTAGAAGGGAAATTTTGATAATTTGGCCTGTTGCAGGCATAATTGTATATTTATATGATATATGTGAGAGACCACATTATTATGTGGCTTTATTTGAGTTACTTGGCACGAGGCAGTCCTAGGGAGCATGTTAGCGAGAAAGTCACAACGGGACTCAATATCTGACTCAGGGCGAGTCAAGGGGTATTTTGGTTATTAGACATTAATTGGGTTATTGAGAAATTTGACCATTTTGCCCTCGGGGACGTTTTTGGTATCCCGAGCCTCGGGGTTAGCTTAGGTCATTCAAGCTTAAGAAAACAAAAAGGAAACACTTAGAGGTTGCCACTAAACCGACTCTCTCTCCTTCTCTTTCACTTTTTTGCTCTCAAAGCTTTCTCAAGCAAACCATTGAGGAACTAAGGAATTTTTGGGCTAGAAATCAGATAATTGAAGCTTAACCTTGGGGGATTAATTCTGTTGCAGTTTACGGGATTAATCATCAGTGGAGGTAAGCTCTAGACCATGTTTTTACAATTGAAATTATGTGTTTCCATGGCTGTTTTAGTGTGTTCTTGAGGCGTTCTTGAACCATCTAGCTTATGAATTTAATTGGTGAATTAATGAATTTTAGGACTGAATTTTTATTGGGTTTTGTTGCTGGGAACATGTTGAAACTATTGTGGTAATTGAATTATAGCTTTGGAGTGAATTTTGGTTAGTATGGAGGGGATTTGACTACTGAAATGGATGAATTCCTGGGTTCAAGGGGTCAAGTCGCGGCTGTGTTCTTCTGAATTCGCGACTTAGCTTGAGCCCAGGGCCTTGGGGAAGCCTCTTGCTATGGGGGGGTGCCGCGACCCGTTAGGGCGCATCGCGGCCCGTGCCCCTTGACAGAGGGGAGGAGGTTGCTTATAGGAGGGGTGCACCACGACCCACAAAGCCAGGTCGCGGCCCGCCTGGGCGTTTTGGCCTTGGGGAATTTTTTTTAAAAGGGAACCTTTTTCTTAGGGCTCGGGATCAATTCCACTACCCAATTTAGTGGAACTCGAGGCCCCGGAGGCTAGGACTTGGTTTGAAAGCCTTTATTCCATCGTTGTTGATGGAATTCTATTTTATGGTTGTGACTAGGTTACCGCTAGGGGCTCAAAACTGGGATCGTGCTCGAGGGTCGTTCTTATTTACGTTTACTCGGACCTGAGGTAAGAAAACTGCACCCAATACGTGTTATATGTGATTAGGGCTTGGCCTGATTGTTATCAATTATCATGATTAGGGCTTGGGCCCCAAGAACAGTTATATTTAAGCTAATGCTTCATACGTTGGTCGATACTTGCTTAAGTGTTCTATAATTGTTGTATGCATTCTGTGGTTAGGGCATGAGGCCGCGTTAAATAAGTATGACTAGTATCGCGAGAATGGTTATTCGATGGCATTATGTGATTAACATGCATACGTGCTTATTATGTTGGGATATGCCTATCCATATCTGTTTCTGTATTGAAGTTTGTATTTCTAGATCAGGGCTTGACTTATTAGTCAAGGACGGCAATAGTGTGCTACGCGCTAGTTGAAAGGCTTAGGCCTGAACCAGCAACATATTATTACGTTGACCGACCCTATGGTCGATGAAACATTAAAGCGCCAGGTACGCTTGACTAGCTCTACGACTAGTTACTCAAGGCTAAGGGCAAAGGCCCCAGGTAACTCTATGGTCACGTAGCAAGGGCATAGGGCCCAGGATTGACTATATAGTCAATTGTATAGTGCAGCGGCCCCAAGTTGGTCCAATGACCATTTGTCTGTAACTAAATGATGATATCTAGAGGTTTCTATTCTTTGATTATGCACATGTTGAGTTTTCTTGCTGAACCTTGGCTCACGGGTGCTTTGTGGTGCAAGTAAGGGGAAGGGAAAGCTTGACCAGCCATGAGTTGGAGAGCTTTGGTGGCGGCGTGTACGTATGCGGCTGCTCGACCACTACGGTCGGGGACATCTCAGAGGAACTAGGGTTATAGACCTGTTTTTGCCGCTTAGGCCGGCTGAATGTAATTTTGATGAATATTCACCTTTTTAAAAGCTTATTGTAATGTTTTGGGATCCCATGTTTGTACGAAATTTTTTATATAAAAGTCAACGGTTCTTTTGACCAAAAATTTTAACCCTGACCCTTGACATTAACCTTAGTTACACATTTTAAACCAAATGACTTGGTTAGCAAGTCTGACACAATTTTATAGTACACAGTGTAACAGTCCTGGATTAGGAGGACGTTACATAGGGCAACTCAGGGAGTGTTGTACACACTCGCCCGACACATGCCATAAGCTTGGTGCCCCAAGGGCGCACTTTGCTCGGCATAGGCCGTATAAATTTTTTATAATTTTAAATGAATCTTGTTATTACTTGTAAAGAATGATAGTTGTTGCTTATATATTTGTTATAATATTTCTTATGCCATGTTGGGTTTTCTTGTTGGGCCTTGGCTCACGGGTGCTCTATGGTGCAGGTAAGGTCAAGGGAAAGGTCGACCGACCATGAGTCAGAGGGCATTGGAGCAGCGCATACATGTTCGGCCTACTCGACCGTCACCGTCGAGTTATTTTGAGGGACATAGGGTATAAGTCCAATTTGGTCGCTTAGGTCAACTATTTTGTAACCTGAGTTGTGATTATACATTGATTAAAACTCTTTTTTCAAATCCCTTGTAGATATTGAAAGTTTTAATGGAAAAGTGTATATCTTTAGACCAAAAATTTATCACCCAAACCTTTAATTAACTTTAATCTCAGTTTTGAGTCCAAATGACTCGCATAATGAGATAAGCATTATTTTAAACACAGTGTAACGATACTAGATTAGTATGGTATTTAAAAACTCGTTGAGTCTGGGCAGCTGATAAAGAGAAAGTGGAATTTTACAAAGGACCTAAGGGGTCGTGACCAGATCTCAGGTTCGGTCATGTGAACATGAGAGCCATTGCAAGTGACCGGGTAGAACATAAGCAACTTACCCTCTGTACTAGAAACTGCAGGCGACTAGGAAAATAAGAAGTTCATTCGAATATCACGAGAGCCATCACAGAAGTGAGAGGGGCCCCTCCCAGGTCCCCCCATCAATCAGATGGACAGTCGCAACACAAGTGACCCTGCTCCCCCTCTTTCCTAGTCAATTAGGGGGCATAAGGGATATCATGCGCATGGAACAAAGCAACATATATGTAAAGTTCATGAGAAGTACGTATGGAGAAAAACATAGTGCATGTAAAGTTCGTGCAAGGCGCATACCAAATGAAGCATTAAGAGAAACACCAGCAAAAAAGAGAAAATTAGAAACTTTTGCGAAACAACATCGAGCATGGATGAAAAAAGTAAGCAGAATTCTTCATTAATATATATCAAAAAGCGGTCGAGTTAAGGCCAATGTTCATACAGACAATAGAAATGCTCAATGTAAAGAACAACAAAAATAAAGAAAAATAGCGATAAGAAACCTTTGTAGGATCAGTGGAGCGGTCGGCATCGCTGGGACCCCCCTCACCAGTGGCGACCTCACCGATGAAGCCCTCTCCCGAGGCCACCTCACCGACATGGTCCTCAGCAGGTTTCACTCCCTCCACACCACCTCGCTCCAGAGGAATCTCATAAGTGGCATCTTCATCGCCGACCTTAACAACGAAGTCCTCTGAACCCTCGGCAACACCATCATCAACCACATCCTCGCATGTCTCCTTGGTTAGGCAAGCATGGCATTATGTCAAGATGTTCGTAGTTGCTGGCTCACCCATGAAAATGAAGCCCAGAATGCAGTTGAAGCACCAGAGAGAAAACAACATATTGTTAGTCTTCTTGCTGTCGCCCCTACGAGCAGACTCAACCACGTGACGGAACTAGAAAAGCTCATCCATGAGGATCACATCTATGGCATCGAGTCGAATCATCCATCCTTTACCATCCTGCTTAGCACATGTCACAGCTCTAGTGGCATCCTTGCAAGCATAGTGAGCCCTCGCGAGCTCCTACTTCGAGGCAAAAAGTGTATTGCGAGCGTGCTCAAGGTCAGAAAGGCACTCTCGAGATCCAACAGGGTGTTTTCGAGATCTTCAGTCTCCCGGTCAAGTTGGCAATGAAGGTTCACCATAGTTAGTGATGCCTTAAAAGTATAGAAAATTGTGAGAACATACCCTTAACAAAAACAAAAGGGAACAAGTCAAGGTAGTTACTATAACAATGTTCTCCATTTGTTGGCGGGACAAGTCGAGAGGTGAGCCAGTGGTCGCCAATGGACAGTTGCAGAGAATGCAAAGGCTCAGTGCTACAGACTCTAGCATCCCCATCACCATACTAATGCCCGCCTGAAGAGGCGCTGGAGGTGGAAACTAGAGGAATTTGGCGCAATAGGGGGAAGCATGGGCACTGGCGCAGTAGGACATGGGGCGCCCTCCGCGAGAGGACCTTATGGAGCGGGACAAATAGATGTGACCTGAAGGTTGGATATGGACCTTCTTATCTTTCCCACGCGATCGACTATAGGATGAAGGCCATTTCTTATGGCTTCCAAACCCCTCTAGAATAGTCAAGGGCTGAGAAAATACTCTAATGGGTCCATTGTCCCTACAATTCAGAAAACAAACAGTAAGTCAGACAAGACAGAAACTAAATCCTAACATCATATAAATAAGATCAAAAAAATAGCTTTAGCAGCATATGGGTGGTAAATACCTAACAAATCGGTGAAAGAAGCCCCACTACAAGGCGCCCCTCCACTCAGATGAGGATATAGAAAACTCGTATTGGCCCAGCTCCCAAAAAGGAGGGTCTTGATTAGTGTGCCGGGAGGGCATAACTGGATTATATGTGAACTAAATGATTAAACGCATGTTATATGATTATTTGGATATCTGTGAAGCATGAATATGTGTATTAGTATGCATGTAGGCCCTGATTAGGTTAGAAGGGTGTAGAGTCCCAGAATTTACTTAGCTAGTTAGATAGTAGTAGTAGTAGTAGTAGTAGTACTACTACTACTACTACTACTACTACTAGTTGGAGCCGGGACTTAGTTGGAAACTCCTAGCAATAGTTATGGATTTTATAAGTTTAACCTATAGTTTAAGAATATTAATTATAACATAGGTTTGATTAATATTGTTGGTTATTAATATGATAATTATTATAATCTAAGGTTTAGATAGAGCTAATAAGAATATGACACTTGTCATGAGCATGGTTATTCCTAAGGTTATGATTATTAAGGAATTATTATTTTAGTGATAAAATAAGAGAAATATAAGACTTAGTCTTCACTAAAATCTAATAGGAGCATGATATTTGTCACAATTTTATTTATTTGTGGATTAGGATGTAAATAGATTTTTCGTAACTTTAGGGTAATGTAACGTCCGACCTATTTTTGACCCAGTTATGTTATGAATTTCGAAAAATAGTATTTCTAGAAAGTTGTAGATAATTTAATTAGCTTTCTAACGGTATAAAGAGAGTCGAAATATGAGTTCTACAGCTCCAGATATGTTGATTTTACTGCAGGGGAGTTTAGAGTTACGAGATTTAGGGAGTTAGAAGTTAGGATTCTATTTGTTTTTATTATTTTAAAAATCAAGCTTTGAATCCTTAAATCTCTCTGAAAAATTTGACCAATTCCTAAGCCTTTGGCTGAAGGATATTCAAATATTTTCAATTAAATTTATTATTTTTATTCAAAGCCAAAAAGAAGATTTTTATTCCTAGAACTCTATAAATAGGACCTAGCACCAAGCCTTTTCATTCATTCTTCAAGCATTGATCAGAGCCTTTCATGTGCTAGTGAGACTATAGAGTGATAAACACTTGGATTGGGGTTATGAGCTTAATCATTATAAGCTTAATAAACACTTGGAAAGTAAGGTTCATAAAGTGTATTTCGGTTTCGAGGTATAGTTCGGTCATAGAAGCATTCAAGGTATTCCTAATTCTAGTTCCTTTCTGTATTGATTCTTATAGTTCTTCTCTACTCAAATCCTAACTCAGTATTTTCTATTCTTAGGCATCTAAGTTCTTTGAACTTAAGGTTTTCGTTGGTAAGTATCATTTCGATGGTGTAGTTTATTCTTTCCATCTCTTTTCTTTAGTATACTCACCTCTATATTATGGTTTTTAGGAGTGTTCCAAAATCCCGACTTTGTTCTTATCATCTCGGTATATTGGTAAGGAAAATAGGATAGGATTTTATATGTTATATGATATGTGATATGTTATCTTATGTTATGTTGTGTTATGAAATGTTATATTGTGTATGTTTGTAGACTTGGGCATATGACCTGTACACTAACAAGCCCCAATAAATTTATGGGCATATGACTTGCTTAGCTAGCAAGCCCCACAAATCTAATGGGCATATGACTTGTTTAGTTATGGGACCCCAAGTAATAATGGCCATTATAGTATGTGTGACATATGTTTATGATATGTTTTATTATATGCTACGTTATGAATTTTATGTATATGAGTTATGTGTTAGGTTTTCCTTGCTGGGGATTAGGCTCATTCCTTTATTTTTAGTGTGATGCAGGAAAATGAATATGGAAGGTGGAAGGATTCTTGGAAGCTTGGCATGTGTGTTGAGGATGAACGGACTGAGTGGACTGCGTATCGATCGAGGATGAAGTTATTTATATTTAGTCTTTTAGATCATGTTTTTCCGCATTTAGTTTTTTTTAAACAATTGAATTAAAGTTTATGTTTTTATTTTAAACAATGGGTACCCATGCCATATTTTCTATTATTATGTATCTGATACAATATTTTGAGATTTAATAAAGTTATATTATTTCTTACGTATCTTTCCCAAAATAGTAGCTATGTATAGTAGATCTAATGGTCCAAGGTCATAGAAATAGTTGGGTCATTACAAAGGGCATATTCGTAACTTTGGCCCGTTGAGGGCATAAATGTAAATAATTGTGATATGTTGTTGAGACCACATTATTATGTGGATATATTTGTAATCTGTGACTCGAGGCGATCCTAGTGAGAAGTTTAGCGAAAAAGTCACGGTGGGGATTTATACCCGGCTTGGGGCGAGCCTGGGGGTATTTATGGGAATTTAGGGAATATATTGGAGCCTATTTTGATATTGAGGAATATAATTGGTGATTAGTTAGGTGATGGGAAGTAAGCAGTAAATATTAGAGACATTTCAGGAATTAGCGAGAATTAGGTGTAATGACTAAAATGCCTTAAGATGCTTAAAAGCTTAGTTATAAGTGGGAGGGCAATATGGTCTTTCGATGTTTAGAATCAGATGTTGTTTTGGCTTTATTGCCTTAGTGGAAAGTTTAGAGGATGGTAGAAACTGAAAGAAGTAAAAAAGAAAAGAAGAAGGAAAAGGATAAGGAAAGAAGGGAAAACATGAGTCTTTCTTTCTCTCTCTCGGTTTGAGGTCTCTTCCCCATTTCTTGAAGGAATTTGAAGTTGTAACTCAGGGAGAGTTTCGGTAGGAGCTTGAGGCTAGGTTCATCCATCTGAGGTAAGTTTCTAGGTTTCTCTCTTGTATTTTTGGTTTTGGCTAAGATGGTTGCTAAACTGAGTTTCTATGGGAATTCTAGGGAATTAAGTCTAAGGATTTGAGGAGGTGAAGGCTAAGGAAGTGTGGGAGATAACCTAGGTTGAGTTCATCCATTAAAGGTAAGAAATTATAGCTTAAAGTTATGTGACTTCTATTGTTCTGATTGATTTTTTGAGCTCTAAGTTCAACCATGGTGATTTTTATATTTTGGGGTGCATGTGAGTGAATTTTATGTGGTTAGGTCATTTGGGATGAGTTGGAGATGTTGGGAGGCTTGTTTTGAAGTTTGGTTGAGGTTTTGTTGAGTTTTGGAAAGGTTTGGCTCGGGGAAATTCAAAGGAGGAAAATCTGTGATGGGTTGTGCTGTGACTAGCGATGTAGCGCTAGTCATTGGGCGCTACAGTGCTAGGCCCTGAAGTTCTAGAGATTTTTGGCTCTACTTGTAGTGCTATAGCGCTCTCCTTAGGGCACTGTAGCACTACCCTATTCCCAGAAAGGGATTTTTGGGTTTTTTCTTAGGGTTTTTGGCCGAGGGCTCGGGGTTTGATTCCACCACCCCCTTTTGTGGAATTAGGGCATCCTGAGGGCTCGAGATTGGTCCTTATGCTAGGTTTTGGAATTGAAATTTGGAGTTGGTTCTAACTTGTAACCGTGACTAGGTGTATGCTAGGGCTCAGACGGGATCGTGCTTGAGGGTTGAACTGAAAAAACTATCGGAATGTAAAGGTAAGAAAACTGCACCTCGTTATGTGTTTGTGTTGGGACTAAGAGCTCCCTATATCTGTATGATGTCATAGATGGTATTATTTCATGGGAATGTGACAAACGACCTAAATGAGTCGTAAATAATACTTGCACACAGGGCACGACTCGGCCACTGGTAGCTGAGGACAGCTTAATATTCACTGAGCTCGGTTTAAGCGGGCCGGAGTCAGTGGGATAAATAAAGGGTGCGGCCTAAGGGCGTTAACCCTGGTTATTATATGTGGATTGGTTATTAGTATGAAATGATGAACTTGGTATGCTAAATACTTGATTATCGTGAATATTTGGATTGTTGAGTATATGATTATACTGCATGAGTTATCTGGTTGTTTGATTGATGATTATTCTCTGCTATTGTGTTTTTCTTGATGGGCCTTGGCTCACGGGTGCTACGTGGTGCAGGTAAAGGCAAAGGCAAGGTGAACCAGTCCTAAGACGGAGAGCTTTGGGGCTGAATGTACATAGTCAGCCGATCGGCCGCCACGGCCGAGGAGTGGTACAGGACGAGAAAAGCCTAATTGTCTATTTTTCCTTAGAATGACTAGAAACTGTATGTTAAATCCTGAAATTTTGTAAACTGTCTTTTAACTTTACCACTTCCGGGATCCCATGTAAAGAAAATGTTTGATTATAAGAAATGAAACTTTTATGGCCAAAATCTTTTAACCCTAGTTCAACTGTAGATTCAGTTACACATTTCTAACTAAATGACTTGAGTAGCAAGTCTTGCACATTTGTAAACACACAGTGTAACGATCTTGGCTATCCAGGGCGTTACAGAGTAATTCCATGTCTGGTCAATAATTGACCCTTTTTGGAATTTTTCATAGAGAATCTTTCAAGCACTTTATCAATATAATTTTCTTGTGAAAGTACCAAGAGCTTGTTCTTTCTATCTCGTAGAATTTTAATGCCTAGAACATAGCTCCCTTCTCCCAAATCTTTCATTTGGAATTTGTCAGCCAACCATTTCTTTGCATTTGATAATGTCTCTACACCATTCCCAATGAGTAGGATATCTTCAACATAAAGAACTAAGAAAACCACAACTTTCCCTTTGATGTATTTATAAACACATGCTTCGTCAACATTTTGTTCGATGCCATATGTTTTGATAGTTTCATCAAATGTTCAGTTCCAAGATCTTGATGCTTGTTTCCATCCATATATGGATTTCAACAACTTTCATACCTTTTGATCTTGATCCTTCTTAATAAACCCTTCTGGTTGTTCCATATATATGGTTTCATCAAGTTGGCCATTTAGAAAGGTTGTCTTGACGTCCATTTTCCAGATCTCGTAATCATAGATGGCAGCTATGGATAAAAGTATGCGAATGGACTTAAGCATGGCCACAAGAGAAAATGTTTCTTCATAATCTACACCTTCTCTCTGTATGTAGCCTTTGTCCACAAGCCTTGCTTTATAAGTCTCTACCTTTCCATCTGCACCCCTTTTCTTCTTGTAAATCCATTTACATCAAATGGCTTTGACATTGTCAAGCAGATCTACAAGTTCCCAGACTGAATTGGAATACATTGATTCCATTTCTTGATTCATGGCAGCTTGCCACTTATCAACATCAGGGTCTTCCATTTCTTCTTTAAAAGTCAATGGATCGTCCTTTTCAGTATCTGATACAAGAACGTGTGCCTCATGTTCGTAGCGAATAGGTTGTCTCACAATCCTCCCACTATGATGTTGCACTGGTTTTTCCTTTTCAGGAATTGTGGTTTCTTTGGTTGTTTTATCATTAACCGATAAAGAAGATGGAGATGAAATTTTATCTGTCATTAGTTCCTGTAAAACTACTTTGCTCCGAGGTTTAAAATCATTCATATAGTCATGTTCTAAAAAGGTTGCATTCGTTGAAAAAAATACCTTTTGATCACTTGGAATATAGAAATATCCACCTCTTGTTTTTGGAGCATAGCCCACAAATATACACACTTCATACCTTGATTCCAGTTTTCCAAATTTAGGTCTTAGCACATGAGCAGGACAACCCCAAATACGGAAATGTCGTAAACTAGGTTTATTTCCATTCCATAATTCTAGTGGTGTCTTTGTCACAGCTTTGGACGGAACTACATTCAAAATGTAATTAGTTGTTTGAAGTGCATATCACCAAAATGATAAGGGAAGTGAAGAGTAGCTTAACATAGACCTGACCATGTCCAACAAGGTCTGGTTTCTTCTCTTTGAAACTCTATTTTGTTGTGGTGTTCCAGGTGCTATGAGTTGGGATAAAATACCATGCTCCAGCAAGAATTCTTTGAATTCATAATCCAAATATTCACCACCACGGTCAGATCGGAGTGTCTTTAAAGATTTACCTAATTGCTTCTCAGCTAAGGCTTTGAAGAATTTAAACCTATCAAACATTTTTGACTTCTTAAGCATTAGGTAAACATGACCGTGTCTAGAATAGACGTCAGTAAATGTGACAAAATACTCATAACCACCTCGAGCTTGAATGTTAATTGGACCACATATGTAACGACCCAAAATCGCTAATAAGGCTTAAGGGCCTTGATTAGTGTGCCAGGAGGGCATGTTGGGATTTATGTGTGATTTTTTTTATGAGTTAAATGCATGGTTATGATTTAAAGCGTGTTATACGACTATTTTACTATTTGAGATGCATGACTATGTGTATTAGTGTGCATGTAGGCCCTGATTGTGGTAGAAGGGCATAATTGTAATTTTGGCCATTTTGGGCATAACTGTATTGATATGTGATGATTGTTGAGACCACAGTGGTATGTGGGTGTATCCGTGATTTGTGACTCGAGACGATCCCAGAGAGCAGGTTAGCGGAAAAGTCATGGCGGGAATTTATACCCGGCTCGGGGCGAGCCTGGGGGTATAAGCAGGAATTTAGAGAATAGATTGAGATTAATTTTGATGATGGGGAATACTTATTTGGCTATTTATCAGGTGTTGGAAAGCAACGGGAAAATATTAGAGACACCTGAGGATTAGCGGGAATTGGGTAAAATGACTAAACTGGCCCTACTTGGACAAAAAGGGTTTAGAATTAATAGGGAGGGCATTTTGGTCAATTGGCTTTTAGAGATTGATTTATGAGGCTTTATATACTTAGTGGGATTGGTAGAGAGAGTGAATGGCTGTGGAAAAGAAAGAAAAAGGAAGAAAAAGAAAAGAGAGAAAAACAGAGGGGTTTTGTTTCAAAGGATCGGTTTGGGGTTCTAGCCCCATTTCTCTTCAAATTTCTTGGAGCAAAGCTCAGTGGAGAGCTATGATAAGCTGAGCATCAAGGATCTTGAGTTAGACTTGAAGATTTGGCAAGGATTAGCAAGAACACATCAACTTTTGAGGTAAGTTCTTAGAGTTTTCAGTTTTAAGGGTTTGGCTGGTTTGAGCTGTGTTTCGGGCTGAGATGATGGGAATTTTAGGGAATTTTTGGGCAAGCTTTGAGGAAGAGCAAGCTAAGGAGGTCTAGGAAATGAATCAAGGTCGAAATTGCATCAACGGTATGAATTCTAAGCCTTTAACTTTGTTGTTTGACTAAATTTCTGGGTTTAGGGTTGATCATGGTGAATTTTGAGATTTGGGTTGAATGTGCTTGGGTTTTGAGGATTTGGGATGCTTGGGATGAGTGGAGAGTGTTTATAAGCTTGATTTTGAGTTTGGTAAAGATTTGGGGAAGTTTGGGTTGTGATTGGCTCAAAGAAATCGCAGAAAAGGAATTTGGGTTTTGCCTGCCTGCAACTAGCGCTACAGCGCTAGTCTTTGGGCGCTGTAGCGCTAGGCCCTGTTTCTGGGGTGGTGCTGATTCTGCTTGTAGCGCTATAGCGCTCTCTTTTGAGCGCTGTAGCGCTACCCTGTGCCCAGAAAGGGGTTTTTGGGCTATTTGTGAGGGATTTTGACCTAGGGTTCGGGGTTCGATTCCACCACCTTGTTTTATGGATCTAGGACTTCCCAGGGGTCTCGGGATTGGTTCCGAGGCGAGGTTTTGGACTCGAGGTTTGGTGTTGACTTTGACTTATGGTTGTGCTTAGGTGTGCGTTAAGGCTTGAGTGGGATCGGGCTCAAGGAGTCAAGTGTTGAAAGTTATCAAATTGACAGGTAAGAAAACTATAGCACCCGTGGGACAGGGCATGGGCCCATGATGTGATTGCAGGGCTCGGCCCTACATTGCATGCTGAGATGATTGCAGGGCACGGCCCTATATTGCATTACATGTTAGGGTGCAGACTTAATTGAATTGATATATGTTGGAATGCTACTTGAGTTATACTATTTGCATTTATAGTAGAGAGAACGGCAAGAGCCGAATGAACGGCAAGGGCCGAGAACAGCAGTGGGGCCGGAAGTAACACTTAGCACGTGATGTGCTTGTAGTCAGGGTGGGACCCCATGGATACATGTGATATCCTTTCGGTGGAGACCGAGACCCCAGGCTTTGGTAAGGCCTCTGGGACGGCATGGCCGTGTTTGTTTAGTCTAATGGAATACTTGGTTATCTGTGGATTATCTGATATGTTAACTGTATAAATTGCATATGTTATGTACTGTATAAGTTTTCTTGCTGGGCTTCAGCTCACGGGTGCTCTGTGTTGCAGGTAAGGGCAAAGATTGAGTCAACCAGCCATGAGTACGGAGAGCGTGAAGCGACGCGTACATGTTTGGCCTGCCTGACTGCTTTGGTTGGGGGTATTTTCGAGAAATGGCTGTAATAACCTGTGATTTTAATAACGCACCAACTGTAAACTTATTTTAAGTTGTAAATGGTTTTCAAACCTTATTTTGGGATCCCAAATGTTTAATACTAGAAGTTTTCAATAAAACAACGCATTTTTAAAGATTACAGCCTTAACTTTTGCTTAGTCACACTTTTGTTTTAAAAACCTCGGTTAGCGAGTTCATTGCACCTTTTTCGTTTTAAAACTCACTTAGTAACGGCTCTAAGGAAGTGGGGCGTTACAACATACATCACTATGTATAAGCTCTAGTGGTTCTTTGGCTCTATGTCCCTTTGAAGTGAAAGGTCGTTTTGTCAATTTTCCTTCTAAACAGGATTCATAAACCGGTAGGGTTCCAACTGTTAGTTCCCTCAAGGGTCCATCTTTAGTTAACCAGTTTATCCTATCTAGACTAATATGACCTAATCTTAAGTGCCAAAGATACGTGTCATTTTTTTTAGAAACCTTTTGTCTTTTGTTACTTTGTGGTTTAGCTACTTTGAATAATTCAGAATTATTGAGTGATTTTTCAATTGGATTAAGCATGTACAATCTGTCCTTTTGTTTTGCATGACAAATATTTTTCCCATTCCTTGAAATAAAAATTACATTATTATTAAAAGAAATGCCAAAATTTTGTTCATGTAACAAAGATAAAGAAATAATGTTTCAAGTAATTTCAAGAATAAAGAGAACATTATTCAAAACTAGAAAATTGTTCTTAAAATTTAAACGGACTGTTCCACATGCTTTAGCTGAAACCAGTGCTTCACTTCCCACTCTCATAGTCATCTCTCCTTGCTCCAACTGCTTTGTGGACTCAAGCATCTGCAAACAAGAACAAACATGGTTAGTGGAACCAGAATCAACTATCCATGATAATTTATCATGTTCCACCATACAAGTTTCGAGTACAAGTAAATCAAATTTACCTTTCTTTTTCTCTTTCATCTCGGCGAGATACTTTGGACAGTTTCTCTTCCAATGACCATCGACATTACAATGGAAACACTTTCCTTTAGGTGCCTTTTGTTTGGGGTCATTGTTCTTTTTGTTCTCGGGTGCCTTGGATGACTTCTTTGCCTTTTTCAGATTGTCCTTTTTAGGTTTGCAGTCATTGTTATTACTTTTCCTTTTCTTTTTAGAAGAAGACGGTTTTGCTTCATCAACATTTGCTTCAGCCTGACTTGAGATTGTCCTGTTTAAAGAATCAAAAGTTTGTAATTCATTCAGCAATTGTGTCATGTTAAATTCTAATTTATTCATGACATAATTTGTTGTGAATTTTGAAAAAGCAGGAGTTAAAGACTCAAATATAATGCTTACTTTTATCTTTTAATCCATGACTGCTCTGTGCATCTCAGCTTCATGGAGTACACTGATCATGTTCAAGACATGCTCACGTACAGATTAACCTTTCTTCATCTTAGCATTCATGTAGGTTCTAGTAGCCTCATGACGACTTTGATCAGATGGGCGCCCAAACATTTCCTTAAGAGATTCTAGTATCTCAAAAGCAGTTCCCATGGATTCATGCTTTGTTCGTAAGACATCACTCATGCTTACAAGCATATAGCACTTAGATTTGTTATTGGATTGAATCCATGCATCAAATTTGTCTCGAACATGTTTCGGGGCAGTGGCGCCAGGTTCTTCAGGATATTCCTCATTTAGGAAAAACTTGTGGTTTTCGCTACCCAACAACAGATTCATATTTGATTTCCATTTTATGAAGTTATCACCAGTTAATTGTTCTTGTGCGATTAAAACAGTGATTGGATTACCAGAGATAGACATATTCTGAATAAAAAAATACAAATATTATTATTATATTTAGAAAAATAAATATCAAAGTTTCATAAATTAAACGTGATGCATGAGCACAATTAAAACACATAAAATAAAGTTTAATTTCCACGATAAAACTTTCTAACAATTAAAGTGCCTCTTTAGGGTCGATCAAATTAATCTTAGAGAATTTATAAGACATTCTTATCTTTATTGTTTAAAACTTAAAATAACTCATTATTTTCTCTTTTAAACATTAAAGTACCGCTTAGTTTGGTCAAGTTATGATTATCCACTGCAAAAGCTTAATCATAACTTTGTGAGTGTAACCCATTATTTCGGAGTTCATGACTTAACTTAGGACATGTCGCCTTAGGGTCGGTCAAACCTAAAATACATCATTAGTTCCTATCTTTGTAAGAAATATAACCTTGCTAATGACATGTCTAGACACCTTCCTTAGGGGGACGAAAACAAAGTCGTCGCGAGGCGCTATTCATATCTCACGATGTTACATTAATAATGGAGACCACAGGTTATGTTCAGTTATCAACCCTCTCCCACTCACTATTTTGAAATAAGTGTTTTTAACCTAATTAATTCCAAATTAATTATAGATTATTTAAACATTATGAACATAATTAAAATTGGTAAGAAAGCAAGTTTCTAGGTCCATATCCAATTTTAAATTACAAATTATGTTCATCTAAACTTTACTAAAATACAAATTTTAAAATAAAGTTGGTTTAAAGAAATTAAGTCATAAAGACTTAAAAAAAATAGGTGCGATATTTTACCAAGTTTTCAAAGAATAAAACTAAGTAATTTATATGCAATTGGTTTCGCAAAACATATCATATAAACATATAGGACAATCCTAATAATCATGTTTATACTAATGAGATGCATGATAATGAATGTGTGGGTTTTTTATATATGGCACAAAATGCATGAACAGTTATCAATCACATGAAAACAATTATTTAAATAAATGAATAAATAAACAATAAATGTTGAATCGGGTGCTTTTGGGTATTTCTAATTTTACAACATCTTTATAAAATTAAAATAAAATAACGCCTTGATCTCCGTCGGGCTTCTTTACTTTACTTTCGGTAGGATATGTATCGTTGGTCCAAAATAATAATAAGAAAACAATTTTCTAATTATCTTGATTAATTAAAACAAAACTTTTAAATAATCATAATTTTATTTTTCTTCTAATTAAAACAACTTTTAATTAAAACATAAATAAATTTAATTAAAATCTGTTTTTTAAAAAAAAATTAAATAAGATATTAAAAAAAATTTGTTAGGATAACAAAATTATCTCATTATTTAAATATCAAATTTCTAGCAAATAAGATATTTAACATTTTTTTTAAAATAAAAAAAAAAAAAAATTAATTTCAGAAAAATAAAAAAAAATTATCGACTAGTAAGACGGGGACACGTGGCACTTGAAGGTGTTGTCGGGGCCCACTGTACGGACGTCCGTACGACGTCCCCAGCAGTGGCTCGGAGGGTGGCCTTGGAGGAACGGTGGCTGAATTCTGAATCCCGGGCTCCGTTTTGACTTTGTGTGATCGGAATTACAATTTTATGATTTCAAAAATCAAATAAAATTACATAAATCCTATGCCCCTTAATGACTTACACAATTATCTAATCATAAACAAATCATAACCCAAAAACACCATACAATTAACGATTCAACATTCTCATGCATTCAATCATATCAAGCTATCCATTCATTCATCATAAATAAATAAATGCATAAATTAAACCCACACAGATTCAATATATATATATATATGTGAAGATGGCTCTGGTACCATTTGTTGGTTTTTATAGATAAAATCAGAGATTATACGCAACGGAACAACAATCAAAATTGTTAATTTCACCCCACAAGATTTCTAGATCTACTTCTTCACATACATATATATATTGAATCAAAGAGATGGATAGAAAATTACCTCAAGTCCTTCCGTGCTGCTATCTTTTTGTACGGCAAACATCCTTGAGATCTCACACTAGGATCTTCCAAAATGTTCTCAACACACAAAGAACGAGTGTGGGCTTGTTATACAAAACAATGGGCAAAATCTATTTATCAGATGTTCTCTACACATGAGATCTGATAAAGTTTAGACCTAAATTTGTGAAGAAGAGTGACATATGCTTGTAGCACTGTTCTATTTCTCCCAGAGAGATTTCACAGTCTGTTTTCTATCACTGAAAAGTATCGCTCTAAAAAACTGATCTCCTATATTTAATATATCCAATATATTAAAAATAAAATATTAGTTATTTAAAACAATTTTAAAATAACTAATCAGTTATAAGATTTTGTTTAAATAATAATATTTTAATCATATTACAATCTCATTATTTATTTAATATTTAAATAACTAAAATTGTGGAACCAAGAATCTTCTAGAAGCTTCTTGTGCGTGTAGCACAGTGACTGTGCACTGTGCTACACGTCCACCACATGCTAGGGAAGGCATGTGATTTTTCCTAATTTTCATCATTATTTAAATACCAAAAATCACAAAAATAAATTAATTCAAAATTAATTATATTTTTGTTAAATCAAATAATTAATTAATTACACATAATTATACAATAATTATGCTTAGTGCATAGAAAAATATTTTACTTATCAAATAAGTCATTTTGCCCATTTTTGTATTTATCTTTGTTAGTGTTTGTTTGAGCCATTTCGGGGACCATGGACCTATAACATTAAGCTCCAATAAATTAAAACTAAATAATTAAACTCTTTAATTATAATAGTTAATTTATTAATTCTGATATTTCTCCACTATAAATTCATAATTGAACTCTTTATGTTATAGATATACTTTTATAGAAATCTTATTTTAAGTTGTCCATTGATATAACCATCTTACAATAGTTCAACCCTCTAATTAATTAGTTCATAAATTAGAATGGAAGAATTACCATTTTTCCTTTCTAATTTACTTCTTATTCCTTAAGTACCATTAATTCACTAGTGAATAATTAATCTATAATCTAATTATAGATTTGAGCTCAAAATCATTCAGTTCCAAAATTAACCCTTAAGGGAACCAATATACAATCTGTTAGGAAAGATTAGATTCTGTATTGTTGATACATGTTCCTAGCCATCCATGATATTAAATCTCCAAAACAAAAGTCATTAACCTCATTCTATGAAGAGACCTTAAAGAATGAATCAAAATATTTAATAAACATGAACAGGAGTTCATGAACACTCAGGATTTAGGTTGATCTATAAATGATCTCAATTTTTATATGAATTACAAGTCTTTATTATTAAATGGTTTTTGGATAAAGACTTTTATTCATATCGGTCCATGTCATAAATAATCATATTATATAAAGCACATTTACCGAGATGTCTTGCCACATCAATAATATGAATCTAGATTATTTGTATCATCATGATACTCAGTAAACCGTACTTACAACCCCAATTAAAGAATTCCATAACTTCAATTTTTTGTTGACTATTTTTATTCACTCATGTGATCTTAATTCTGTCATACTAATACAAGATCACATCCTCAATAATGAATATGGAATTTTTCTGATATTTACAAAAATTATTCAAACAATAATTTAATAATCTAAATATAACAATAATAGACCATTGTATTTATTTATTCATCGAAATAATAAATGTCTGTTACATGCTTTTAGGACATACTCCTAACAAAAATTCTGTAGTCAGAGACATTCGAGCTATAGACAGAATTAATCTTCGAAGCTGACTTATCTGTACCCCTCGAGCCGACTCATATAAGTCATCCGAGCTAATCACCCCTCTGTGTAAGCTATGTGAACGGTATCCGGTACTCACACCCGAGCTGGTCATCACTCCACAAAAGTCATTCGAGCCATAAACAAAGTTCATCTCCGAGCTAAACCACTCGAGCTGAAACTACAACATAAATTTATGTGGTCAACCATACTTATTTTCGAGACAGTGATCAGACTAGCAATTCTGTGGATTATTCAAGATGACTTGGATTTCGAGGTCCTATCCGTTCATTAAATGCTCATGCTGCGCGACCATAAAGGAACTGAGCTCGAAGTATAAGGCTCAAGACCATTTCAAGGTCCCTACAAAACCCTGCTCGTACACACAAGGGACTGCTTGACATAACCCTTTAATGAAACCTTTTCGCCTTTACATTCTTACAAGGGGCGAACAGGAATAAGGGAGCACATCTCAAAAGGTTATGCACGAACCAATTCGGGGTCAAAAAAGAGTTGGAGACATCTCAAAATTTTGTCTATTCATTTGATCCTTGAATGAGTTCTGTTCGGCCATGAATCCACACATGGGGCGAACAGGATATATCGAGGCATTTCGAGGAAAAGCATGTGATATTTGCTTATGAGTGTTCGAGCTTAGCGATACACACTATCAAGATAACTTCCGAGCTGACTTGAATAAGCTATATTTGAATAACTTGTACATGATGCTAACACATGGAACAAACAGAATGAGCTTGTTAGCACGAGCTTGATTATGTAACGAATCTGGATTAACCAACTACAATAAATCGATATAAGGTTAAAGTTGGAATTCTAGATTAACCAAAGATATTCATAAAACGATACAGCTAGATTTTTTTTTGCAAAATATTTTGAACCTCACAACCTTGAGAGCATACTCAAGGATGAGGAAAAGCTACTATCACTAAGCAAGAAATGACTATATTAACGAGATTACACAAACAGAACACTAATTGTTCGCAAACAAGTAGGTTGGAGCAAGGAGCAAGAATTTTAGGGCTTACCTCAGAGTCATGACCACACCAACCCAAAGACGAGTCTGTTCACATAACTATGTATATATTCCATTTATGATATACAAAGAGAATGAACAAGAATGAAGAATATTCCTACTCGCTTATGACTAATAGAGTAAGAGCAATACGGAACCTGTTCGCCCAACACTAAAATCAAGCCTTAAGGGGTATTCTAGTCGCCTACCCGGTGTAACCAAACCTGTTAAGGGTATGAACAAAGATTCTTCTCAAAGGAACCACAGTTAATGATTTCTTTATAAAGTGATCACGACCAGGAAAGAGATGGTGTTGAATTTAGATTAATCATGCAAGAGGACAACTTTGAATTTTGATCGTTATCAGAAAGGAAGATAACCTCGAATTCGGATTAATCTTGAAAGAGGACAACTTTGAATTCTGATCATTATCAGAAAAGAAGATAACCTCGAGAGAGGATAGCTTTGAATTTCGCACTACAAAACCAGCCCGAACTCGAGGAGAAAGTAATCCAAGACTTGTAAATTGGTACTTGGGGAGCATATAGGTGTTGGATATAACCACACCACGAGCTCGAAAAAAATCTTTACATCTTTTAAATAAAAAAGTTATCTTGAACTTTTAAAAAAAGGTTAAAATATAGAGATGACCGAGCATAAAAGGAAAAATATTACAAATTTTTTGTGCAACAAAATTTTGAGTAATATTCTATCCTATCATGCTTCTATGAATAATGGAGTATGAGGTTCGAGTAGTTATAAGCTCATTGTACTTATATGTTTAAATAAGTATACACAGTGATTGTGACAATAAACAAAAAAGTAGAGATACTTGAAAGTTTAAATAACGCAATCAAGCTTTGAAAAATTCAAGTTAGTATAAAAGTAAAATTTTGAAATAAAAACCGAGCTGGAACTTTAGCTCGGATTGTCAAAGATGATTCCAAATAGAACTTAATAAACTAACATGAAAAATAAAAGTTATAAACTCCTGGTCCAAACTAGGAATAAGGCCTGAATACTAATAGGTAGCTATTAAGCAAACATTTAAAACCTGGTTGAGCCAGGTTGGAACCGAGTGATGCACAAACTCGGAAACATTTTCAGGAAAGAAGATAACCTTGAACTTTGATCAAGGATACCCTCAAATTCTTCTAGTTTGAAAGATAACCTCATAACCTAATCGTTGTTAGGAAAGAGGACAAATTTTAAACCACGATCGATCACCATTAAAGGACAACCTCCAATTATGGTCGCTTACCCACTTGAGGAGTAACCGTTAGTGGCCTATTCGCACAACATAGCGTGTTCTTCTATGTTTGTATATGTGAAACAAACAAAATGATTATGTTAGCCTATGGTGACGAAAATTGAATTTTGCTATCAAGTGATCAAGGACCGAGACTCCTCAATCACTCGGGGGGGCATATGGGGTGTAAGAACACACAAGATAGGAAACTTTCTGCAAATTTTCCAAAAAAAATGTTCTGTAAGTTCTACCCACAAAGATGAAATTGTGTCTACTCACCTGCGCCTAAGGGTGAGACAAACACAAGCCATGAAAAGAGAGAAAGCAGATATTAAAATACACAAGCTGTCTGTACCATTCAAAACGGGTGAACTAGTCTGTTCATAACAAGCACTTAAGGCGACTAATCTATTCGTACTAAGACCAAAGGGCAAAATGGTTTGTTCGTTGACATGCAAGTACAGACTACAAACGAAAACACAGAGTCAGGAGTATGCAAGTACAAAATACTCCAACATAAGGCGTGCTAGAAACCAAGCTATCAGGACTCTGGCTCAAGGGTTTGGTCTCCCGAGGCAGCTAAAGGGTCAGTAGAAGCGCAAGTACTGATATCTTCAGGCCTTGGAACATCACCATTCCCCGACTGTGCTAAGGAGGTACGAACTAAGGAGTTTTCTTCATCAACATGTCTCTGTTCGCAAGCCTCTAGTAGGGACTTCTCTCCGCCATTCAGAAATATTAAATCAATACTGTGGTTGTGTTTCTATACCTGAAAAAACATGTTATTTACGATCTCTCCTTCTTCAAGGGCTTGAAGACGATCAGCTTCCGCATCAGCTCTAAGTTGCTCAACCTCAACAACATGAGACTTCTGAAGACGATCAATCTCGGCCTTTAGTTGATTGATCTCGGTAGAAGAAGAACGTTTGAGTTGCTCGAGCTTAGTCTTACAATTGCTCCTCTCGCCACGAATAGTGTCTATCTCGGACATGAGGGTACGACATGTGTCTTCCTTATCCTTCTTCAACTGCTTGATAGATTCAGATAGATTGGTCAAGGTGATCATTTTCTGCGAAGGATAAAAATAGATCAATACAAAAATTCAAGCGGAAAGATAACACGTACGATAATAAGAGAAGAACCATACCTGAACAGTGTTGGCAATAGAATGGCTAATGATCTCGTTGGGGATGCAAACTCTGGAGAAAGACCATTATGTCTGTATCTGGTCACTCTGGATGACCTCTTCAAATCTAGGTACCACCATTTGAACACGAGAAGGTAATATAGGATATAAGGACAGGGTCATGGGTACCACACTTGTAGTCATCACAGGGGCTGGCGGTATAACCCCAGCTGGAAGCCGACTCTAACCTGAACAAACAGAAGAAGACTCTGCAAGGGTCCCCTTATTCTTATTCGCTAATTGTTTCCTCCTCTTGTTTGCCCTTGTACCTACAATCTCAGGCCACCGAACAAAGCTTGAGCATTCATGTCTCTTGCCAAGAGAAAAATGGTGATAAGATGCAAAGAATATTTATGTCATAATGCGATCAAGAAAAAATAATATACCAAAAGGATTGTCAGTTCAAGTTTCCTCTGGAAAGTATTCACTTAACCAATGAGGGAGGAATAGTTACTCATTTCTAGGGGATAGACCAAGACCTACCACATCACTAAAAAATTCAGAAGGAAGAGGCACTTGTGATAAGTCAAACTCTGAACAGTTGGGCAACCTAGAACAAATACTGCTTGGGGAAGAGAAAGTAGATGAAACTTCAAAGTGAACTGACTTAGGCTCGTCGCAAACAACAAAAACCTCTTCTGATCGCCTCTCGCGTATAGACTCTCGAACCTCAGAAAAGGGAACGTAGTCAAACTTCAGAGGCGGCAATAAATGATCTAATGACTGGTGTGATTTGAGTAGACTGACCAATCATAAATTGTCATCATTGATAAGGAAGGATGAATTTCTATACTTGCCATCCAACCGACGTAACTGAGAAATACGCTACTGCATCTTAAAGGTTGGAGTCGGTCGCCTATAACGACCTAAAACAACAAGTTAGGCGAGCAGAATAAGCTTAACGTGAATGAAGCGAACAAAAAACTATTGAAAGGGAAACTATCAGATACTTACCAATATCACGGAATGACCTATGCTCAGACTGGAGGGCATTGGTAAAATAGCATTGACTAAAGTAGCGACCAGGGTTGGAAACGCCACTCCTAAGGACTTCCCCACCAGAATAGCTACACATGTGGTAGAATCCTTCATAACCCGATACACGGTTGGACTTGAGATTGAACAAGAAGTGAACCTCCAAAGCATTAGGGGGAGGCCAATCTAACACTTTATACAGAATACTCAGCAGTACCAATAGTGTGTAGTTGTTCGGCGTTAGTTGGAATAGGGCTATTCCAAAATAGTCGTATATTTCCACAAAGTATTAATGAAGTGGAAGGAAGGCCCCTGCTTGGCAATGCATGGGACTCCAAGCAGTATACCCGTCTGGTGGGCAGCCTACTTGCTCATCATTAATAGGGACTCTAAGATCGAGTTCACCAATAAGTCCATACTTATCTATTAAATGGGACAAGTCACTTGTAGAAAAGATGGATCTTTGTGTCACAAAACCATCCGAGCTAAAGATTTCTCCAAGCTCTTTTTTAGTATAGTCAACTTTTTTCCTCTTCCGTAATGCTCTTGATTTCTTGGGAGGCGTGGACTTGGTCCTAGATCAGAAGCAAAGAAGGACGAACAGATCCCTATACACTTCAAAGAGCGAGGCCTAACCGGATTGTAAAAGAAACTGGACTCCTCAAAGACCAAGCAAAACCCAGTACCTGAAAAGGAGAGGAAAGAGTAAGATTTTGTTCGCACATACACAATATGAGTCATGTTCGCCCATAAGTGTATGGCTAGGGCGAACAGAACCAAAAAGGTACTAAAACACATGAATAATCTAGCTTGCAAAAGGATCTATACTTGGGGAGAACAAGGAAACTCGCTCATAAAAGGATTTCAAGAAACCTGTTCGTTTAATGGGTTAGTTCAAGCAACCTGTTCGTTTAATGGGTTATTTCAAGCAACATGTTCATTTATGTGTTGATTTAAGCATTCTGTTTATAGAACACTAGCAAATTCTACTCAAGGAAAAGGTGTGTGATGTCTGTTCAAGTAACTGAGTAGCGATTGTTGAGTGCGTGCTTGCACTCATTGGAAAAAGGAGTACCTGCTCATTTTAATTCATGAAAGGTGGATTGGACCGAGACTTAGGTGAAGTTGTTCGCATGTTCAAAGATGCAACCTATTCACCTATAGCTTTGGAGGAAAATTTTATTTGTTCGCCTATACTGTAAATGGTGTGAAAAAAGGTAAATGTTGTGGATCATGGAGCTATATTCGTTTGCATCACTCTATTCAAATCGATCAATGATTGGGTGAACAAGCAACAAACTAGATGGGTTATGAGGACCTATTCGCCTAAGGAAATGTGGAGTTAGCTAGGATCTTATTCGTGCAAGTTCTACCCACACATACCATATGAGATTTTAATTTTTATGTAGGGAACAAACAAAGCCTAACTGTTCATTTGTGGCCCTATGAAACTGAAGATAGGTAAACCCAAGCAAAGGCGAAATGCTTTGTTCGCCTATGCTAATACATAGAGGAACAAAAATGAGTAGAAAAAAGCCTGTTCGTTTGCTTTGAATATATATATAAAAAAATCTTCATGTTCGGTCATTCCAGTGCAAGAGGCGAACATGAAGGATGGCAGTTCATCTATGTTGGTAACAAAAAGTGGCTTTGTTCACTCATATGCATGTATGTTCACTCGTGTTTACCATTGAGGCTTTGAAAAAAAGTATATAGAGTGTGTATTCTAGCGAATCATATTGCCTACCTATGCGTACAACAGAAATATTGGGCCTTCTCTTGACTCTGTTCATGTAAGGGCTAATATGACAAAGGTTAATGAGGATTTGTTCGCATATAGGTAAGAAGTTCTGTTCATTTACATAAGAAATTAGTAAATTATGCTTATATGTACGCAAACGAACAGAGGAGAAACTATTCATTTAAGAGAAATTATCAAAAGGTCTATTCGTATATATGGAGGATATAGAAACAGAAAGAACCAACTCACAGACCGTGTTCTTCTACTTGCGAACCTGTTCATTTTATTTATATATATAAAGAAGTATATCTTTATTCATTTGCACATGGAGGCGTTTGAACGAGAAACCGACGGTAGGAAATTTGTTCGAGTGCTTGGGTTCCTACTCTATTCACTCAAGTCAGGAAGGCATAAAAAAAATCCTATAAAGGTTAACAAAAAACGGAAATTGTTCGTTCATGTGGTGTTGACGGGATAGCAAAAGTGATTCCTACCTGAGCTTCAGTAAAAATCAACGAAATGGGACCTAAGAATGAGATACTAATGAATCATATATGCCCTCTAAATATAAATCGCAGACGTTTATTTTCACGTAAAAAAAAAAGGGGCTCTTGAAATGCTTACCGAATGGTGCAAATAAGACAGCTGCAACGGCGAAGAAGTCTCCAGCAGTAAGCTTCACTCCAGCAATATCTGGCTTCTCACAGTCTGTGGACGCTTGGAGTGTTACCTCCTTCGCCGGCTTCGAGCTCTTCTCAGCACATAAGGGGGTCGGCGGCAACAACCAAAATTCACTCTCTAAAGTGAATGACGATAAGTGTTCGTGTTTAGGGTTAGCAAAGTTTGGGCCTAAGACTTGGAAAAATAGTGAGCCTGCTATTGTTAAGGAATGCAAGTGTAAACGAGCCCATCAAGTTACTGTCAAGGAAAATTCCTGTGGAACGATTAGATAACTATTCTTTTTGGGTTTAGAAAAAAAAATTACTTTATTAAAAAGTCATTTAAAATGCATAAGCAAATAATAATGGGGACATTGTTCACATAACTAAGTCAGAATTGTGCAAAGCACGAAAACTGACTTGGGGGGCAAATGTTATACCCATTTTTTTTGGACATTTATGACATTTAAAAAAAAGCAATTATGAAGGGATTATAAACGAAACATTTTTCCTTCCTGTTCTCACGCAGTGCAAATTGGTTCCTGTTCTCATGCAGTGCAAATGGTTCATGTTCTCACAGAGTACAAAGCAAACTACTAAGTGCTAACAGAAGGAATTTGGTCGCATAGCCGCATTCCTCAACTTCTATTCACACAAGGCAAACCATTACACGCTAACAAGAGGATCTTGTTCATTTAGCACACAATATCCATGATAACAGAGTTAGCAAAGAAGTACAGAGTTGTCATTTATCAAGATATAACTGTATTTCTGTTGTAATGTATTATTTGCGGGCCAAGCCCAATAACTTAGGCCCATGATCTAATTGTAAGCCTAAACTCCTCACTTTTAAGAGGAGATGGGATAGAAATGAAGGGGACAATGGATAATATTGAATGATCATTCTTGTATACACGGTCCTTATGTAATGTAAAGTGAAGGAGAACTATAGAACAACCGGTGACGCAAGTTCACTGGAAACTATGGTTCTTCAAGCTTAAATATTAATAAAAGTGACTAAGTGGACGTAGGTCATCTTTTTGGGGTCGAACCACTATAAAATATGGTGTTATTCATTTGATTATATCTCTATTGTTGAATCCATGCTCTTATGTTCTAAAGTTGACGAAAAACAACGTCAACAAGTGCAAATCGAAATGGAACAAGGGGTTGAAAGGTCGAACAATCGAGAGAAAAACAAGTCAGTAATGTTCGTTTTTTAAGAGAGCTCATACTCTCCATTATTGTAACTGCCCCAAGAACAAGATCAAACTCAACATGTTCTTGAGGATTCAAAGTTCATAAATAATGCTGACTAAAGTGGGCGTAGGACATCTTTTTTGGGTGAACCAATATAAATCTTTGCCTCATTTATTTATTACTGCATTTATTTCTATTTTCTTTAGCTCACTGTTCATCATTAAGATCTGCTCTGAGGTATTACACACAAAACAACTCTTCATTTATTGCTTTGTGCAAGTTGATGAAACGAGTCAACATTGTTCATAGTGGTCTAGGGACTGTAGTGTGATGTTTAGGGTTGTTTTTATGAATTAAAGGGATTTAGGTTTTAAGATTTTGTGCTTGGCTTCAGATTGAAGAAAGGGTGCATGGGTTTCATTATGTTGAAGAAGATTTAGATTTTCATTTGATGAAAAAATTGGTTCAGTAATTTAAGACTTGTTACTCAAAGGTTTGACTTTAAACATCTTAGTACTGTTAAAAACTTAATTTGATGTTCTAAAACTTTGTGTCTAGTAGTTGAGTGTGCATTTTGACGTTTTCAGAGTGATATTTTGCTTGCAAAGTAATGTCCTATTATATTGCAAGAAAGGGCAGCAATGGTGTGTTCGGTTTTTTAGGGCATTCGATGAGGTTTGTCGATAAGGACTTCTAAGATAGTCTAAATTTGGATTATGAAGACCTTTTTAAGGTATAATAAAGGTATGGAATATGGTTTGGGAATTTACTAGTTAATTATATACTAAGGTTTAAAATTGAACTCTAATTGTTGTTTTTGTGTGTTGAATTTCATAGGTTTTAGCAAGTACTAAAGGAAACTATATATAAATATAGCGAGAACAAAAGGTAAATAAAATGATAACTATAGCATAAAGTTATGTATGCATGTGTATATACCGTGTCATAATTGTATCTATGTGTTTATGACACTATGATGATATTTATGCAATGTTTGGCATTATGAGCTAAGTTGTTGGATGAATGCATGTTGTGATATTGAGTGTTGGAGGTAAATGGTTGACATAACAATGGGGTCTACAAAACTAAGAACAAAGTTACAAAATAATAGAAAGGTTTGCACATGATGAGGATATTTGTCCAAAACTTTTATTCTAAACCACTATGAGAGTTGCTTAAGGATTCTGAAAGTTGGAATATGGAATGAGATACAACAAACTATGAAATTCACAAGTCAAGCAATCGCGATGAATTTGGTGGAGAAAATTGAGAGTCTCGGAAAGCTAGAGAAATAGAGAGTTAGAATGAATGATCAACTCCGAAAAACTCTTCAAAACCCCTTTAAATAGGTTAAGCGCTATCATTAGGTCCAACCATTTAAACCTTTTAAAACACATTTTGGAGGAAAAAATGTAACACGTATGCATGCATTAGATAGCTCATCGCCTACTATGTGGCAATGCATTGCCTGTCAAGCGATGCATCACATGCTGTAGTGCCACAATCCCTGGCGCATGCTCGCCATACGTCGTCTCCAAGGGGGTGACGTGTTGCCTTAAGGCCTGTCCAACATGTCCAAAAATGACATTAAACTCCTCCAAATGTTCCCAAACCTTTTGGGTATGCTTAGATAACTCATTGTATTATTTTAGATAATATATATATATACAATTTTTAAATACATATACAAAAATGACCATCAACATTATGTGAACCTTTTAAGTATTTTATACAATTTTGTGAAAACCACTTAACTTTATCTTTATCCAATCATAACATTCACCATCTTGGTTAAATATAATCCCATATCTACTAGTTCTAACAATATTAGTGCATAAAACATAGTATTTTTCGATTTGAGCTTTGTCTTAGTTAAAATGTTACGAGGTTCTAATAAAATCCTTGGTCGCTTAAAACATTGAACCAAATATTACATGTGACTAAATTGATAACATCTCATGTTATGATTGGTTAAATACATTGTAAAATTGGTTAGGCGTGAAGAGATGCAAAAATCATAACGGTTTCACTAAAGTCATCATGTGAGAGTTGATTGAACCTTGCAATCTGATAGGGGTGGAGAATATTTGGATATCTCATTCCAAGATCATTTAACAAAACTTGGGATTTTATCACAACTTACTGCCCCGGGTACGCCGCAACAAAATGGTGTAGTGGAATGCCGAAATAAAACTTTACTGGAAATGGTTAGATGCATGCTTAGTTACTCAACTCTACCAACTTCATTCTGAGGACATGCAATTGAAACTGCAAACGACATTCTAAACGTCGTACCATACAAATCAATCCACAAAACACCTTTAGAATGCTGGCATGGTCGTGAACCTAATTTACTTCATTATAGAATCTGGGGTGTCCCGCCCACGTCCTAAGGAAAAAGGAAGGAAAGCAAGAACTGTGAACTGAAGTTTGCATGTTTGTTGGCTATCCTAAAGGCACTCGGGGTGGAATTTTCTATAGACATTCAAAAAAGAAAGTGTTTACTTCTACGAATGCTACTTTTCTGGAAAATGACTGTCCAAAACATCAAACCACGCACCAAAATAGTTTTAGAGGAGATGGTTGAAGAATTGACTCTAACCAATGTTCCATCGTCATCAATGAAAGTTGATGATGAAATTCCCACTCTTCATGTTCAACCGACGCAAGTCAATTTAAATGAAGAAAGTACTACTGTTCCAGAGCAAACAGTCACCGAGCCTCGCTGTAGTGGGAGGGTTTCTAGGAACTCAGTTCGCTATGGTTTGGATGGTAAAACAAATATGGTTGTTGGTGACACTAGTGATGATGATCCATTATCTTTCAAACAGACAATGGCTAGTCGTGAAGAGCAACTATGGCTCGAAGCCATGAAACACGAAATGGAATCCATGTACTCAAATTCTATCTAGGATCATGTGGAAGCACCTAGTGACTTTAGGGCCATTGAGTGTAAGTGGATCTACAAGACGAAATTAGGGCTGATGGAAAGATTGAAACTTATAAAGCTCGAATAGTGGCAAAGGGTTATACCCAAAGAGCAGGTGTGGACTATGAGGAAACTTTTAGTCTGGTAGCCATGCTCAAGTCCATTCACATCCTCCTTTCCATAACAGTCGCTCTCAACTATGATATCTAGCAAATAGACATCAAGACAACTTTTCTTAACGAGAAGCTTGACAAAGTCATTTATATGGATTATCCAGAAGGAAAAGTTTGCAAGTTGAATAGGTCTATTTATGGACTTAAGCAAGCTTCTCATTCCTAGAACCTTAGGTTTGATGAAATCATCAAAACCTATGGCTTTGAACAAAATATTTATGAGTCTTGTGTTTACCAAATGAAGGCAAATCAAATAGTGGTATTCCTTATTCTTTATCTAGATGATACCTTACTCATTAGAAACAATGTTAAGAAATTGTTAAATGTGAAGAATTGGCTGAGCACTCAATTCCAGATGAAGGATTTGTGTGAAGTGAGTTATGTTTTAGGTATCCAGACCATTAGGGATAAAAAGAACAAACTCTTAGCTCTATCTCAAGCAGCTAACATTGATAAAGTGCTTGAACATTTTTCAATGAAAAATTCAAAGAAAGGACGTCTATCGTTCTGCCATGGAATTTATCTTTAAAAGAAGCAGTATCCCCATACCCCTAAAGAGGAAGATTCAATGAGAAAAGTTCCTTATGCATCTGTAGTTGGAAGTCTGATGTATGATATGTTGTGTACTAGACCAGATATTTGCTATGCAATGGGACTAGTGAGCAGGTATCAGTCAAACCATGGACCGGAACATTAGATAGTAGTTAAGCATATTCTGAAGTATTTAAGGCAAACTGGGGATTATATGTTAGTCTACAAGGGTGGTGTTAAGAACACTGTAGGCTACACCGATTAAGATTTTTAGACTGACGTTGATGACAAGAAGTCTACTTCTTGAATGGTGTTTACTCTTGGGGGTGGAGCTGTGATATGGAGAAGCATAAAGTAGTCTGCAGTCTCAGATTCCACCATGGAGGCTGAGTACATAGTTGCGTCTGAAGCAGCTAAAGAAATAGTCTAGCTAAAGAAGTTTTATTCAGATCTTGGTGTTATTCCGGATATAGATAAAATTCTTGTGTTCTTTTGTGACAATAGAGGAGCGATAGCCAACTCGAAAGAACCTCGAAGTCACAAGAGGACTAAGCATATATAAATGAAGTATCACATAATTCCAGAATATGTGGCTAGGGGAGATGTGAAGGTTATGAAGATTGCATCTGAAGAAAATCTTTTGGATCTGTTTAAAAAGACACTACCAAAAGCTACATTTGATAAGCTTATCAAGGAAATGGAATTTGTAGAATTAAGGCATTATTTTCGATTAGTGTAAGTGGGAGTTTGTTGGGGTTTTATGCCCTAATTAAAACCCAATTTCTTTGTATTCTCATTTTATTATCAATAAAAGAATAGAAATCATTTTTGGTTTGGTCAATCACTTTGCTCACAAGTTCAATTTTCATGATTATTTGTTTAATATTGTAGAGTCCAAGAACTTTACTTAGCTAGCTAGATAATAGTAGTAATAGTAATAGCTAGTAGTAGTTATAGTATGTTTATTACTGTGGATTTTGGTTCAAGCCGGGATTTAGTTGGAAACTCCTAGCAATAGTTATGGATTTTATAAGTTTAACCTATAGTTTAAGAATATTAATTATAACATAAGGTTTGATTAATATTGCTGGTTATTAATATGATGATTATTATAACCTAAGGTTTAGATAGAGCCAATAGGATTATGACACTTGTCATATGCATGGTTATTAAGGAATCATTATTTTAATAAGGGAAATATAAGACTTAGTCTTCACCAGAATCTGTTAGGAGCATGATATTTATTTAGATATTTAGACTCATAATTTTATTTATTTGTGGATTAGGTTGTTATTTAGATAATTAAATAGATTTTTTTTCGTAACTTTAGGGTACTGTAACTTCCGACCTATTTTTGATCCAGTTATGTTATGAATTTCGAAAAATAGTATTTCTATAAAGTTGTAGATAATTTAATTAGCTTTCGAACGATATAAAGATATTATAAATCGGAGTCCTACAACTTCAGATATATTGATTTTACTGCAGGTTAGTTTAGAGTTACGGGATTTAGAAAGTTAGAAGATTTTTATTCCTTAGGATTCTATTTTAAATTTAAATTTAAATTTGGATTATAATTAGAAGATTTTTATTCCTTAGGATTCTATTTTAAATTTAAATTTAAATTTGGAATATAATTAGAAGATTTTATTCCTAGAATTCTATAAATAGGACCTAGTACCAAGTCTTTTCATTCATTCTTCAAGCATTGATCAGAGCCTTCTAGGTGCTAGTGAGACTATAGAGTGATAAACACTTGGGTTGAGGTTATAAGCTTTGTCATTCTAAGCTTATTAGACACTTGGGAAGTAAGGTTCATAGAGTGTATTTCGGTTTCGAGGTATAGTTCGGTCATAGCAATTTCAAAGGTATTCTTATTCTTAGTTCCTTTTCTGTATTGTTTCATTAGTTCTTATAGTTTTTCTCTACTCAATTCCTAACCCAATCTTCTCTATTCTTGGTTAGGCATCTAAGTTCTTCGAACTTGATATTTCTTGTTGGTAAGTATCTTCTCGATGGTTTAGTTCATTCCTCTTCATCTCTTTCTTTTAGAAAACTCACATATCTATTAATGGTTTTTAGGAGTGTTCCAAAATCCTGACCTTGTTCTCATCATCCCGGTATTTTGGTAAGGAAAATAGGCTAGATCTTGTATGTTTGTATGATATGTTATGTTTTTATGTTATGTTATGTTTAATATGTTATGATAAGTTTATGTTTTTATATGTTATGTTATGATTTACCCTACCTCAAATATTAGACAGGGGACGTAGATGGGTTATCATACACTACATGTGATCTAACCTACCTCAAATATTAGATAGGGGACGTAGATGGTTTATCACATGTCATAATGGCCATTATTAGTATAGTCTTATATAGTATATGTTATGATATTTTTTAGCATATGTTATGATATGATTTTATGTGTATGTGGTTAGTAGTTTTTCCTTGCTGGGCATTAGGCTCATTCCTTTATGTTTATATGTGCAGGAAAATAGTTATGGCGGCGGAAAGATTCTTGGCAGCTTGAGGATGTGTATTGAGGCAGGATGGAATCGGTGGATTGCGCGTTTGATTCGAGGATGAAGTTTTTAAGTCTTTTAGTTATGATTTCTATGTATTATTTTTCCGCACTTAATTTTGTAACCAATTTATTTAAGTTATGTTTTGTTTTCAAAACAATGGGATCCCATATCCTAAATGAATTTTTATGTATTTAACCTTTACTTTACAGTTTTTAAATAAAATTATGGTTATTTCATATGTACGTTTTCTTAAGATTAGTATAGTAGTCATTAATGGTCCAAAGTCTAGAATAGTTGGGTCGTTACAAATATAAACTTCTATTAGATCCCGAGCATATAGCTAATAATATTTACAGTGACATAATCATAGGGGAATATATATATATGATTATATGTTCAAAAATAAGTTAGTCCTAAGATTAGTCAGTGCACAGGATTTACACTGACTTGCCAATCTACGATATGATCTACTTACACATTGTAGTGTTATATTCTTTCCAGAACATTAGTAAAGTAGAAAAGATCGAATGTATTTGTTACATCAGACTGGACTGATATTGACAGTCAATAAGATAAGTCAAGAAATTATTATTATCTATTCTAGTCATATCATATAGTTGACAATAGGTCAATTCAATCTCAATTCTATGTGGTTAGTATTCTAACTGATTGTATTATTTGAGTTCTTTGACTTGTTCGTTACCAGCTTACCCTATGGACTAGCCCGTACTTACATCTTGGGAACTCAGTAGTCCAATTGAGTGGGAGTGTTAATCATAGATATGAACATCTATAACTTCTTAGAAGAAGTAAAACGATGGTTTCCTTTTAGTTTGGTTCGAGGTGCTAAATGATAGAGATCTCACTTCAGTAATTAATATTAGTTTACTTGTAACGACCTAAATTTTCTAATAAGGCTTGGAGCCTTGATTAGTGTGCCAGGAGGGCAATAATTGTTTTACTGCATTAATTTATGTGAATTTATGGATTATGTGATTAGTATGCATGTTTAGGTGAAATAAATATGCATGTGGACCCCGTTTGTATGATAGGGATAAATTGGTAATTTTAGCCCGCTGAGGGCATATATGTGGTAATTGTATTATGTGATCTGTACCACGTGAGTGTGGTGTTATTATTGTGATGCACGTGCCGAGACGGTCCTAGAGAGCTAGTTAACTCAAAAGTCACAACGGGATTTTATACCCGGCTCGGGAGGAGCCTAGGGGTACCTTGGGAATTTTATGATTTAGTTGAGATTTAGCGGGTATTGGTTATTGGTGATTGAGTAACCTGGGTAACCATTAGTGGATGAGCAAGGTTAATTCCACCCTTGGTTAAGAGAATGAGAGATCCTGATTAGAGGGTTGTGTTAAATGTTGAGGCAGGGAGATGCCTGGACATGGTACTCGGGCTGAGGTACAGGCATAATGGGTTGGAAAGAACCTAGATGATGAATTGTTAGAAGGGATTATTAAGACATGATTTGAACTATGGAGACTGGTGGACTTATAAGTTTGGTTTGGACTGATAGGGTAACAACAGTGTAAATCAATGGGTTTGGTGAATTGGGTAATTCATTTCGGAAATTCATAGTGTTGGATGTATCTGGAATTGAAAGCGACCCATTTAAGGATTTGAGATCTGGAATAGTTTAAGGTATTTGGGCCGCTCTGATGTGAGGACTTATCGTCTTTATGTGGATGGCGGAGAGAGCCATGTGGTTCGAGGAACTGATGGTTGATGATTAGAGCGTGAGTGCTAGAGCCGTAATGACAGTGCTTCCTTTGATGGAGTTAGTAAAGATAGAATTGTGATAATCAAGTTAAAAGAACCCCGGATAGTTCGGCGGCTTCTGGTTTTGCCAGAAAGGGGGAAAAGTCTGATTGATAAGATGGTACTTTTATTGATAGAACTCAGCAAGGTCGGATTCTCAATTTTTGAGGTAGAAGGACCCCAGACAGTGCTTGGGCACCTGATTTGAGATTGAAAAGAAGCCTGATTGAAAAGGTAGTTATCAAGATGGTGACAGGAACCAGGGAGGTTATTTGGTATGCATGAGGGAAAGGATGCCCCCTGAGAGGAGGTCAGGTGAGGGCATGACTTCTACATGAAATGACTCGATATGTTAGGATGAATTTCCCATGGTGAGGGAACGGGGAACTGGAATGCGTCGATACATTCAAGGTTCGAGGCTGATTCCTCGAGGATGAGTATTTAACTGACTGGTTTATGCTTTGGGCATGTAACGAACTGGAAGAACTCGGTGTTGAGAATGTTCTGAGGGGGAGCTAGACATAGAGAATTTGCCTCATGGGTGTTGTTCGAGAGGCTGACGATAGTAATACTTATTGAGAAGGAATTTGAAACTCGGGTAGATGGATTGCAGAGGATATCATCTGGAATATGTAAATGAGACTAAGTGGAAATTGGGCTGACCAGTGGGAGAATTATGTGAGTATGAAAAGAAAGATTCAGGAGTACTTCAAGGTCAGACTACAGATAGGATTAGTATAAGGAATGTTGTAAAAGGTGGTTTTGGCTGACAGAAAGTCTGTTGAAGCAATCGAAGGAACGAAAAGTACTGCGGGGATTGATAGCATCGTCGGGTTGGAACGAAAAGTACAATGTTGGATACAAGATGGGACGATGTCTCCAAGAGTTGATCTATGACCTGGTTATTACCAGTTGGGAACCAAGGAAAGAGACATTTCATGAATTGTCTAGTTTGCACCAGGTAGGGTGTGAGGAGTTGGTAACAAAGATTCTAGAATGGTTCAAGCCGCAGCAGCACAGGTAAGTTCTTTAGGCAAAGAATGTGTGAACGGTTTGGGCGAGTCCCCTTCAAGCTCACGAGCAGTACAGGTGGATTACTCCCAGACGGAAATGGTGAGCAAATGATTATGCTGAATACGTTGTACCCAGAAGGCAGAGTCACAGGTAAGGTTCTACGGAGTGTTAGTTCGGGTGTCGTCAGGAGTACTCAGATTAGAGCTACAAGAAGAAAGGACAAGTATGAGGAGATTTGATCTGAAGCCACGAAGAAGCTAGTGATGAATATCTGAAGAATAGAAAGCACAACAAGACTGGTAAGCGCGTCATCTGTTGCATAAGTATCTCCAGAGACAACTACATCAAAGGCGAGGAGAATAGTAAAACTTGAGGTTAGACGGAATGAGTGGTGTCAAATCAGAAAGAAATTCAGAAAACAAGGTAAGTATTGATTGGTATCTGACGATGCTGGAATATGTTTGTGATATGGTTAAGTATAGAGTGATAGCATAAAGGACCTGATCTATGATGAGGATATGTAATTGTGGGAGTGCATCACGGGTTGGGAACGCCCAGGCGTAAATTGACGCGAGGATGGATCGAACCTTGCGGGAGATGAAAGAATGGATCATGGTTGATATACTTGGAACGTTAAGTCGACGGTTGCGCATAGCATAAGGTACTTGAGTGTTGGGCATTAGTAAGAAAGTTAACGTTGAGACCCAGATGTGGTGAAAAGTAGCAGACGGGTGATCGGTGTTTGAAATCCTTGATTGAGCGAGGGGAAAATTTATTTGGAGGCGGAACTCCTAGCTGGGAGGCATGTTTCAGTCAAGGAATAACACTATAAATTGTAATGGAATGGACGAGGTAACGACTGAGATTGGCATAACGTTATTAGGTAATGATTAGCTGTTGAGTGTCACTGAACTATGGAATCCAAAGTGTTGGCTTTGGTTGAAGCAGGGAAGGACCCTGCCATGGTGGTACAAGTTAGGATACCAAGATCGAGTGAAAGATCCAATCAGATTTGGTTTATGAATGAGAATTCTGAATGGATATCATTCCACCTCCTAGGGTATGTTGTACCGGGAGGGTTGATCGGGTGACGGAATTTAGTGATTTCTTTTGGTCACTGAGGGGTTAAGTGATGTGGTGGTGTATCGTGGGAATAGACCACATTAGACTTTAAGCAAAGTTCTTGGACATGAAAAGTTTTAACTCAGCTGATTGAGTTAATGCAGTTGGTTCAGGTGAACTGGTATCAGGGTAGAACGTCGATGGTACTGAACTGAGATCCTACAGTATTCTAAATTTTGGAAAGGAACTAGAGAACAAAGAGAATAGAGTGGGAATCTGGAATTATCAGTGGATTGAAAGTGGAATAGCAGTCTGAAAGCTTATCAGATATCTTAAAGAATTAAGCGTTGACTATGTGAATACTTGAAGTATTAAGGGAAGTGTAATCCCTGATGAGTTAGTTGTGGTGGCAGTTGCTGGTGTCTTGTTAATGTAACACGACATAGGACATGGTAAGAGGTGAAGGATAGTGAATACTACTATTTGGCATTGGTTCAGGGAGAAAGCCAGAGAGGTTGTTGGAATTCTTAAGACAGGAGTGTCTGCCTATTTGAAAGAATAAAAGAACTTGTAAATTGTTAATTTTGGGAAAATAAAGTTCCGGAAGGAAAGATTTGTAACTCTATGTAATAACAGACAAGGATTTGTATGGTGTTCAGAGAAAGAAGGGAGAGTTCTGACTCTTGATTCAACATAAAATCCTGAAGTTGTACCAAGGGTTAGGCCAGCGGGGCCTACCAATTGATCCCACCTAGTAGAGGTGATGACTTTTGAGTATCTCTAGAATCAGGAATAAGACAATGAATTGGTCATTGTAATCTAGGCAGACCCTGAGGCTTCAGCAGGGTTGCGGTGTAAATGAGGGGCCATCGAGAGTATGGCTATTAGACAAGATCTAGTGGGTCAAGATTGTTACTCCTGTAAGAGTGTTGTTGGGAAGTAAGGTAAAGGCGGTGGGCCTTGGAAATTATGGTCAGAGTTGTGGGTTTACTGACTGAGGTGTTTGGGTAAATTTCGAGGACGAAATTTTTATGAGATGGGGATAGTTGTAACGACCTAAATTTGCTAATAAGGCTTGGAGCCTTGATTAGTGTGCCAGGAGGGCAATAATTGTTTTACTGCATTAATTTATGTGAATTTATGGAATATGTGATTAGTATGCATGTTTAGGTGAAATAAATATGCATGTGGACCCCGTTTGTATGATAGGGGTAAATTGGTAATTTTAGCCCGCTGAGGGCATATATGTGGTAATTGTATTATGTGATCTGTACCACGTGAGTGTGGTGTTATTATTGTGATGCACGTGCCGAGACGGTCCTAGAGAGCTAGTTAACTCAAAAGTCACAACGGGATTTTATACCCGGCTCGGGAGGAGCCTAGGGGTACCTTGGGAATTTTATTATTTAGTTGAGATTTAGCGGGTATTGGTTATTGGTGATTGAGTAACCTGGGTAACCATTAGTTACTACTGTGAGTAACAAGTTTAGATGGAAAATGGTAGAATTGAAATATAAGTGGAAGGACTAGAGTGCCCTTGGGGCTTAGTTAGAAAAGGATAGGTAAGGAGGGGTAAAATGGTCATTTGGCAAGGGGTTTAGACAAATTGCAGCTGGGTTATATGGGGTACTCGGTTTAGGCTTGTCATTGTTTGGTTTTGCTAAAAATAAAGAGAAGAAAAACTAGAAGAAGAAAAGTTAGGGCAAGAAGAGGAAGAAGAGAAAAAGGGAGCTGAAACTTGAAGGATTTAGGGGGAGAATCAAGGAAGCTTAAAGGTTGAATTCTCTCTTGAGGTAAGGATTTTATGCAATCTTTAGGTTTGTTTCTATTTTTGATTTGAGGAATTTAAATGCATGAGTTAAGTTTTAAGTTTTGTTTGAGTTTGCTGAAATTAGAAATCAAAGGGTGGATTTTGAGTGTGATTATGTTTTGATCTTGATGCTAGTGTTTATGGGTTGTTGGGTGGTTCATTTGAGGTTTTGATTTGGTTTTGGGGCTTGGGTACCTGCTTGGGATGATTTGGAGTGGTGTTAGCTCGGGAAAATGCAGGGGAAAAACCCAGAAATCTGGGTTTCGCGTAGGAGCGCCGCGGCCCTGTTCTTGGGCGCCGCGGCGCGAGGCTATTTCTGGGTAGGGGGAGGCTTCTGACTTGCTGGGCGCCGCGGCCCTCTTGGGTAGCGCCGCGGCGCTTGGCCATTTTCAGGACTTGAAATGATGCATTTTTTAGCTTTTGCTCCGAGGGTTCGGGGGATGTTTCCGATGGATTTTTTTAGGAATTTGGGAGTCCCGAGAGTGTGGGATTGGTCCCAGGAAGTGGTTATGAATTGATTAGTATTAAAGGATGTTTCTTGTGTGTTGTGACTAGGTTATTGGTGAGGCTCGTGCTTGAGGACCGTGCTCGCGGCTTTAGTGCATCAGGAAGCTCGGAATACAGGTAAGAAAACTATAACACCCGTAGGATAGGGCATGGGCCCATAGTGTGATTGCGGGGCACGACCCTATATTGCATGATGAGATGATTGCAGGCCACGGCCCTATATTTTGCATTACATGTTGGGGTGTAGACTTAAATGAATTGATATTTGTTTGAATGTTGTTTGAGTTATACTATATGTGGTTATAGTGGAATGATACGGCGCGAAGCCGAGAACGGAATTGGAGCCGAGAACGGCAGTGGGGCCGAAAGTAACACTTAGCACATGGGATGCTTATAGTCAGGGTAGGACCCAGTGGATACATGTGAGATCCTACGGTAAGGACCGAGATCCCAGGCTTTGGTAAGGCTTCTGGGGTGGCATGGCCGTGTTTGCTTAGTCTAATGGTTGACTTGTTTATCTGTGGACTATCTGATATGATTAACTGTATAATTTGCATATGTTATGTACTGCATGAGTTTTCTTGCTGGGCTTCGGCTCACGGGTGCTCTGTGTTGCAGGTGAGGGCATAGATTGAGTCAACCCACCATGAGTACGGAGAGCGTGAAGCGACGCGTACATGTTTGGCCTGCCCGACTGCTTTGGTTGGGGGTTTATTCGAGAAATGGCTGTAATAATCTATAATTTTTATAACTAATCAACTGTAAGCTTATTTCAAGATGTAATTAGTTTTCAAACCTCATTTTGGGATCCCAAATGCTTAATACTAGAAGTTTTAATGAAACGGCGCATTTTCAAAGATTACAGCCTTAACTTTTTATTAGTCACACTTTTGTTTTAAAAACCTCGGTTAGCGAGTTCATTGCACACTGTTTTGTCTTAAAACTCACTTGGTAACGGCTCTAAGGAAGTAGACCTAAGTGTTTTAAGGATAAAATACAATGAGAGGTAAAACAGAATTTTAGTCCCATCTAATTATAGACCGTCTATAGATGATTGAGTGATAATTATGGTTGTAACAATGGATAACTAATAACATATTTATATTGCTTATACAACGTTCTACGAATTCAAGAGTGCAATTTCGAGTCTTTAGTGGAGTCACGAGGAATTAATAAGGTAGTAAATTTTTGATAACTTATTGGAGATTGATTTCATAGGCCCATGGTCCCCACTGTACCTTGGATAAAATCATCTAGATAGTCTCAATTAATTGATTTAATTATATTATCAAAGTTGACCAGTTCAATTTTGGATAGTTTCATAGAGTTATGCAATTTCGAGAAGAAAAGAGATTTTAGGGCAGAATTATTAAATAAGAAAAATTAGTGTCTAAATTAATAAATAAGTTTAAATCAATGTTCAAATTATACATAATTAATTTTTTAAATGATTTAAATAATTATTTAATTAATTAATCAATAGAAAATAATACGGGCCTTGAATTTAAGTCCAACGAGCTCATAATTACATGGAAAATTTCATGGGCCTAAAGCCCATGAGAATTTTGACCTAATTGCTGATATTACCTATTATTTTATTTCTTTTTTAATTAAATAAGTGACCTAATTGAGCTTTTAAAAGGAATTCTAAGTGAGAGTTGAAAACAGAAGATCAGAGGATCTAGTTTTGATGCTTTAGGGTTTTAGACTCTCTCTACAACGAAATTCCTTTTCTAAACCTCAATATTCTCTTCTATTCTTCTCTTTGTGTCTATCTCATGTGTTGAGAATTGTCCACTCCAGTCTAGGTGATTCTAAGGATACTTTGGAAGACTGTGAAGAAATTTGAAGATCGGTTCAGTTTCTTGGTGATACCATGCGACAGGAAGGATACAAGGGTTAGAGAAATTGAAGGAATGGCTTATTCATTCTGCTGCATATAATGTAAGTATTCTTATAGTTATATCCGTTTAAATTCAATTATAGAAACATGTTCTAAGTTTTCTTATATTAATTTGTTTAATATATGATTTACATGAAAATAAATAAGATCATTTATAAGTATTCCCAACAAAAGCACCTAAGGATTGAAGACGAGTCTCGTTCTAGAGAAAAGTGTATGGAAGAGTCCAGTGTTGGGACATCCGAGGCTAACGTCGTAGAGAAACCCTCTCAATCCAAAGGGAAGGCCTGCAAGAAACCACAATTAAAGAAGGATACTTACCTAGCCCCTAAGAAGAATGAAGGGCAATTTAAGAGTGTGGGAGGCCATTATTTTGTTTGTTTCAAGACTGGTCACATGGCTAGATAATGAAAGTTCCAAAAGTCCCACAACCATGGATCCTAGGTTAACAAAACCGAAGAAGAGTTGGTTGCTACCTTGAGTGAGGTGAATGTCATCCAAGGCAAAGTGCAAAGATGGTAGTATGACACTTGTGCCACCATTCATGTAACTTATGATAGAGATGTCTTCAAAACTTGTGAAGAATCAAAGGATGGCCATGAGATCCAAATGGGAAATGAGCATAGATCTAAGGTGTTGGGCAACAATAATGTTGATCTCTATTTCACATAAGAAGGTTATCTTGACCAATGTGTTGTATATTCTAGATATGAGTACGAATCTTGTGACTAGACACTTTTTAAGCAAACCGAGCATCAAAGCAGTGTTTGAGTCTGACAAGATAATCTTGTCCAAGGGGAACTACTTTAAGGGATTGGGTATGTCTGTGATGGAATGATAAAAATGTGTACCAAAGACTCAAGTTTAGATAATAATGCATGTACACCTTCCTATTATATGCTTGTCTTTGATTCTATTACTTTGTGACATAATAGACTTGCTCATATAGGTTATAGTACAATTAAAAGAGTTATCAAATGTGTTTAAATTGTATGCAATGATTTTGAGCATGATAAATGTGAATTATGTGTTAAATCTAAGATGGTAAAGAAACCTTATCCAAGTCTTGAAAGAGAAACTAACTTGTTAGATTTGATACATAGTGATTTATGTGAATTGAATGGAATAATTACTGGGGGTGAACATAGGTACTTTATTACCCTTATTGATGATTGTTCTAGATTTACATATGTGTACTTGCTTAAGAATAAGGATGAGACCTTTACCATGTTTAAAAACGATAAAGCCAAAGTTGAAAATTAATTGGAAAAGAAAATTAAAGTGATTAGAGGTGATAGGGGCGGTAAATACTTTTCCATTGAATTCTATGTGTTTTGTGAGAAGCATGTTATAATACATTAATGTACAACCCCTAATACACCCCAACAAAATGGTATAGGGGAAAGAAAGAATAAAATATATGTTGATTCATTATGAGGACATTTGATTCATTTTGTTTTACTGCTTGATTGCTGATTGAAGAGGGGGAATAGTAGACTAGATTAAGCATCAGAGAACCTTTTTGTAGGTACTCCCCATCTTGTTCATTCTTCCAATTCCTTAGAAGAACACATTTATGCTATTGTTTTAGCCAATAGTATGTGTAAAGGTCTGAGGTACTACATCAATTGACAACTGAAAGATGAAGATGTTTCTCAATAGGGAAAGTTATTGTTTTGGGAAGATTTTGACCCAAACAATTGGCACGATCAGATACAAATTGACCATCTATGGGAATGAATGAGAAGTTGTGTGCAGGAAAATTGACGATCAGATACAAATTGTTTCTAACTCATCTTTTTGCTTAACCATTTTGCAGATTGTGAACGGAGATTAGTCGAAGATCATGAGAACCAATAATGACATGGTCAAGAATTCAACAAGATGAAGCTACCAGTCAGTCTCCACAAATCAACTTCATACAGGAATTGCAAAATTTACTGTAGTTAATGGAACAAACAAAATAGCAAGATGATATAAGATTTCAATTAGCTGAAGAATAGTAGTTACGAACTGAGGAATACAACTAAAAATGAAGGGAAGAAATGGCAGCTCAACAAGCAGAACTAGATGTAGAGTTGGATTTGCCACGACAAGAGAAGCGCAACAACAAAAACAAGCAGAAAATGCTACAACAAGTTGGGACAAGGAAAATCACCAAGACAACAATAATGATGATTATAATGATGTTGATAATAAGAAAAATATGATAGAGGAAGAAACTAAAAAATTAGCACAAAAAGAGAAAGAAAGAACGATGCAAATAATGGAATGAGAACAGATAGAAAAGTTGCGCAAAAGCCATTCAACTTGTAAAACTCGTCATCTATGCCAAGCATACCATCTTACTAGAAAAAGCAAATGATGAGAGAAGTAATGGATATGATGAATGGGACGGGAATTTGAAGCTTGGTAGATTTGGCAAATGAAGCTATATGAAAAATCTTCAAATCTTCGTTTGCCGATTGTATCGAAAACGAGCAAAAACTAAAAGAATTTGTCATGCCCAACTTTTTTTAGTTTGATGGAAGCACTGATCCTTCAAAACGCATCCTGTAGATTAAGGAAACCATGTCGATGGAAATAGATATTGAGGCTATGCAGTGTTATGCTTTTACAACCACTAGACCTGCTTTGAGGTGGTTTAAGTAGTTGAAACCAATTAGTTCATTCGTAGACCTCGGGGATCAACTTGTGTAATCATATGGGGGCAATATTGAGACACTAAAGACGATGGGAGATTTATACTCAATTCAACAAGGTGTAAATTGTTGGGGTTTTATGCCCTAATTAAAACCCAAATTCTTTGTAATCTCATTTTATTATCAATAAAAGAATAGAAATCATTTTTTGACTTGGTCAATCACTTTGCTCACATGTTTTATTTTCATGATTATTTGTTTAATATAAACTTCTATTAAATCCCGAGCATATAGCTAATCTTATTTATAGTGACGTAATCACAGTGGAATATAAATATGATTATATGTTCAAAAATAAGTTAGTCCTAAGATTAGTCAGTGCACCGGATTTACACTGACTTGCCAATCTACGATATGATCTACTTACACATTACAGTGTTATGTTCTTTCCAGAACATTAGCAAAGTAGATAAGATCATATGTATTTGTTACATCGGACAGGACCGATATTGACAGTTGATAAGATAAGTAAACATACCGTTATTATCTATTCTAGTCATATCATATAGTTGACCATAGGTCAATTCAATCTCAATTCTGAGTGGTTAGTATCCTAACTGATTGTATTATTTGAGTTCTTTGACTTGTTCGTTACCAGCTTACCCTACGGACTAGCCCATACTTACATCTTGGGAACTCGGTAGTATAATTGAGTGGGAGTGTTAATCATAGATATGAACATCTATAGCTTCTGATGAAGAAGTGAAACGATGGTTTCCTTTTAGTTTGGTTCAAGGTGATAAATGATAGAGATCTCATTTCAGTAATTAAATTAGTTTACTGAAATATCATTTACAAGGAACTAAGTGTTTTAAGGATAAAATACAATGAGGGGTAAAACAGTATTTTAGTACTATCTCATTGTAGACCGTCTATAGTGGATTGAGTGACAATTATGGTTGTAACAATGGATAATTAATAGCGTATCTATATTTGTTATAGAGCGTTCTATGAATTCAAGAGTGCAATTCCGAGTCTATAGTGGAGTCACGAGGAGAAACTCACTGGAGAAAACTTCCTTAATTGGAAGCAGAACATCAACATAGAGTTGATTGGTGACAACTCTGAATTCATCATGATTGAGGAATCCCCAGAACGAGCACCGTGTCCGCACGTTAGTGATGGCACCGTCAATGCTCATGATGGTACCGTAAATGCTTGGAGAGCACCGTCTCTGCACGTTCATGATGGCACCGTAAATTCTCGGATGGCATCGTGTTTGCACGTTCGTGCTCAACTCAACTATGGTCTGATGCAGCTCATGAATGAGCTTCAGATTATTGAGCCTGTCATGGGTGGTCCTAGTAAAGGAGGTGAAAATAAGACTACTGATGTTGCTGCTCATCTAGCTAAGGCTGAAGCTAACCAAGCTTCGTCTTCGAAAGCTGGAAACAAGAGGAAAGGTGGACAAATAAACAACCCCAAGCCTGCAAAGGCTGCAAAGACGAGTGCACAACCACGTGCACAGACGCCTAAGGGGAAGAACATGAAAAACAAGAAAGGTAAAGATAAATGTTTTCACTGCAAAGAGAAGGGGCATTGGAAACGAGATTGCCTTAAGTTTCTAGCATCTAACAACAAAGGTAATGATTATAGTTCATTTATCTTGGAAACATGTGTTTTAGAGAATGATAAATCCGTTTGGATTATTGATTCTGGATCTACCAACCATGTTTGTAACTCTTTACAGCTTCTTGAATCGTGGGAGGAAGTGGACGAAGGCGGCTTAAAGCTTAGAGTTGGGAATGGAGTGTTCGTTGCGGTCCAAGCTAGAGGAAGAGCTCGTCTGAAGTTCGGAAATAAATTTTTAATTTTAAAAGATGTATTTTTTATTCCGGATTTTAGTAGAAATTTAATTTCAATTTCCATGTTGCAATTAGAACGATTTGTTATGACTTTCACAAGTTTTAATATATCTATTTCTTTCAATGGAAACACAATTGTGTATTGCATGTTTGGAAAACGAGCTTTATATTCTGCGACCTAACGAACCCCTCGCTCTTAACATAATTTATTCAAAGTAGCTAAACCTAGGACCAATAAATGTCCAAAGACCGATAACAATAATATGACGTATTTATGGCACTTGAGACTAGGTCACATTGGCTATGATAGGATTCAAAGACTTACAAAGGACGGACCTTTGAGGGAACTCACCTTAGGTGAATTTCCTGTCTGTGAATCTTGTCTAGAAGGCAAACTGACCAAGCGTCCATTCTCTGCAAAGGGTGATAGGGCCAAAGAACCACTTGGTCTTGTGCATTCAGATGTTTGTGGACTTTTGAATATACAAGCCAGGGGTGGTTTTGAGTATTTCGTCACTTTCATTGACGATTACTCTAGATACTCATGTCTTTACCTAATGCATAGGAAATCATAAACATTTTCAAAGTTTCAGGAATTCCTAGCGATGGCTCAGAACCAATTAGGTAAAAGGTTAAAGATCTTGCGATCTGATAGGGGTGGAGAATATTTGGATATGCAGTTCCAAGATCATTTAACTGAACTTGGGATTTTATCACAACTTACTGCCCCAGGTAATCCGCAACAAAATGGTGTAGCAGAACGCCGAAACAGAACTTTATTGGAAATGGTTAGATGCATGCTTAGTTACTCAACTCTACCAACTTCGTTCTGGAGACATGCAATTGAAACCGCAAATGACATTCTCAATGTCGTGCCGTCAAAATCAATCCCCCAAACACCTTTAGAACGCTGGAATGGTCGTGAACCTAGTTTATGCCATTATAGAATCTGGTGGTGTCCCGCTCACGTCCTGAGGAAAAATGAGGGAAGCTAGAACCGCGAACTGAAGTTTGCATGTTTGTTGGCTATCCTAAAGGTACTCGGGGTGGACTTTTCTATATTCATTCAGAAAAGAAAGTGTTTACTTCTACAAATGCTACTTTTCTGGAACATGACTATGTCCAGAACTTTAAACCTCGCAGCAAAGTAGTTTTAGAGGAGATGGTTAAAGAATTGACTCCAACCAATGTTCCATAGTCATCAACACAAGTCGATGATGAAATTCCCACTCTTCATGTACAATCGACGTAAGTCGATTTAAATGAAGAAAGTACCAATGTTCCTGAGCAAACAGTCATGGAGCCTCGTTGTAGTGGGAGGGTTTCTAGAAACCCAGTTCGCTATGGTTTGGATGGTGAAACCAATATGGTTGTTGGTGACACTAGTGATGATGATCCATTGTCTTTCAAACAGGCAACGGCTAGCCCTGAAAAGGAACTATGGCTCGAAGCCATGAAACAGGAAATGGAGTCCATGTACTCAAATTCCTTCTGGGATCTTATGGAAGCACCTAGTGACTTTAGGGCCATTGGGTGCAAGTGGATCTACAAGAAGAAACGAGGTGTTGATGGAAATATCGAGACTTATAAAGCTCGATTAGTGACAAAGGGTTATACCCAAAGAGAAGGCGTGGACTATGAGGAAACTTTTAGTCCGGTAGCCATGCTCAAATCCACTCGCATCCTCCTATCCATAGCAGCCGCTCTCGACTATGAGATCTGGAAAATGGACGTCAAGACAGCTTTTCTTAATGGAAAGCTTGACGAAGTCATTTATATGGATTAGCCAGAAGGATTTAAAGTATCTGGACAAGAAGGAAAAGTTTGTAAGTTAAATAGGTCCATCTATGGACTTAAGCAAGCTTCTCGTTCCTGGAATCTTAGGTTTGATGAAATAATCAAAACCTATGGCTTTGAACAAAATATTGATGAGCCCTGTGTTTACCAACTGAAGGCAAATCAAATAGTGGTATTCCTGGTTCTTTACGTAGATGATATCTTACTCATTGGAAACAATGTTAAGAAATTATCAGATGTGAAGAATTGGCTGAGCACTCAATTCCAGATGAAGGATTTGGGTGAAGCAAGTTATGTTCTAGGTATCCAGATCATCAGGGATAGAAAGAACAAACTTTTAGCTCTATCTCAAGCAGCTTACATTGATAAAGTGCTTGAACGTTTCTCAATGACAAATTCCAAGAAAGGGCGTCTACCGTCCCGCCATGGAATTCATCTTTCAAAGAAGCAGTCTCCCCAGACTCCTGAAGAGGAAGATGCAATGAGAAAAGTTCCTTACGCATCTGTAGTTGGAAGTCTAATGTATGCCATGTTGTGTACTAGACCAGATATCTGCTATGCAGTGGGAGTAGTGAGCATGTATCAGTCAAACCCAGGACCGGAACATTGGATAGCAGTTAAGCATATCCTGAAGTATTTGAGACGGACTAGGGATTATATGTTAGTCTACAAGGGTGGTGTTCTGAACCCTGTAGGCTACACCGATTCAGATTTTCAGACTGATGTCGATGACAGAAAGTCTACCTCTGGAATGGTGTTTACTCTTGGGGGTGGAGCTGTGATTTGGAGAAGCGTAAAGCAGTCTGCAATCTCAGATTCCACCATGGAGGCTGAGTACATAGCTGCGTCAGAAGCAACTAAGGAAATAGTCTGGCTAAAGAAGTTCTATTCGGATCTTGGAGTTATTCCAGAAATGGATAAATCGCTTGTGTTGTTTTGTGACAATACAGGAGCGATAGCCAACTCGAAAGAACCTCGAAGTCACAAGAGAAGTAAGCATATAGAAAGGAAGTATCACATTATTCGAGAATATGTGGCCAGGGGAGATGTGAAGGTTATGAAGATTGCAACTGAAGACAATCTTGCGGATCTGTTTACAAAGACACTACCAGAAGCTACATTTGATAAGCATATCAAGGAGATGGGATTAGTAGAATTAAGGCATTAGTTTCAATTAGTGCAAGTGGGAGTTTGTTGGGGTTTTATGCCCTAATTATAACCCAAATTCTTTGTAATCTCATTTTATTATCAATAAAAGAATAGAAATCATTTTTTAACTTGGTCAATCACTTTGCTCACATGTTTTATTTTCATGATTATTTGTTTAATATAAACTTCTATTAAATCCCGAGCATATAGCTAATCTTATTTATAGTGACGTAATCACAGTAGAATATAAATATGATTATATGTTCAAAAATAAGTTAGTCCTAAGATTAGTCAGTGCACCGAATTTACACTGACTTGCCAATCTACGATATGATCTACTTACACATTACAGTGTTATGTTCTTTCCAGAACATTAGCAAAGTAGATAAGATCATATGTATTTGTTACATCGGACAGGACTGATATTGACAGTTGATAAGATAAGTAAACATACCGTTATTATCTATTCTAGTCATATCATATAGTTGACCATAGGTCAATTCAATCTCAATTCTGAGTGGTTAGTATTCTAACTGATTGTATTATTTGAGTTCTTTGACTTGTTCATTACCAGCTTACCCTACGGACTAGCCCATACTTACATCTTGGGAACTCAGTAGTATAATTGAGTAGGAGTGTTAATCATAGATATGAACATCTATAGCTTCTGATGAAGAAGTGAAACAATGGTTTCCTTTTAGTTTGGTTCAAGGTGATAAATGATAGAGATCTCATTTCAGTAATTAAATTAGTTTACTGAAATATCATTTACAAGGAACTAAGTGTTTTAAGGATAAAATACAATGAGGGGTAAAACGGTATTTTAGTCCTATCTCATTGTAGACCGTCTATAGTGGATTGAGTGACAATTATGGTTGTAACAATGGATAATTAATAGCGTATCTATATTTGTTATAGAGCGTTCTATGAATTCAAGAGTGCAATTCCGAGTCTATAGTGGAGTCACGAGGAATTAATAAGTTAGTAAATTTATTTGTTAGATTTATGATAACTTATTGGAGCTTGATTTCCTAGGCCCATTGTACCTTGGATAAAATCATCTAGATAGTCTCAATTAATTGATTTAATTATCAATTAGAATTATCAAAGTTGACCAGGTCAATTTTGGATAGTTTCACAAAGTTGTGTAATTTTGAGAAGAAAAGAGAAATTATGGCAGATTTATTAATTAAGATAAATTGGTATCTAAAATAATAAATAATTTTAAATCAAGGTTCAAATTATAAATAATTAATTTGATAAAGGATTTAAATAATTATTTAATTAATTAAATCAATAGAAAATAATACAGGCCTTGATTTTAAGTCCAATGGGCTTATAATCAAATGGGAAATTTCACGGGCCTATAGCCCATGATAATTTCGACCTAGGGCTTCAAAATGGCTGTTATTTTATCGATTTTTTAATTAAATTAAATGGCCTAATTGAGTCTATAAAAGGAGTGCTTAGAGAGAAGATTTGAGAGACGACAGATAAGTCACAAGTCAGATTTTCTGATAGTTTTATATTCTCTCTAAACATAAGTCCTTTTCTAAGCCACTTTGTTATTTTCTCTTCTTCTCTCTATATCTATCTCATGTGTTGAGAATTGCCCACACTAGTCTAGGTGGTTCTAAGGATACATTGGAAGATCGTGAAGAAAATAGAAGATCGGTTCAGTTTCTTGATAAAACTCTGCGACAGAAAGAATACAATAGTTAGAGAAACTGAAGGAAGGACTCTTAATTCCGCTGCGTATACTGTAAGTATTATACTATTTGTTTCTCTTTGAATTCAATTTTAGAAACATGTGTTTAGGCTATCTTGTATTAATTTGTTTAATATTAGATATACATGAAAATAAATAAAGATCCTGTATAAGTTTTTCCAACATAAATGTGGGTCCAAGAACTTACCTAAAGAGGCATCTAAAGTTGGTGCATCAAATTAACAATAACGATAAAATGATAACAACCAACATTTTCAGGGAAAGTTTACAGAAATGATCACTTTTGAGTGAGCAAATCTACTAAAAACCCTCGTTGGATTTGAGCGATGTCTAGATCCGAGCAAAAGGAATCTTCAAAATATTGAAGATCAGAGAAGAAAAATCAAATAGATATGATTTTATTACAAAGCCTGTGGAGGGGAATCCACTATATAATTAGAGGAGGGACAAGAGGAAGTCAGTGCACCCTCAATTACAAGGGAATGGAAACAAATGAATGCAGGGAGAAAATGATCAAAAATATCCACACATAGAAACCATTGTCTTAATCGAGCAGATCTACAATGAAAAAAAAGAAAAGCCCATATGGACAGAGCGTTCAAGATAAATTCACCATTGGAAAGAAGAGATCGAAATATGTATTCCGTGTTCCATAAAAATGTGGGGCAAACTATAACAAAATTTCGAGCTTTGTACAATTAGGTGCAATGAATATTTTTAACTGGAGAACTATCTCAGTACATTAAGGTTGTCCCATATGTCACAATGTAACGACCCAAATTTACTAATAAGGCTTAAGGGCCTTGATTAGTGTGTCGGGAGGGCATAACTGGATTATATGTGATTTAATGATTAAAAGCATGTTATATGATTATTTGAATATCTGCGATGCGTGACTATATGTATTAGTATGCATGTAGGCCTTGATTAGGTTAGAAGGGCATAATCGTAATTTTGGCCCATTGAGGGCATAACTGTACATATATGTGATAAATTGTCGAGACCACATTATTATGTGGATATATCTGTAATCTGTGACTCGAGACAATCCTATTGAGTGGTTCAGCGAAAAAGTCATGGTGGGGATTTATACCCAGCTCGGGGCGAGCCTGGGGGTAATTCTGGGAATTTAGAGAAAATATTGGAGTTTTTTTTTTTACATTGAGGAATATAGCTGGTGATTAGTTAGGTGTCGGGAAGTAAGCCGTAAATATTAGAGACATTCAGGGAATTAGCGGGAATTGGGTGAAATGACCAATATTCCCTTAGGTTGATTTAAAGGCTTAGGGATAAAGGGAGGGCAAAATGGTCATTTGGCTTATAAAGGATAAGTGTTATTAGGCTTTACACTTTAGTGGAATATGTTTAAGGTCTTATAAGTCTGAAGGAAAGAAAGAAAAGAAAAGGGAAAAGGGGGTAAATTAGAAGTCTATCCTTCTCTCTCTCGGTTGGAGGTTTCTTCCTCAATTCTTGAAGGAGTTTGGAGCTGAATTTCAGGGAGAGTCTGGGCAGGAGCTTGAGGCTTGGGTCCTTGGTCTAGCTTGAGGAATTAGCAAGGAGTTAGCAAGAGAAGTCCATCCATTTGAGGTAAGGTCTAAGGTTGTTTTTCAATTTCTAGATCTTAGTATTGATATGGATTTTGAGCTGAGCTTTGATGGAGAATTCTAGGGTGTTGAGGCTGAAACTTTGAGGAGGTGAAGGCTAAGCTAGTGTGGAGGATAATGTAATTTGAGCTCATCCATCAAAGGTAAGAAACTCTAGTTTCAAGCTTTGTGATTTCTGTGGTTTTGTTGAGATTTTGAGCTTTAGGTTCAGCCATGGTGATTTCCTTGATTTGGGGTGCATGTGATTGAGTTATGTGTGGTTGGGATGTATGGGATGAGTTGAGGGTGTTGGGAGGCTTGTTTTGAAGTTTGGTTCAGGTTTGGTTGAGTTTTGAGAAGGTTTGGCTCGGGAAAATTCGAAGGAGGAAAAGCTGTGCAAGGTTGTGCTATGACTAACGCTACAACGCTAGTCACTAGGCGCTACAGCGCTAGGTCCCAAAGTTTCTATAACGCCCTGGATAGCCAAGACCGCTACACTGTGTACTTGTAAAGGTGCAAGACTTGCTAATCAAGTCATTAATTTAAAAACATGTCACTAAACATGTGTGAGCTAGGGTTAAAAAGGTTTTGGTCTCAAAAGTTTCATTTTATATAATCAAACTGTCATATACACGGGATCCCAAAAGGAACAGAGTTAAAAGTAGGTCTACAGACTTCCAAAAGTACATAAACATTTATTAACCATACTAAGGCAAAATATACAATCTTTGGGTCTCGCGTCCCTGCTTAAACCTCAACCGTGGCGGCTGAGCAGCTGGCTATGTACATTCTGCTTGCAGAGCTCTCCAATCAAGGCTGATCAAACTTGCCCTTGCCTTTACCTGCACCACGTAGCACCCGTGAGCCAAGCCCCAGCAATAAAACATGTGCAACACAAACAGTGATAACAGATAGTAACTTCATTAAGCATGAACTCTCATCAAGTAATCCACATAATATCATTCAGCATATAATCAGAATTATGGATGCAATCAAACACTTATAACATTCACATCACATAATAATTAGGGCCGACAACTTAGGCCGCACCCTCTGTTTACCCCACTGACTCCGGCCCGCTTAAACTGAGCTCAGTGCATATTAAGCTAGCCTTAGCTACCAATGGCCAAGTCGCGCCCTGTGCGCTAGTGTAACCCTTGGCACTCTTAGGCCGTTGGTTCACTAATTAGCTTGCATGGCATAAAACCATCTTTTCAAGCATACTCAATAGGGAACCCTTAGTCCCATCACAAATATTCAACCAGGTGTAGTTTTCTTAACTTTAGTCTTTACGGTTTCGGATTACGAGCGACGCTCCTCAAGCACGATCCGTTCCTGAGCCTAAGCTTTTATCACCTAGTCACAACCAAGGTATAGGGTTCCATTAATATTCAAATTAGGATTTCCAGTTACAAAACTAACTTCCGGGAATCTGAATTCCACCAAGCATGGTGGTGAAATCGATCCCGAGCATTCTAGACCACATTCCCATGCCTAAAATCCCCAAAAGTTCAAGTGCACAACTAAGGGCTGCGGCCCTTGAAGCTTAGCCGCGGCCCTAGCCTCAAAACAGAACCAAGGACCACCCTGGGCAAAGACACGCGCCGCGACCCTTGCAATGGGCGCCACGGCGTTCACCCCTGGTCGAGCCTCTTTGGCTCATCTTCAACCTAGGGCCGCAGCGCTCTAGAACAGAGCCGCGGCCCTTCCCGTCGAGCCTAGAAAACCCACCATTTCCAACATCTAAACCTCATCCAAAGCCATCCCAAAGCTTCCCATTTCAACACCCAACAACTCCAACACTTTCAGAGCAAGTTAAGCCACATAATTCAACAGAAAGTTCAACCTAAAACTCATAGAAATCACACACTTAATTCCTGAAACTTAAGAAAATAAAAACTCAAAGCTAACCAATCAGAAACCCAAATTCAAACCTCTAATTCGTGAATTAAAGCTTACCTCTTCAGTTGGATCCTTTCTCTATTCAAAACCCAACTAGTTTCCAAAGCTCTCCAGCTCAAATTCCACCCTAAACATCAATGGTACAAACACCTCAATACCCAGCTGAAAACTCGGAATTTTTAAAGCAAAGAGAGAGAAATCCCTGCTTACCTTAGTGTTGATTCAATTCCTTGGATGAGTCTTGAACTAAGCCTCATTTCCCAACTATTCCCAGCTCAAAAGTCCTAGAATTTCTCTGCTTCTCCTTTGAGTTTTCACCTAGTTTCCCCTTGTGTTTTCCTTGAGAGAAAAGAAAGAAGAGCTAAGAAGAACTAATAGGTCGATTTATTTCTTTCTACGGGTTTCCTTGAGTTTGTCTTATTTGTTAAGTTAATCCCAAGACTCGGGGTGCCGGAACCGTCCCCAAGGGCAAAACGGTAAAATCCCCAATATTCCCGCCTAGACTTCCTAACCTCAAATATATCTCCATATATTTATTTTCATAACCTGATAGTCTAAATAGCTACCCTATACCAAAAATACCCTTGACTTATCCAAAGTCAACTGCTAAGCCCTGTTGTGACTTTTCCCCGCCAACTAGCTCTAGGATCGCCTCGAGTCGTGCTCTGCAGGTCTACTCACATAATAATGTGGTTCTCACATATATCACACATGCATATCATATTTTCATCAATTATCATACAAACATTATTAATCATATAATTATGCATTTAACCCTATAAAATCATTTAAATCACATTAAATCCAATAATGCTCTCCTGGCACGCTAATCAAGGCCCTTAAGCCTCATTAGCGAATTTGGTGTCATTACAGTTTCAGAGTCTTTTGGCTCTGTTTTTAGTGCTATAGCGCTCTCCTTAGGGCGTTGTAGCGCTACCCTATTTCCAGAAAGGGGTTTTTGGGTTATTTCCAAGGTTTTTTGCCCGGGGGTTCGGGGTTTGATTCCACCACCCCGATTGGTGGAATTAGGGCATCCCGAGGGCTCGGGATTGGTCCCGAGGCTAGGTTTTGGATTTGAGGTTTGGTGATGAATCTAATCTATGGCTGTGACTAGGTGTACGCTAGGGCTCAGGCAGGATCGTGCTCGAGGATCAAATTGAACAAAGCTAGCGAATCTAAAGGTAAGAAAACTGCACTCGGATATGTGTTTGTGATGGGACTAAGAGCTCCCTATATCTGTATAATGTCATAGATGGTTTTATTCCCTGGGACATGTGATAAACGACCTAAGGTTGCCATAAATAACATTTGCGTACAGGGCACGGCTCGGCCACTGGTAGCTGAGGACAGTGTCATATTCACTGAGCTCGGTTTAAGCGGGCCGGAGTCAGTGGGATAAATATAGGGTGCGACCTAAGGGCGTTAACCCTAGTTATCATATGTGAATTGATTACTGATATGAAATGATATACTTGGTATGCTGAATACTTGATTAACATGAATGCTTAGACTATTGAGTACATGCTTATGCGGTATGAGTTATCTGATTGTCTGTTGAATGATTATGCTCTGTTATTGTGTTTTCTTGCTGGGCCTTGGCTCACGGGTGCTACGCGGTGCAGGTAAAGGCAAAAGCAAAGGCAAGTTGGACCAACCCTGAGATGGAGAGCTGTGGGGCTGAATGTACATGGTCAACTGATCGGCCGCCACAGCCGGGGAGTGGAACAGAACGAGAAAAGCCTATTTGTCTCTTTTGCCTTAGAGTGGCTAGCAACTGTGTTTAAATCTTAATTCTTTTGTAAACTGTCTTAAACTAATTACTTTTGGGATCCCATGTAAAAATAAAATGTTTATTTATAAGAAATGAAGCTTTTGAGACCAAAATCTTTTAACCCTAGTTCAACTATAGTTTCAGTAACACATTTCTCGCTAAATGACCTGATTAGCAAGTCTTGCACCTTTATAAACACACAGTGTAACGATCTTGGCTATCCAGGGTGTTACACACAAAGTCCAAGCTCAGCTCACAAAAGAATAGTAACATCTGCAGCACGACACAACTGAGGATAATGGGAAACAACCTTGGAAGAAAATCTCGATGATTTATGGGTACGCAGAGGGAAGCAACACTGAAACTCTTGAAGAATGAGTTAAGATAATGTGGCATTTACAACATTTTGTCAATTATATACTACATGCAGAGAGGTATATTCTGGCACATCATATCACCTTCACAGAAATTGAAGAAAGTGACTCTTCCACATGATGACGCTTTGGTCATTAAACTACAAATAGAGGATTGTTAGATAAGCAGGGTACTACTAAATGGAGTAAGCAATTTAGAGAACCACTTTTATTAAGCTTTTCAAGCGATGGGGATTTCGGAATAGAAGCTAAGAGCTTCTACAATTCCAATTTGTCTTGTCTTTTAATAGTGCAAAAGTGGTGCCCAAAGGTGTAATAAAGATAAAAGTATATGTGGCAGAACAAACCTCGACAGTTGATTTCATTTTGATCGATTCCTACTCTCGGTACAACAGAATAATAGGTAGATCATGGGTGCATAGGATGCAAGGGGTTGTTTCTACTTTACATCAGGTATTACAATGCCAATCTCCATATGAGACTTATACTATTGATATCAAGGGTTGTCATAGGCAAGCAAAGAAATTATGGACATTGATGAAGGGAGTGAATCAAGCCCATTTGGGAGGCAATGGAGAGCATGAAGAGCTCGTATAACAATTATAAGGCAATTTACCAGCATAATTAAAGGCGGTGGAAAATGAAGAGGAGACAACAGAGCCTAGAGTAATAATTGACAAAATTGAAGAAGTCAAAATAGATGAGGAAGATTTAGGGAAAACCGTGTTGGTAAGTGTCCAATTTCATGAAAAGTAGAAGAAGTCCTTAGTGGAGTTTCTTAAAAAGAACATCTCAACGTTTTCTTGGTCACCACGAGACATGCTAGAAATTAATCTAGCCGTTATGACGCATCAACTAAACATTGATAAACTGTTTCTAGTTGTGAAACAAAAACTTAGACGCTTGCTATAGAGGTTAACAAGGTGATCAATGAGGAGGTGGGAAGATTGTTATAGATTCGAGCAATTGAAGAGTGCTTGTATTCTGCAAGGACCTCTAACCCAGTGGTAGTACCAAAGAAGAATGGGAAGAAAAAGGTAGAGGAGGATAGGATCAATTTTGTAATGCCCTACTAATACAGGACCGTTACACTGTGTATTTTCAATAGTGCTTAACTCGCTAAATGAGTCATTTGGATTGAATCCATGTAATTAAAACTAACCCAATGATTAGGTATTACAATTTTTTGTCAAACAGTAATCATTAAAAAGTTTTACTCTGAACACAGGATCTCAAAAGAGTTTATAAACTGATACATAAAAAACATTGATACAAAAGGCCAACCTAGGCAGCAAAATTAGGGGTTCAACCCTAGTTCCTGCAAGTAATCCCGACCGTGGAGGTCGAGAAGGCCACATATGTACACTCCGCCCCTGAAGCCCTCCAACTCATGGCTGGTCCAACTTTGCCTTGCCATTACCTGCACCACTAGCACCAGTGAACCAAAGCTCAGGAAGAAACCAAAACAAATTCATAAACATTTATTCAATAGATTACTGATCATAAATAACATGCTTAGCAATTATAATCAACTCAAGCATGCATTCAATCCATCTAAGTTGCCATTGAGCCATACAGATACCCATCACACCATTTTCCCCATGGAAACAACTATGGAGTTGGTCAAGCATGGACCACGCTCCATGTTCTGAGTGGCTATAGAGTCGTTCAAGTGTATATCATGCTTCCAGGTTGGCCCAACAATAACGACTTGTGTTTTGCATGATAGTTCCATCCACGGCTTATAAGTTGAGCTTCTATGTTGGCCCTACCATTTCGGCTTACAATCAGCACGTTATTGCCACCCACAACTTATGTAATGACCCAACTACTCTAGACCTTGGACCATTAACGAGAACTATACATAGACACTAATCCTTAATAACACTTACAAGTGAAATGATTATAACTTTATTTAAAAACTCGTAAAAACAAATGTTAAACTTACATAAAATTTAAAGTAGGATATGGGATCCCATTGTTTTAAAATCAAAACATAACATAATTGTATTTAAAAGAGATTACATAAATAAATGCGGAAAAATACACATAAAAACCATAAGTAAAGACTTCATCCTCGAATCGAAACTCTCGGCTCTTTGAATCCATTCCGCCTCAATACACATTCCCCAAGCTTCCAAGAACCTTTCCCGCCACTAAAGCTATTTTCATGCACATATAAACATAAAAGGAGTGAGCCTAATGCCCAGCAAGAAAAATCTAACACATAGACCATATACATAAATTTCATAAAGAAACATAAAACATATCATAACACTTATGTCACATACGTACTATAATGGCCATTATTACTTGGGGTCCCATAAATTAAACAAGTCATATGCCCATTAGATTAGTGGGGCTTGCTAGTTAAGCAAGTCATATGCCCATAATCTATTTGGGGCTTGTTAGTTGTATAGGTCATATGCCCAAGTCTACAAACATACTTAACATAGCATATTACATAACATAAAATCATAAGATAACATATAATCATAAGATAACATATAAAGTCATATAACACATAAATCCTATCCTATTTTCCTTACCAAATTACCGGGATATGAGAACATATTTTGGGACTTTGGAACACTCCTAAAAGCTATAAATGGGAGAGTGAGTATACTAAAAAGAATGAGATGAAAAGAATGGAAGAACTTATACCATTAAGAATATACTTACCAAAAACTTATGTGCAAGTTCTTAGATTTCCTAACCAAGAATAAGGAATAAGGTTAGAATACTGAGTAGAAGACTACAAGAACATAAAGAAAATAATACCAAATGAACTAGAGTGTGGAATACCTTGAATGCTTCTATAGCCAATCTAAACCTTGAACCGAAATGCTATAAAACCTTACTTCCCAAATGTTTGGTAAGCTTATAGTGATTAAGCTTATGATTCCCAACCCAAGTGTTTACACTCTCACACTAACCTAGCAACTTGCAGCCTCTGAACTTAGAGTAATAGATGAATAAATGGCTAGGTACTAGTCCTATTTATAGAGTTTAGGAATGAAAAGATCTTCATTTAACTTGAATAAAAATAATGGCTTTTTATATGAAAATCATTTGAATTATCATTCAGCAGAGGCTGAAGACTCGTTCAGAAAGATGCTGGACTTATCAAGAGGTTGAAGATTTGAATGAGAACGTTTTTTAAAACTTTCAAAAACACACTGAAGGAGGCGATATATCGCCTGGGCCATTATGCCCGAGGAAATCGTGCAACGTTTCGTGTTTTTCGTATCTTCGTACTGCGATATATCGCCCCCTATAGCTGTGATATATCGGCATACGCTGAATATTTAAACACGAAATTACACATTTTTAGCTTAATTTGAATTGAGTAAACAGTATTGACTAAGCCCTCAAACGTTTTCAAAGCTGCTGACTGACTCTAGGGTATTCAAATTTTAACCTTAATAAATTTATTCCTCAAAATACTTAATCATTATTAAACCTATACATGACATGTGCTATTATCTTATTGGATCTTATCTAAACCTTATAGTATAAAATATATTATCCTCAATATCAGTCATATTAATCAAACCTTAGGTTAAAATTAATATTCCTAAACTATAGGGTAAACTTAGAAAATCTACAAGTACTACTATGAGTGTCCAAATAAATCCCGGTCTGAACCAATAAATCCATAGTTATAAAGATAATACTATTATTACTATTATACTACTATCTAACTTAGCTAAGTAAAGTTCTTGGACTCTACAACTTATAAGCCGAGCTTCTATGTTGGTCGTGCCATTTCGGCCTGTGTTCAATACGCTATTGCCATCCTTGACTTATAAGTCAAGCTTCTCTTTTGGCCCTGCCAGTTCGGCCTATGTTCAGCATGCTATCACCATCCTCTAATTATAAGATGAGCTTCTCTATTGGCCTTGCCAGTTCGGCCTGCGTTCAGCACGCTATTGCCATCCTCTACTTATAATCTGAGCTACTCTGTTGGCCCTGCTATTTTGGCCTTCATTGAACATGTTATTTCCGTCCTTGACTTATAAGCTTAGCTTCTCTATTGTCCATGCTAGTTTGGCCTGCGTTAAGCACGCTATTGCCGTCCCGAATTATAAGCCAAGCTTCTCTATTGGCCCTTCCAATTCGGCCTGCGTTCAACACGCCAGTGCCGCCCTCGGCTTATAAGCTGACCTTTTCAATCAAGTATATCAGATGATTAGTCATCATTTAACACATGTATGCACAATTAAATCAACATGTTAGACAATTATTCTAAGCATTAATACAACAAGGTTCGATAACTGAGCTCAAGCCCTAACCACAGTCCAGGTCCTGAGTGAATAGCATATGATGACCCCGATTATGGTCCTGTCCTCCCGAGCCTAATGGTTCACCCTAGTCACAACCATAACAAAGAATAACTGTCAAGAAATGAACTATTAAAGGCTTCCGGACAGAGTCCAAACCTCCGGTTATCTGAATTCTACTAACCAGGGCAGTAGACCAATTCCCTAATCCTTAGGTTTGGGCTACCATAACCTAAGAACCTAATTTCTAATTTTCCCCAATTAGAGCCACGGTGCCCCATACTAAGGGTCGCAGCGCTCGACAAGTCAAAGAGCCCCGAGCCCAAACCCATTGGGTAGTGTCGTGGCGCCAAGGAGATCCGAAGCAACATCCTTGTCCTCTAAGTTCGTAAGGGTCGTGGTGCATCCTTGCGAACTCGAATTTCCAACGATTTCAGAGATCGAAACCTATCCAAAATCGCCCCAAAACACAATTTTATCTAGTTTTGACCTTGGAAATTGTCCCAGAAACATAACAACCCGTGTTAAACTCATTCCAAAACTTAAAATCCAATAATACTTCAAAAACGAAAACTCAAAGACATGGAATTACCTTAGATAAAAATGTTTTCCCAGTTGATTACTAAGCTCACAAGCTTCCCAACTCTGACTAGAGCCACTTTAAATCCTTAGCAAGCTTGCTTCCAAGATTTTATTCTAAAATTATCTTCAAATTGTAAAGACTAGAGAGAGAGAGAGAGAGATATTAGCTTCTGAGTTTATCAACTCAGCCAAGTCATGTGAATCTAATGGTCTAAAAGACCAAAATGCCCCTAAGGCAATACTTCCCTCTCAAAGCCTACTAAGGGCAAAAACGTCATTTTACCCTCCCGTCTCACATTACACTTATAATTCCCAATTAATTCCGCCAAATATCAAATACCACTATTTTCCCCAAAATACAACTCATACTCCAATGAGTCTCGGTAACTCACTAAATTACCAAAATACCCTTTGGCTCGCCCCGAGCTAGGTATAAGTCCCTGTTGTGACTAAACCGCTATCTTGCTCAAAAGGACCGACTCCTGCCTAATATCTCAAATATACCCACATAACCATGTGGGCTCCAACATATAACACATATAATTACAAATATGCCCACAATGGGTTAAAATTATAAAAATACCATTTTTAACAAAAACGGGCCTATAAGCATGTTTAATACCCTTAAATGTTCAACATCAGCCATATAATAATATAACCCAGGCAATTCACATAAGTATTCAGTTAATTCACATATAATTCAACTTATGCCCTCTCAACACCCTAATCAAGGCCCTAATCCTTATTAGGAATTTTGGGATGTCACAAATTTTGTGTTTAAGACCGAGCGTGTCCTTTATTGCTACAAGGACATGGTTTTTAGCTTGAAGATCACTGGGGCAACGTATCAGAGGCTCATGAAAAAAATTTGCAGAACAACTGAGATAGATAAGGGTGGTGTATATTGATGATATAGTAGTCAAGACCATCTGAAAGAATGTTTTGACGTGCTCAACACGTACAATATGAAGTTGAATCCGACAAAATATGCATTTGGGGTTGCATATGTGCACGTTTTGAGTCATATAGTTAGAAAACGTGGCATTGAGGCTAACCTAACTCAAGTGGAAATGTTATCTGAATCAGCTGAGCCGCGGACTGTGAGAAAGATGGAGAATATAGCAGGAAAGATCACGACTCTAGGGAGGTTCATCTTGCAAATTTCGGATAAATGCGATCCCTTCTTTCAGTGTATCAATAATAGTTCCCATGCATTATAAGGGGAGGAACAACATCAGCTTTTAACAAGGTTAAAAGATACCTCTGTCCACGCGTCATTACTGAGTACTGCACTATTGATGAAGAGCTCTACATGTATTTGGTTGTCTAAAAGGAAATAGTGAGTTCAATGCTATTTCATGAGGTTGAGGGTAAGCAAATACTCATATTTCACACCAATAACTCATATTTCACACCAGTAAAATGTTGTTAGATGTAGAGACAAGGTACAACATGATGAAGAAACTGTTTCTAGCTCTAATGATTGTGAAGGAAAGGATGAGACAATATTTTGAAACCCATGCGGTATAGTATTAACTAAGTATCCTCTAAAATAGACTTTATCAATGCCTAATTTGTCGGGCAAATGTCGAAATGGGCTATAGAACTTTCAGCCTATGATGTGCGTTTCGTGCCCAGGAAAACTAAGAAAGGTGAAGTTCTTAGTTGAGATAAACTTGTTTGAACAAGATAAAAATGAAGATGTGGTATTGTTAGAAGATGATTGGGAGTGGACAATGAGCTAAGATGGATGGTGAACACTCTCAAAACTGGGATCGGAGTTGTCCTCGAGACTCCATCTGGGCTGCGCATAGAAGAAGCTCTTCAGCTAAAAGAAAAAGTTACAAATATTGAGGCAAAGTATGAAACTCTAATTTATAGGTTTGAAATGGCTAAGAATCTTAGAGTACAAAAGTTACGAGTCTGAGCAGATTCCAATTTAATGGCAGAGCAAGTTAATAGGAATTTTGACACAAAATAGCCACATATGAAAAGCTACTTGAATACTATTGTCACCCTACAAAAATACTTCACGGTGTTTGAGCTTAAACAAATCACGTGAAAAATGAATCAAACGGTTGATGAGTTAGCTAAGAAAGCCTAATCCATAAAATGTACATGAAAATCCTCCATCCTGATGAGGGTCACTGAGCAACAATGTAGCTTATCAAAATGTAGAGTCAAACACTAAATGTTGGATGGATGCTCTAATGCGATTCCTAATAGATGGGTCGTACTTGAGATGTTTGAGACTAGACGAAGTAATGAAGTTGATCAAAGAAATTCCTAAGATGATGTGCGACAATCATTCAAGAGGGAGGAGCTTGGCTCATAAAGCTTTGATAGCCGGGTATTTATGGCCATATATGATGACTGAGTCAGGCGGTATGCTCAGTTATGTGACAAATTCCAGAGGCATACACCATTAGTGCACCAGCTATCACATGTTTTGTATACAGCGATAGCTCCATGGACGTTCTCTAAATGGGGAATTGATGCTGAAGGAGAACTACCCAAGACACCTGGTGGAAAAAGATAAGTGCTCCTTGCGACAAATTATTATACTAAGTGGGATTTAGGAGAAGCGTATAACACTGTGGGCAGATTGGATACATTAAATTTTGTTTTGAAGTGCATTATATGCAAGTTCAGAATTACGATGGAGATAATTGGTTACAATGGGACCATGTTCAATAAATCTTAAGTGAAAGAGCTCTGCTAGCGCTCGAAGATCTACTTGGGATTCTCATTTGTTAGTTACCCTTAAGGGAATGGCCAAGCCGAAGTAACCAAGAAGGTCATATTTACTAACATCAAGAAATATTTGGAAGAAAGGATGGGAGCTTGGTTAGATGACCTACCCATATTTTTATGGGCACAAAAAACTATTCGTTGAAATTCTACTGGAGAATCCCCATACACAATAGTGTACAATACAGAGGCTGTGATCCCAAATGAAATAGGCTTACTGACACTTCGTACGAAAATATCTGCAGTTGAAGCCTTGAAAAATGCTCAACTTGCACACAATCTTGATCTTATAGAAGAACACAAACAAGTAGATCATATTAGAAATGCAAAGTACTAGAGTCTCAAAGAGTAGCAGTACCAGTCCACCCCTACAAATTTAAGGAGGAGGAGTGGGTGCTCAGGCGAGTCATTGGGAATTAGAAGAAGTTAGAACCTAATAGGGAAGTCCCATATCAAGTAGCTAAAGTGCTTGACAAAGACACATACACACTAAAATAAATACATGGGGGAAGAGGGTACCAAGAACATGGAATTGTATGTCCCTGGAAAAGTATTTCTTTTAGTTGTACAACATTTTCCAAGATTGTAGGTTAGTCATTTTAATTGTAGCACAATGTTATGCTCTGTATGGCTTTATTGGTTACAAGGGTCGTAGCATGGAATAAAGCCACAATGTTCTGAATAAAGAAGTAACACAGTACTCAAGCAAGAAGGTCCTCGGTCAAAAGATATAAGGTATCAAAATTACGATCAGTACAATGATATTCTTTGCCAGTGTACAAGCGATCTAACCAGAAAAATTAGAGCATGCGACTGAGACTTTTCAAAATATGGGGAAATCATGAAATGTCAAAGACAGTTGGTGAAATCAGTGGGATCATTGACCAAGAAATTAAAGGCATTTATCGGATTCAAACAAATAAAACAGAGAATACAATTGCCTATAAATCCCACGCCTTCGACCAAAACTAGGGAACATTCAACCAAGTTCTTGTGGCTAAACACTCTTTCAGAAAAATCTTGCAATTCTCAAAACTAGGGAACATTCAATAGTATAGTCTGTCGACTCGAGCCAATTTGACACAAGGAAATGAGGAAGCGATGATTCAAAAGAAGAAGATTGAGATCAAAGTTCAAGTGCCAAGACAAAGGAGAAAATGAAGAAACAACCCTTCTCTAGACCAGGATTAAAGTATATATTTAAGAAGAGCAATCATTACTTAGCAAAGAAAGGGCAGTGATATACCTATTGGTGTAAAGGCCAATCATGCATGAGCATGTACAACATGAATCTACTCCCCATGCAACCGGGAAGTCCCTAGCTTCTGCCCAAGATAGAGGTGCTTGAGAGGGTGGGTTTGCCAAGGCAGAAGTAGTGTTAAAGGAAGAGAGTCTGATCAAAAGTTGCCAATGCTTCCAGCAAGGAAGCTACAACCAATTTCAAGGTGACCTACATCAGGGAAATCTTCTCTCAACTATTGAATGAGGGAATGAAGAGAGTGGAAGAATCTAGTATAAGAAGAGCATTTTGTTTAGTAACTTTGTCGATGCAAAGGAGCTTTCCTCGGGTGTCTTGAGTGAAAATTCTGAGAGTTACTACAGATTGTAGATCTCTGTGTGGCTATGCTTCAGCCTAATGTTTGTTTTGTTGGGTAGAAGCAGTAAGCCAGTACACCACAATTAGCCTTCCTTCACCAAGAAGAGATCCCTCACCTTCACGTACCATTTCTTTTTGCAAAAGACGAAAGGAAAGAAGAGCTCATGTGACCTAGGCTACCGAAAAGTAGAAAACTTCGAGTAGATGACTTAGGTTACCCTAGAAAAATTCAAGTAGCAGGTTGAAATGACACTCTGATAGAGTTAAGCAGCAAATGTTTTAATGCTTAGTTCTAGCGGATAAGAGTGAAACTTTGTATGTATAATGTAGTAGAGCTCTGGCATATCTAAGTAGAGCATAACAACTTATGTAGAACATAGTTTCCCGTAGATAAAGCAAAGTTATTAATGTAGGATGTAAACTTTGGCAGAAAAATGTAGAGCTATTTATGTAGAATGCAAGCTCTGGCAGATAAAGCTGAGTTATTTTCATAAGATATACACTATAGTGGATATAGTAGAGCTATTTATGTACGAAAAGTTTTCGAGCAATTTGAGCAGAGAAATATATGATAAACAATTGAATAATTATAATGCAAGTATTTAATATAATGATTTTTTTTCACATTTAAACACGAGCATATCAGGTGTTAGTAAGAATCAGTAAATGTGTAACAGTGTGTTGACGCAGTTTTTTGCCAACAGTGTATTACGAAATTAGCTGGAATAAATTAGTGCTTAAGGATAAACTGTAACTAGGAGAATAACACTTAGGGGTGTTAGAAATGAAATATCAAGAACACTCGTTTCTATTTTACGTGGTTCGAAGGCTAAAATCCCCCTAGTCCATGAGTCGATATTGTTACTGTATATCTCTCTATATTTTTGCAGAGTATTGCATTACAGAGAAAGAACCCAACCCCTTCCCTATCCAAGGTCTTGGTATTTATAGAAGAACCATCCAGGATAGGGGTCAGGGTCATCACGTGAATACAAATCCTTCCTATCACTTGTCTTACACAAATGATGAATATTATAATTTACATTAAGGTATGGTCTAATCATTAGGTAAAAATGATCATGGGTCGTCAGGCATAATCAGACATGTGATGTTTGATCATGCACGTTTATATTACGTGTCCAAGAATTCAGGGATAATCGGACATGTGATGTCTAATCACACACGTTTATATTACGTATTCGGGTTTATAAAAGTTCCTGGAAATGGCAGATCTGTAGAGTACCCCGACCTGAACATAACGTCAACTCGTGTCAAGGACGTTTTGCTTCATATGCATCTCCAGCTCGTTTCTTAATGCTTCGTATTCCTCAGCTCGTGTTATTACCTGGGGAGTCGCACTGCCTTCGCAGAGGAAATAATAACTGGTAGATCCTTTAGTACGGTTCTTAGCTAGCCAACTGTACTCGAGCTGGCTGAAAGACCCGGGCTGAATACCAGGACGTACATTTCCCCCCAAGTCCCTGCCCGTGTCTTATGATGTCACTCTGACTGACACGGTGGGCACTTTTAAACATCTGTCGCGATTTTCCAGGTTCGGCACCACTTGAGTATGGGACACGTGGAACACCGTGATTGGCGTCTGTTTGGGTTTCAAGAATTGCATTAAATGGCTTGGCCACCTTTTTCCGCCGTTTAATCTTTCGAAACATGACCCTCGCATCTCGCATTAGCTTGATCGGACGGTCCACGTTTCTTTATGCCTATTACGTATAAATAGAGCTGGAAATTTTCAATGTTCATCACCTTTCATTCGAAACTTTACCTCATTTTCTCTCTTCTAAACTTCAAAAACTCTTCTTCCTTTTCTCATAAAATCCCATAAATCTGTTACCAAAACCTTCGGAAACCCAGTCACCAAGGATCATTCCAGGAACTCTCATTCTACATTGCTCATTCCTTTCGTCAAAGAATACACTGTAAGTTTTCTATTTTACTGGTTTTTGAGTGTTTTTCTCTTTTTTTTTTATCATGCCAATCTGCACTTCATCGTCGCTAACATTAGGTTGCTTCTAAACGTTTTTGGTACATAAGTTTTGACTTAGGTTTATTGAGTAGACCCTAAAATGTGTTTAGGATTCTGATGTTCATAAACTAGGTAATTTCTCGGTAATTTTAGGAAATACCCATTCGGCTTGTAGAAGATGAAAGGTTTTTTAGGGTTCGACGTTAGTTTGCTTAGAGGCTACGCTTCTAGGGTGGTATTGGCCCAAACCGCCCCCCCAAAGAAAGTAGTGGTCTGACTGTCTGACATACGGATCCCCAAATATCAGGGGTCTGTTAAGAAACCTAGAGGCGTAGCATAGGTAGCGCGTGGCACCACATCACGGGCTGAGATTGCTTCAGCTAGTGTATTAGAATCCTCAACCTTTCTTCGTTATTTCTTGCCTATATAAAAATTCCAGGTCACCCACTAAGAGTTCCATCATTCTTGTTCGATAGGCGAGTTAATGGCACCCAAGAAAGGCGTGTCCAAGAAGAACGTAGCTGGCTCATCATCCCAGCAAGCTAGCAAGGTAAAGGAGGTCGTGCCGGAATCCCCTATCCCTCAGTTCGGCCCCGTGGTGGAGGAGGAGGATGTAGTCAGACCTGATGCCTTCTTCGAGGTGGAGAGGATAGCCTCCAAGATCACGACCCAAGGGAGGGTCAACAAGATTATGTTGTCCCACAACATCGAGGTCGGGACTAGCATCTTAATCGCTTGACCTACGCTTGAAGGGGAACGGAGCTGCGCCCCACTCCAGGACGACTTTGCAGCCTGGAGTGATGAGCATCTAAAGGCAGGGGCCTTCCTTCCCCTCTATCAGAATTTCATCGACTTCCTCAACTACGTGCAGTTAGCGTCGTTCCAGCTCCCCCCGAACTCGTATCGGCTGTTGACGAGGCTGAAGTACCTTTTCTTGAAGCATGAGGGGAAGGTCCCCACTCCTACATACATTCTCTACTTCTTCTGCCTCAAGGCCAGCCCAGATCAACGAGGACGAGGCGACAGGTTCTACTATCTGACCTGATTCCCGAACTCACCCACAGTCATCGAGCTGCCTAGCCACCCACACGACTTTAAAGACCAGTTCTTTATGTCAAATGGGTTTCGCAACTGTGAACACCGATATTTCAACTGTCCTCGTAAGTCTTCTTTCTCTCCTTAGCTCGTGGAATTATTCTTTTTGTACTTAGTCTTCTCATGTGTATACTGACTGGAATATCTTCGTGCAGCCATTTTTGCGAGGACGGCCAAATCAGTGACCCTTGGTGGTCAATACGACACTCTGGCGGGGCTTCCATCCAGAGAGAAGGATTACCGCCAGCTCGTGTCTGATGACACGATGTTGGCGTGTAAGTTGATTGCCGAAGGCCAAACCCTGACCTTGAGGAGGACTCGGGCTAACCACCCAGCCGCCTGCGAGCTAGCGCCCATCCCTGAAGGGGGTGCTGAGGCCGATGATTATGAAGAGCAAGAAGAAGTCGAGGTGCCGCTCGTGCGAAAAAGGCGAGCTCCTGAAGCCGCTCGGGACCCAGACATGGGACGAGCTTCATCGGGGGCAGGAGCCGGCCCCTCCGACCAAGGTAACTCGTAACCCTTTAGGAACTTAGATAGGGTTGTCGCTGACCTTAGGCTAGTTAGGTTTAACTCAAACTAGCTCGTGCACTGTCACCCTAATGACCCTGACCGTAACATAACCCTGCTTCAGTGCGTGGATCACTTAGTGGTTCGCCACGACATGGGCCATCCCAGGGGAACTATAGTTGTAGACAACACCCTATCCTTTAGGTCAGCCCTTTTCACAGAGTATGGGACCAACCTTAGGTCGTGGCCTTCCCTTCTCCAAGGTGCCCTTGCCCCTGGACTTAGGAAATATGTCGAGGAATCCAGCTCTGAGGTAGAACCCGAACCCGAACCTCCCCTAATCCAAGAAGTTATAGATTTAGGTTCCCCTACTCCTATAGTGGCTCTAAGGCCGAAGATCATGGCAATAGATTCCTCCCCTAGCTCGAAGGGTAGGGCTTCTTATTATATTGCATATACGTTCTTATGTACACTGAGGAATTTATATGCATACTTACGTACTTCCCATTCTTTTTCAGGTGAGGAGATGGCACAACAAGGGGCTCCCGACATCCGCGGGATGTTCCAGGAAGGGAAATCCAGCTCGGGGCCAACTGTAAAGAAACCCAGTTTCTCATCCAAGAAAGTGCCACCCGCGGCAGAAACGATCTCCAAATCCCCGGCTAAGGGGAAAGACTAGAGCTCGACAGCTCCAGCTGTCACTGCTCAATACAAAAGGGGTCTACCTCCACCTCCTCCCCAGTTTCCTTCTGGTCTTGCTCGGGACCAGACAGCAGCGGTTGATCCCCCATCTCCGATTATCCCTGCCCCCACCGTACGCATCCCGGTCAATCCTCAGGACCTGGAGCAAATTCCAGGCACTCTTTAGGGGACTATCTACGAGACGGAGAACCACACAATGGAGCACTTTTATAAGGCCAAACCAACGGACTTGAGGGCGATCGAGGAGAGGAGCCCGGAGAATTTCATGGAATCTGCACTAGGGATGAACCTCACAGTAAGCCAACTTTCCTTGACTTAACATATTCTTTTTATCTTATCCTGGTATGTGCCTAACTGCTTTCTTACTTTTTGCAGGCAATCTTGGCTCAACATCGCAGCATAGCTCGGGCCAGGGCCAGGAATGAAGAGCTTAAGGTCAAGCTCCAGTCCGCTCAGGCCGCCCTATCTGCTACCCAAGCTACCCTCGCAGCTACTCAACAAGGCGAATTAAGCGCCAAAGCTGCCCTGACAGCGGCCCAAAAAGGCGAGCAGGCTGCAAAGGCTGCCTTAACAGCGAACCAGGAGGGCGATCAGCCTTTCCCTGGCTGCCGTGCAGGCCGAGCTCATGGAGGTCAAGGCCAAGCAGTTGGAGGTCGAGGCTGCTACTAAGGAGGAAAAGGAGGCCTCAATATCCTCCATGGAGAGCATGCTCTATCATTGCTGGGCCTTCAACAAAGAAGGCAACTTCTCCTTTTTTCCCTCTGACCTGTGGGATCTCTACCTTGAGAAGTTCAAGGCCCGGGCACAGCAAGAACATTCCGAGATGGGGGAAACCTCCATCGTTGGCGGGCAGGAGACCGAGGAGGTGACGTCCTCAGAGCGCCCTGGAGGGGCTTAATTTTCTTTTTCCTTTGTTTATTTTTACACCTTTTTTTGTAAACATTTTCCGTTTTTGGCTTAGTACGAGGTTATTTTCCTCGAGATAGTTTATTTATAATTCCAATATCTATTTTCTATCTATTTCTTGAATTTTTTCTTATGCTTCATGACTTGTACATTCAAAATCTTTAGGAAATGATTCTTAGATCAAGGTAGATATTTTAATTTTGGTTGTCACCAAAATTGGTGTTGATTTATATCCTACCTGTTAGGTATCAAGCCTTGGTCCCGGTTGTATCCGGGATTTTGAATTAAAACTTAGTTCGTGTTAGTTTTATTGACGCCTTGCATATTTTAGAAAAAATTGGTTAATCAATTTTTACTAACTTCCATGTTTTGGGCCTAGTTGTATCCAGGACTTTTAATTAAAACTTAGTTCGTGTTAGTTTTTTGACACCTCGAGTTTTTTAAGAAAAAACACATGTTAATAAATTTTTACTAACGTCTAAGTTTTGGATCTGGTTGTATCTAGGATTTTTTATTAAAACGTAGTTCACGTTAGTTTTTTGACACCTCGCGTTTTTTAGAAAAAACACTGGTTAATCAATTTTTACTAACTTCCAAGTTTTGGACCTGGTTGTATCCAGGATTTTTAATTAAACCTTAGTTCGCGTTAGTTTTTGACACCTCGTGTATTTTAGAAATAACACTTGGTTAATCAATTTTTACTAACTTCCAAGTTTTGGACCTGGTTGTATCCAGGATTTTTAATTAAAACTTAGTTCGCGTTAGCTTTTTGACACCTCGTGTTTTTTAGAAAAAACACTTGGTTAATCAATTTTTACTAACTTCCAAGTTTTGGACCTGGTTGTATCCAGGATTTTTTATTAAAACTTAGTTCGCGTTAGTTTTTTGACACCTCGTGTTTTTTAGAAAAAACACTTGGTTAATCAATTTTTACTAACTTCCAAGTTTTGGACCTGGTTGTATCCAGGATTTTTTTATTAAAACTTAGTTCGCGTTAGTTTTTTGACACCTCGTGTTTTTTAGAAAAAACACTTGGTTAATCAATTTTTACAAACTTCCAAGTTTTGGACCTGGTTGTATCCAGGATTTTTTATTAAAACTTAGTTCACGTTAGTTTTTTGACACCTCGTGTTTTTTAGAAAAAACACTTGGTTAATCAATTTTTACTAACTTTCAAGTTTTGGACCTGGTTGTATCCAGGATTTTTTATTAAAACTTAGTTCGCGTTAGTTTTTTGACTCCTCGTGTTTTTTTAGAAAAAACACTTGGTTAATCAATTTTTACTAACTTCCAAGTTTTGGACCTAGTTGTATCCAAGATTTTTTATTAAAACTTAGTTCGCGTTAGTTTTTTGACACCTCGTGTTTTTTAGAAAAAAAAACATGGTTAATCAATTTTTACTAACTTCCATGTTTTGGACCTAGTTGTATCCAGGATTTTTTATTAAAACTTAATTCGAGTTAGTTTTTTGACACCTCGTGTTTTTTTAAAAAAACACTTGGTTAATAAATTTTTACTAACTTCCAAGTTTTAATCCCCTTCTCGGGGTATATGCCCCCCAAGCAATCAGAAAGTGAACTTTCTTGATTGCTTTGGACCAACTCTATCATCTGAACTAACACGTAGATGGAACCATATAAAAACACAAGGAATACACAATGATTGTTTTATTTCTTAAATTAAATGGATTTTATAACTAAGCCTTACATAGACAGGTTGTACGATCAGTAATAATACTTTTTTAGGTGCATAGCATTCTAGGTCTGTGGAACTGCTTCTCTATTAAGTCGAGCCAATTTGGAGGTTCCTTCCTATATGACTTCCACTATTTGATAGGGTCCTTCCCAGCTCGGACCCAAAGCACCATCTTTGGGGTCCTTGCCTGCCAAAAATACCCTTCAGAGTACCAGGTCGCCTAAACCAAAGATACGCCTCTTAACCTTTGAATTAAAATAATGAGTGATTTTTTGCTGGTAATGCGCGAGCTGTAGCTACGAATCTTGTCATTTTTCATCAATTAGGTCGAGGGATGCGCTGAGCAACTCATCATTACGTTCCTGGCTGAAGTTCTGGAGCCTGTGCGTGGCTATCTTTGCTTCGACGGGAAGGATGGCCTCACTTCTGAAAGTCAGGGAGAATGGGGTGTGCCCCGTAGAAGTTCGGTGGGAGGTTTGGTACGTCCACAGCACCTGCGGTAGCTGCTCAGGCCACCCTTGGCCTCATCCAACCTTTTCTTAAGGCTCGCTTTGAGTGTCTTGTTCACGGCCTCGACCTGTCCGTTGGCCTGTGGGTAGACCACCGAAGAGAAACTCTTGATTATGCCATGCTTCTCACAAAATCCGGTAAAGAGATCGTTATCGAACTGAGTTTCATTGTCTGATACAATCTTTCTAGGCAGTCCAAATCAGCAAACAATACTCTTAACTACAAAGCCGAGAACCCTTTTTGAAGTGATTGTTGCCAGGGGCTCCGCTTCCGCCCACTTCGTGAAATAATCGATGGCCACTACTGCATAGCGAACTCCTCCTTTTCCCGTGGGCAGGGCTCCAATTAAATCGATTCCCCACACCGCGAATGGCCATGGAGATGATATCATTTTCAGCTCGACTGGTGGAACTCGGGTGACCGTGGCAAACCGCTGGCACTTGTCACACTTTTGGACATAGAAGATGGAATCCTTTGATAAAGTGAGCCAATAATATCCCTGCCTTAGTATTTTTAAGGCCAGGTTTTGCCCCCCTAGCGTGATCCCCACAGAAGCCTTCATGCACCTCCTGCAAAATAGCTTTAGCCTTCTCTCGCAGAACACATCAATGGAGAGGCAAGGAATGGCCACGTCGGTACAGCATTCGGTCCACGATTGCATACCTTGGAGCTTGATAGAGTATCCTCCTCGCGTCTTTTCGCTCATCAGGTAACTTCCCTGTCGTAAGATACTCTATTATGGGAGTCATCCAGGTCTGTCTGGTATCGATCATCTCAACCTCCATCGTACTTTCTGCAACGCTTGGACTTTCCAAGAATTCCACTGGTACTATGCTCAGAGTCTCGGCTTCCTTGGAGGTAGCGAGTCTAGCAAAAGCATCGGCATTGGCATTCTGCTCGCGAGGAATCTGCTCGTCTAGGCCATATTCAAACTCGGACAGCTCCTTCTTTACTTTGGCCAGGTAAGCCGCCATCTTCGTCCCCCGTGCTTGATATTCTCTAGACACCTGGTTTACCACGAGCTGGGAATCACTGTAGCATTGGACAGCCCTGGCCTTCAACTCCTTCGCCACTCTAAGCCCGACCAATAAGGCTTCGTACTTGGCTTCGTTGTTGGACGCCACAAACCCGAACCACAATGTGGAGTGGAAATGATACCCTTCTGAGGATATAAAGATGATCCCAGCTCCAGACCCGTTCTCGTTAGATGACCCGTCCACGAAGATTCTCCATAATTCCTGCACTGGTTCTCTCAAGGTCTCCTCCTGGAATCCAGTGCATTCAGCCATGAAATCAGCCAGGATTTGACTTTTGATCGTAGTTCAGGGTACATATAGTATCTGGAACTGGCTGAGCTCGACCGCCCACTTCAACAGGCGTCCCCGATGCCTCAGGTTTCTGCAGCAACTACCTCAAAGGCTGATCGGTCATGACGTGGATTGAATGGGATTGGAAATACGACTTAACCTTCCTGGAGGTCGTAATGAGGTAGAACGCCATATTTTCCATTAGGGGATACCGAGATTCAGCTCCTAGAAGTCTTATGCTTATAATATACTGGCTTTTGAACTCGGTCCTCTTCTCGGACTAGTACTACACTGGCTGCATTTTCCGTCACAGCTAAATAAAGAAAAAGGGGCTCTTCTGCCGTTGGTTTAGACAGTACTGGTGGCTCGGCTAAATGTGTCTTTAGATCGAGGAAATCCTGCTCGCACTCCTCAGTCCATTCAAACTTTTTGTTTCCCTGAAGAAAGTTATAGAATGGCAAACACTTGTTAGTGGACTTAGAAATAAACCGATTAAGGGCAGCCACTCTTCCTATCAGGCTCTGGACATCTTTATGCGACCTGGGCGAAGGCATTTCTAGCTGCAATCTGATTTTTTCGAGGTTCGCCTCTATCCCCCTGGTGTTGACTATGAACTCCAGATTTTCCCGACGCCACTCCGAAAGTACACTTCTGGGGGTTCAACCTCATACTATACCTCCTTAGGATCCCAAAACATTCCCTCAGATCGGAGACATGGTTACCGACAGTTTTTAACTTGACCATCATATCATCAACATACACTTCCATGTTTTTCCTGATCTGATCAGCGAACATTCTGTTGACCAATCTCTGGTAGGTCGCCCTAGCATTCTTCAACCCGTAGGGCATGTCCTTATAACAGTAAACATTGGTCAGAGTCATAAAGCTAGTATGCTCCTGGTCCGCAGGGTTCATAGCGATCTAGTTATATCCAGGGTATGCAAGGACATGAGCTCATGCCCCACGGTGGCATCCACCAATTGGTCAATCCTTGGCAATGGGAAACAATCCTTGGGACAGACTTTGTTCAAATCAGAGAAATCGATGCAGGTCCGCCATTTTCCATTTGTCTTTGGGACCAGGACAGGATTGGGAACCCAGCTCGGGTATTTAGCCTTGCGAATAAAACCACATTTTAAAAGTCGAGCTACTTCTTCTTCCAGGGCCTCAGCTCGGGTCGTACCCAGACGCCTCTGTTTCTGGGATTTCGCAGGCATGCTTTAGTCGAAGTTAAGGGTATGCATGATGACACTCAGGATGATCCCTACCATGTAACGACCCAAATTTGCTAATAAGGCTTAAGGGCCTTGATTAGTGTGCCTGGAGGGCATAATGGGAATTATGTGTGACTTTAATGAGTAAAATTCATGATTATGATTTAAAGCATGTTATATGACTATTTGAATATTTGAGATGCATGACTATGTGTATTAGTATGCATGTAGGCCCTCATTAGGTTAGAAGGGCATAATCGTAATTTTGGCCATTATGGGCATAACTGTGTATATATATGTGATAACTGTTGAGACCATATTATTATGTGGATATATCTGTGATCTGTGACTCGAGACGATCCTAGTGAGCATATTAGCGAAAAAGTCATGGCGGGGAGTTATACCCAGCTCGGAGTGAGCCTTGGGGTATAAATGGGAATTTAGTGAGTTTAGTGGAGTCTATTTTGACATCGAGGAATATAGTTGGTGATTAATTAGGTATCGGGAGGTAAGCAGAAAATATTAGAGACACTCGAGGAATTAGCGGGAATTGGGTAAAATGACTAAAATGCCCCTAAGTGGATTAAAGGGTTAGAATTAAAAGGGAGGGCATTTTGGTCAATTGGCTTCTCAGAGATAAGTAAGTGAGGGCTTTATACTTAGTGGGAATTGTAGAATAATATAGAAGTCTGAAGAAAGAAAGAAAAGAAGGAAAAGAAAGGAAGGAAAAACATAACAGCTTTTCCTAGGGTCGGTTTGTGGTTCTCTCACCATTTCTCTTCATTCTTCTTGGAGAAAAATTTAGAGGAGAGCTAGGTCAACTAAGCCATAAGGTTTCTGAGCTAATCTTGAAGATTTGACAAGGGTTTAGCAAGGATAGGCCATATACTTGAGGTAAGACTTTATAGTTCCTTCAGTTCTGGTTTTGGTTCTTAACTAAGGTGTCTAAGCTGAGTTGATGGGGAATTCTAGGGAAGTTGGAGCCAAGGGTTGAGGAAGAGCAAGCCAAGGAGGTCTAGAGGCAACTTGCGGTCGAATTTCCATCAAAGGTATAAACTCTGAGCTTTTAACTTTGATGTTTTGACTAGTTTCTACTGAGTTTTGAAGTCTAGAAGTGGCTATGGTGGATTTTGAGATTAGGGATGCATGTGCTTGGGTTTTGAGTATTTGGGGTGCTTGGGATGAGTGGAATGTGTTAATAATCTTGTTTTTTAGTTTGGTGAAGGTTTGGAGTAGTTTTGGTTGAGTTTGGTTCGAGGAAATCGCAGGAAAGGAAATTGGGAGGTTGGCTGTCTGTGACTAGCGCTACAGCGCTAGCCTTTGGGCGTTGTTGCGCTAGGCCATGCTTCCTGGGGGATTTTGCTTCTGCTTGTAGCACTGTAGCGCCCTCCTAAGAGTTCTGTAGCGATGCCCTATTTCTAGAAAGGGATTTTAAGGTTATTTACATGGGTTTTTGACCAAGGGTTCGGGGTTCGATTCCACCACCTTGTTTGGTGGAACTAGGACTTCCCGAGGGCTCGGGATTGGTCCCGAGGCTAGGTTTTGGACTTGAGGTTTGGTGATGACTTTGACCTATGATTGTGTTTAGGTGAGCGCTAGGGCTCGAGAGGGATCGTGCTCAAAGAGTCAAGTGATCAAAGCTAGCGAATCGAAAGGTAAGAAAACTGCACCCGGTTATATGTTTGTGATGGGACTAAGTGCTCCCGATATTTGTATTATGTCAATGATGGTATTATGCCATGGGACATGTGATAGCGGCCTAAGGGTGCCGTACACAATATTTGTGCACAGGGTGCAGCTTGGCCACTGGTAGCCGAGGACAGCTTAATATTCACTGAGCTCGGTTTAAGCAGGCCAGAGTTAGTGGGATAACGGAGGGTGCGGCCTGAGGGCGCTAACCCTAGCTATCATATGTGATTTGGTGTGAATTGATATGTTTAGTATGCTGAATACTTGACTATTCTGAATATTGATATGATTAAGAATATGTGATGCAATATGAGATACTGAATTGTCTATTGACTGCTTATGCTCTGTTGTTGTGTTTTCTTGCTGGACCTTGGCTCACGGGTGCTACGTGGTGCAGGTAAAGGCAAGGGCAAGTTGGACCAATCCTAAGATGGAGGGCTGCGAGGTGGAATGTACATAGCCAGTTGTTCGGTCGCCGTGACCGAGGAGTGGATCAGGACAGAGATTGCCTGTTTTGCCTTAATATGGCTAACACTGTATTTAGTCCTTGAATCTTTTGTAAACAGTTTCAAACTTAACATTTTGGGATCCCGTGCAAACAGAAAATGTTTCTTTAAGAAAATGTGACTTTTGAGACCAAAACATTTTAACCCTAGTACCTTTATAGTTTCAATAACACGATTTAAATTAAACGGCTTGATTAGCAAGTCTAGCACTTTATAAACACACAGTGTAACGGTCTTGGCTATCCAGGACGTTACATACCATGTCTTCATGGGACTAAGCAAAAACATCTAGATTTTCCTGTAAAAATTTTACCAACTCCGCCTTTCTCTTAGAGTCAAGATTTTTCCCGAGCTTAACTACCCTCGAAGCATCTTTGGGGTCGACATTTACTTCTTCGAGTTCTTCGATAGCTTGGAGCTCGAATCTATCTTCGCCTATTCGTGGATCAATATCATCGCTCGGGATGGTACCCCTGCCACTGACTTGCTGAGGTTCTTCCATCCCAAGATCAGTTCTCACTTCCTGTGAATCCTCGCCCCTATCCTGCACGGCCATCGTCTGCTGCCCGGATTGTGATTTTCCCTTCATGAAAATGCTATAGCATTCCCTGGCAGTAAGCTGATTGCCACAGATAGTTCATATTCCCATAGATGAGGGGAATTTGATCACGAGGTGGCGAACAAATGTTATGGCTTCAAATGCCATCAGCGTGGGTCTTCCCAAGATTGCATTGTATGCGGTTGGACAATCGACGACCACAAACTCAAGCAGCTTGGAAACGGTTTGTGGTCCTTCACCCAAGGTTATCACTAACTCGATCGTTTCGATAGCTGCCGATCCCTCACCGGAAAACCCATACAGCATCATGGAGGTTGCTTTCAGCTCGGTCACAGACAATCCGATTTTCTCCAGTGTGGACCTGAATAGAAGGTTCACAGAAGTCACGCTATCCACTAGCGTCCTCCTGACTCTCCAATTGGCGAGCTGGACAGTTATGACAAGAGGATCGTTATGCGGGAACTGGACATGACTAGCATCTTCTCCATTAAAACAGATTGGTTGTTTCTCCAATCGTTGTTGCTTAGACAAACACTGCTCCGGATGAACTCAACTCCATTGTGAGACCTTAGCTCGTTGATATACCTCTTCTAGGCACCTCTGCTCGTGCCTGCCAGATGAGGGCCTCCGGAGATGGTGGTTACTCTCCTCCTGTAATCGAAGAAGGGGTATCCTGATTCACCTGAGCTCCGGTCTGATTTGCGGGGGCTTCTGGAGCTGATGGAATGTTTAGCCCATGGAGGTGATTAGGAGTGATTCGATTCCAGGCATACTGAGCCAGAGGCCCGGCCCTGATGAGCGTCTCGATCTCATCCTTCAAATGCCTGCAGTCATCGGTGTTGTGACCAATGTCATTGTGGAATCGACAAAATTTTGAAGGGTCTCTCTTCGCCCTTTGATTTTTTAGAGGCTCCGACTTCTTCCATGAAAGGCGGGCAGAATTTTCCAAGAAGATGCGCTCTCTGGTATCCGTCAAGTCGGCGTAAGTCGCATAGATTGGTTTGAAATTCTCCACGGGCTTATTTTTCTTTGAACCATTCTTGCCGCCCTCACCACTTCCCTTCCTCTTGCTCCCTCCCCCTTGGTTATTCTGGGTAACGGTTTGAGCCGTAGCTGCAACGTCCATTACCGCTCCAACGGGCTGGGCAGGGACTTGGCTGGTTCCTGTGACCGAAGCTCGCGCCTCTTCCAAGTTGATGCACCTTTGAGCCCTATTCAGGAACTCTTCCATGGTGTTGACACCCTTTCTCTATATTTCTTTCCATAGGTCGCCCCCAACCAGGATTCCTGTTCTCATCGCCATAAGCCTAGAAATTTCATCCGCATCTCTAGCTCGCATAGCAATATTAGCGAACCTACTCAAATAAGCTTTCAGAGGTTCCCTGGGTTGCTTCATTACGTTTGCAAGGGAGTCTGCCTTGATACGAGCTGCTTGAGAAGCCCGGAATACCCTCTTAAAGTCAGTGGAGAAGCTCTTCCATGAGCTGATAGAATGCCTTTTGTATTGCTTGAACCATTGCCTAGCCAGTGCGACCAGAGTCAAAGGGAATACCAACCACCTCAACTCAGGTCCAATATTATGGGCCATCATCAGAGTATTGAACATTCCCAAATGGTCGGACGGATCTCCATTTCCATCGAATATTGATAAATGGGGCATCTTGAAACCTGGCTGGTATGGTGTTGCTGCGATGCTTGGGGCGAAGAGCTCGAGCTCGTCCCCTGAGTCATACTCATCTTTTTCCTTCTCTGATAGGAGTCTTTTCATCAGCTCCTCCATCTGGGCTAATCTCTCGAGGGTTTGATCCTTGGCTCCCTGGGGCTGTTCAACAGCTCTCATTTGACCGTACACGTTTGGCGGGTTATTGTCCCTCCAAGCCCGAGCCTGGTTTGGTGGGACATTCCCATTATCACGTACTTTGGAAGGACTTCCCTCGTGGTGAGTGCCACTGACTCCATCACGAGCTGGATTTCTCCTCTGTGAATTCAGGCGATCTCGCAGGTCGGTCTGCGAATCAACTTGAGGATTATGAGCTGAACTCAGCTGATTCCTCAAATATGCGTTGGTCCTATCGCTTCGACTACCCTCCGTCCAATAGCTTCCATTAGAGAAACTCAGAGCTTGTGGTCGAGGATGAGGATCTCGGATATTCCCGCGTGCTCGCGGGACATGAGCAGGGGTAGCGGGAGGAGGATTCCTCCTGTTGTTGCCGTAGGTAGGATCGTTTCGAGCTGAACGAGGTGGAAATGGATGCCTTATCGGCGACAGATGATGTCTAATTGGTGAGGCGATTCTCGTCCCATTAGGTCGGACCAAACTAGCCCATGGTCGCTCTGCTCCACCATTTCTTATTCCCTGTGTTTGGCAATCTGATCGCGGCACAGGGAGGTCGGTCGGGACATACCGTCTTTGCGAGTTCATCATTGACCTTCTATGTGGATTGACATGGGCGCTCCAGGGTGCATTTGACGATGGTGCTAAACTCAGAGTCGAGGTTCTAACCAACCAGCTGACTCATTGATGATCCTTGGGAAAGCCACTGAACGGGGGTTCTTGGTGACTGTGCGAAACGGGCGTAGAACTTGGAGTTGAGGTTCTAACCGATCGACTTGGCCTGGGTTGACTATCCCGACGAGACTTACGAGTCCCGCCTTGCCTCTTTCTGACGTTAACGTCGGTTGCAAGAGGGGGTAGTCGAGCCAAGACCTCCTCAATTTGCTTGTTTGCTTTGGCTAGATGGCTCCTCAACTGCATGTTCTCCAACTCCACCGCAGTCAAGTACTCCGGGTTCGGATTCAGCAGCAGAGGTGCTGAACTTCCAGTGTCGCCGTGGCCCATCGATTGCTTTCCCGACCGCTGCTGAATCTCAGGGTTTTGTTCGTCGAACATAGCGGTATGGTGAGCCTCCTGCCCACCATGCTAATCTGTTTCATTACCGTGCCTTGAACAAGTGACCACCATGATGAACTTTTTTCGTAATATTTTTTTATAGCATTAATTTGCAGCTCTCAATCAAAGCACCAAACTGTTGACGCGGTTTTTGGCCAACAATGTATTACGAAATTAGCTAGAATAAATTAGTGTTGAAGGATAAACCGTAACTTGGAAAATAACACTTAGGGGTGTTAGAAATGAAATATCAAGAACACTCATTTCTTTTTTACGTGGTTCGAAGGCTAAAATCCCCCTAGTCCACAAGTCGATATTATTACTTATATCTCTCTATATTTTTGCAGAGTATTGCATTACAGAGAAAGAGCCCAACCCCTTCCCTATCCAAGGTCTTGGTATTTATAGAAGAACCATCCCAGGATAGGGGTCCAGGTCATCACGTGAATACAAATCCTTCCTGTCACTTGTCTTACACAAATGATGAATATCATAATTTACATTAAGGTATGGTCTAATCATTAGGTAAAAATGATCATGGGTCGTCTGGCATAATCAGACATATGATGTCTGATCACGCACATTTATATTACGTGTCCAAGAATTCAGGGATAATCGGACATATGATGTCTGATCACGCACGTTTATATTACTATTCGAGTTTATAAAAGTTCCTGGAAATGGCAGATCTGTAGCGTACCCTGACCTGAACATAACTTTAGCTCGCGTCAAGGACATTGTGCTTCATATGCATATCCAGCTCGTGTCTTAATGCTTCGTATTCCTAAGCTCTTGTTATTACTTGGGGAGTCGCACTGCCTTCGCAGAGGAAATAACAACTGGTAGATCCTTTAGTATGGTTCTTAGCTAGCCAGCTGTACTAGAGCTGTCTGAAAGACCCGGGCTGAATACCAAGACATACACAGGGCATTTGGATATTAGCCCTTGAGTTTATTTATAAGGATGCCCAAGAAGTCAATTAGCTGAGAAAAACTCTTCAGCTTATAGAATGAGAACATTTTTGCTCAGTCAAACTCATGAAAGTGCGCCAAAGCTTTGCTCACAAGCTAAAATATAATGTTCAGAGAAACAAATGAAATGTTCATTAGGAACATGTATGTTGATTGATTATGAAGTGAGAACGCGCGATTATAATATTGAATAGAACAAGTAAAAGCATAGTAAGAGGAGCAAATCAAATTTATTAACGGTTTGTGTGTGCTCAATTAAAAAATATTCACTCAAGTTTACACGAAGAAGATGGATGTCTTTGAGTATCATACCTAAACTAAAAAAAAAATAAAAGAACGAAGAAAAGAAATGAACAAAGCATCAAATAAAATACACAAAGGAAAGACTGAAAATACAAATTAATGATATATGAGGCACAAATATAGATCAAGATCGAACTGCTCCTCTCCTTTGGAGTGAATTCCATCGCTTTGTGCGGAGCATTTGACCCCAACTAAAATTGATGACATGATATGTAGTATGGAATGCAACTATTGAACATCATCCAAAATAGGCGGGTATTAGTTAGCCAGTAAGCTTTATCCAAGATTCTGCTCAAACAGCATGAAATAAACCATGAGAGAGCAATGTCACCTGGTTAAGTACTCATTTAAGGAGGAAATGACTTGTTCAACAAAGAATTCAAAATGTAAAAATGATTACATGCTAGCATCTCCCACCTCCGATAGCAATCATGAATATTAGATGCACTAAAGAGCCAAAATGGTTTGTGCAAAGTTGGATAGCGACAAGAGATAACTAAAAATGATGTTGAACAAATAAAGGAAAATTTAGGGAATTGAATGACATCGAGTGTAACATTTTGTGCATATAAGCTATATCAACAGGAAAAAGGGCATGGACAATGCTTTATAAAGCCTTTACAAAATAAACATTGTACCACTATTGTAACGCCCTCGATAGCCAAGACCGTTACATTGTGTACTTATAAAGGTGCAGGACTTGCTAATCAAGTCATTTAGTGAAAAACGTGATACAGAAACCACTAATGAACTAGAGTTAAAAAGTTTTGGTCTCAAAAGGGTACATTTCATATAACTAAAAATTTCTTACACATGGGATCCCAAAAAAGAACAGCGTTCAAATGTCAGTTTACAAAATTTCCAGAGTTCAAACAACCATTAGCCACTCTAAGGGCAAAACAAACGTTTCTGGTTCTCCTGTTCTTGTCTCCCTCTCAACCGTGGCGGCTGAGCAGCTGATCATGTACATTCTGCTCTCAGAGCTCTCCAAATCAGGTTGATCAAGCTTGCCCTTGCCTTTACCTGCACCACGAAGCACCCATGAGCCAAGGCCCAGCAAGAAAACATATCATATTACATAACAAGCAATAATAACATTAGGATAATCCTTTAAGCATGTTCAAGCACTTAACATACCACAGTAATCACAAAGCATAAAGATTCAACCAAAGATTCAACCAAAGATTCAGCTAATCATCACCCAGCTATACAGCATAACAACCCACCAATCAATAATAACAAACAATTCACATAATAATCAGGGTCGACACCTTAGGTCGCGCCCTCTGTTTACCCCCACTGACTCCAGCCCGCTTAAACCGAGCTGAGTGCATAATAAGCTGTCCTCAGCTACCAGTGGCCGAGTCGCGCCCTGTGCGCTAGTGTAAACTTCGGCACTCTTAGGCCTTTGGTTTACTGTTTACATGGCATAATACCATCCTATACAAAGCATACAAAATAGGGAACCCTTAGTCCCATTATAAATCCACAACCGGGTGCAGTTTTCTTACCTTTAGTTTCCAAATAAACTGATCACGAGCGATGCTTCTTGAGCACAATCCGATTCTTGAGCCCTAGCTTAGTACCTAGTCACAACCAAGATAAGGAATACCATCAATAATTGTAAAGAAGAGCTTCTAGACCAAGTTCTAATCTCCGAAACATCGAATTCCACCAAGCATGGTAGTAGATTCGATCCCGAGCACCCTAGGTTAAATTCACATGCTTAAAATCCCAAAATCCCAAATTCCCTTAAGGGTCGCGGCTCAAGCCTCCCATGCCATGGCATGGCCCCAACCAGAGGCTCCCCTACGCCCAAAACCAGACACGGGTCGCGGCCCTACAAGCCTCATGTCGCGGCCCGCCCTCCTTCCTCAGCATGCATCAGCTTCAAAGGGTCGCGGCTCACCAAGAACTACGCCGCAGCCCATCCCCTTCGAACCCAGAAAAACCTCCATTTTTTACTCTCAAACCTCACTCAAAACCATCCAAAACTATCCCAATTCCACAAATCAATTATCACAAAACTTCTAACACAATTCCAGCTACACAACCCAGCAAAAACTTAGCCTAAAGACTCACCAAAATCTCACTTCAATCTTTGAAACTCAAAAGCTTAAAACATCAAAACCAGTCATGGAAACACTAAATTTCAGCCATTAAACCATAAATTCGAGCTTGCCTTCACTGCAGAATCAATTCTCTAAGAAATTTCTGAGCTAACTACCAAGTTCCTAGCTTCAATTCAGTCTTCAAATTCGAAACCCAAAAAAATCTTAGAACTCAATCAAAACCACAGAATTTCAACAACAAAAGTGTGATTCAATCCTTACCTCAGTCCTGGATGAATTCCTTTGCTAAAATTGAGCTAATCCCTCAAAACTCTAGCTCAAATCACAGAGTTTCCAGCTGAGTTTCCCTTGGATTCCAATGGTTTCCTTAGAGAGAGAAAGAGGACAGGAGAGAGGGTTGGTTCCTTAATGTTCCACCGAATTCTATGATTTACTTAGTCTATTCTTAGGCAATTAAGTTAATCCCAAGGCTCGGGGTACCGGAAACGTCCCCGAGGGAAAAATGGTAAAATTCCCCAGTATTCCCACCTAGAATTCCTAACCTCAAATATATCTCCAATTATTTATTTCCATAACCTGATAACCTAAATAACCATCCAATACTTAAAATACCCCTTGACTTACCCAAAGTCAAGTATTAAGCCCCGTTGTGACTTTCCCGCTAACTAGCTCCCGAGAATCGCCTCAAGTCGCTTGCTGCAGATTTACCCACAAAATATTGTGGTTCTCACAATTAAAGCATATAATCACATTTATATTAATATAACCATGCATTAAGTCAATAAATTCATGCATAAACCAACTATGCCCTCCCGGCACACTAATCAAGGCCCTTAAGCCTTATTAGTAATTTTGGGTCGTTACAACTATGCAAAAAGAGAATTGACATAAAGACACATAAATAATTGCCATTGGTACCATCATCTCCTTCAGATACTAGAAAGCTAGAGGAAGGTGCTTGTCTATAATCAGTAACTTGGGCAAGAGTTGTCGATCACAGTAGCTAAGTTGTCTCCACGATGACGTCTGAGCTTGAGGGCTGAGCATAACCATCAACGCCTTCATTATCATCATTGTCGACCTCCTCGGTACTAGGTAAAGGTTACATAGAGGGTAGATAGATTTAACTAACAGCAATGCCTTCACGATTTAACCTTTCCAAATGCTCAGTTGGATAGGATATGGAAACATAGCCCTAACTTTTTTTCGTATTTTAGGTATTAGTACTCACCTACTTCTAGATCGTGCATATCACACTTAGCTTCTAGAATGCTAAGCTTACTCTCTTTGCTCTAATCGTCATGACTGATGAGGTTATCAATGTAGAAGGTTATAACAACTTTGTTCATCTTGGCCAGTATCCTTTCAGCTTTGTGATGATCGTTGATCCGAGTTTTGGTTGACTCAAAGTGTATATCATCTAGTTTTTTCCATGTAATTACAGTTACAATCCATGAAGCATTATTGTATGTAGGAATTCATATAATACAATATCAAGAATGGAAATTACCTTTTTAAGACCAGCATTTTCTTTATTTGCATATGATAGTTGTGTCATCACTTCTGCAACACTAGACTCGAGACTAGACATCGAACTATCTCCCTCCCTTTGTAGTGTCTCTAAGTTATATTTGGATTAAAGAGCTACAACTTAAGGTTCATCGGCTCAGATTCTTTATCCTTTAATTGTTGCTCATAAGATGCGATGACATCATCTTTCTCTTTCATAACAGTATTGGTCGTAAGTTTGGAAATAGTCTCATTTTTTGTGCTAAGGTTCAAGTCCAATTCTTTCACCCCAGGTGTTAGCCAAGCTCAAATGCCCACAGAGGTCAGCCATTGCTTTTTGGCAACTCTCATTAGCATCATCAAGTTTCTTTTTTATCTCACTAAGCTCTTTCCTTGCTGTTTCTAATGCCTTTTGGGAATTAGAAAAGGTCTCCATCAATGACTCCTGAGCGGGCTGGTAGAGATTCTCTATTTTTTGATAGGCAGTGGAGGAACGAGCCGCCAAATTTCGATTGAGAATGCTAAGCTGCATAAGTGATAAGAAAAACATAGCCGAATTTTTTTTTAAATGGCACTTGGGAAAGAGACTGATTATTGAAAAATTGTAGTAGATACGGTCCAAAAGAACATGCTTACCAATGTTATCTGGTCTTCCATAATTTTATGGATGAATTCTTCAGTTAAAAATTTGACAATGTGCATCGTTTCACTAGGATATTGCGTCCAAGAAGCATTCAAAATTATCAAAAGGTAGAATGATAAACCCGTCCGCAGGTTAGTCATTGGTTAACCCTTACTCAGAATAGGAACAAAAGGAATAACAACACTCCTTCAACATCTCCACTACATATGTTTGCAACTGACACATGAAATCCGTCAAACTTAAAAAGGGGAAGTAGAGGAAGGTCTTAGATGTTGGGCGAAATGTGTACAACAATGGAGGTCTGGTTGTCACTAAAGAGGGGCACACTTGAAGTTTATATGGGGATTGAGGAGGGAATGATTGTAATCTCATCCGAGCTTATTGTGGCAGCTAAAGTGGTCTGAATGTTTGGAGAAATAGCAGACGTTCAGGTATTGGGCTTCTAATTGTCAGCAAAGTCTTGGGATAGTTGGAGGTCATAGATGTTCTCGAAAAAAGTGACTGACGCTAGTACCTACATGATACTATGCAAGGGTGTCCATCAATAAGTGAGTAAGATGTTGTTCTAGCATGGTGGGAGAAGAGGTTTGAGGCAGGGGTACAGATACAAGCGTGTCTGAACTCAAGAAAACAACCCTCATTACAGATCTATCAATTCTCAATGAAGGTACATATACTATATTAGAGACTATGGAAGGGTTAATTCCCTGAGCAAGTTTTGGTAGGAATACTAGAGCACAATCCTACGACGCTCTTGCTATAAGCTAGTAGTTTAGGAAACACAATGGCCCTTGTCTTCATTTGAACTAGAGATTTTTACGACGGAAGTTAGGTAACCAGCATATGTGGTCCTTGCTCCTGGGGTGGCTGCTCCTCGTGCTGTAGCTTGAGCATTGGCTTGGGCCAACTGCGTAGCTGCCTCCAGAGCGAGTGCAGCCTCGCAATGTCGCCTATCGGCCTCCTCCTGCCGTCGCTTGATCTCCTCGCTCCTGGCCTCCATCTCCTGTCTCTGCTGCTCAAACGCCGCCTTCTACCTAGCCATCTCTTCAGCGAATGCCTCCTGTCCGGCATTGAATTGTGCCATCTCCTCCTGGAAGGCGCTCATGGCTTCCTGGAGCTCTTCAACCACTGGGGTTACGTCCTCGAGCACGACTCTAGGCTCAATTTCACGATCTTGAAGGTTAGGACCTTCTGATCTAGCAGGCTCTTTAGAGGAGCCTATCTTCTTGGAGGCTGCATTGGTGTTCTTAGGCACCATAATATTTCAGGAACCGTCTGTCTTTCTCTTCAGGCTCTCAATGAAAGCACCAAAATGTTGACCGCGTTTTTTGTCAACGACGTGAGAACGTCAAAAACGATAAAACCTTCAAGAGAAAATAAATGACACAGACGATTTTATAGTGGTTCAGCCCCGATGTGATGGTAAAAGCCTAATCCACTTAGAGTTATAATTATATATTTACACTCGTGATCAGATGAACCTAAGTCAACTGAGTTTCTTTAATGTAGATTACAAGAATACAAGAATTCTCTCAAATACAAGTACTCTCTCTCTAAAAAATTCTGATCAAAAGTTCCCCAAAATTCCAAAAGTCCACTTTATGATGTCATAAGCCTTGTATTTATAGGCTCGGGATCGTACAGATGATATCCCCATAATCGGGATATTTTATTATTCTCATTATATTTAAATTACATTAATATTCAAAATGTAACAATACACTATATTCGTAGGATAAATTGAGAGATTCACGCGTATGCCAAGACCGATTCTTGTTGAAGCCGTTTCTGGGAATCTTGACGTAGTCCTCTATCTAGTTGATCCATATCACCTTCAGTCTGGTCGGCCACACCTTTACTGGGCAGTCATGCACTTAGCTGGGCAGACATGCACCTGACTGGTCGGACATGGTCATGACCGATCGGCCAAGTTCATGCCTGGTCGGACAAAGTCATGCCTGGGCAGGCAAAGTCATGCCTGAGCAGACAAGGTCATGCTTGGGCAAACAAACACGTGACTGGTCGGACAAAGTCATGCCTGGTCGGTCATGACACTTCTCGAGCCAATCAAAATTCTTCAAAGGCCTACCGGGTCACTCCTAAACCAGATCACTGTATCACAACTCTGAGGAGCCAATATATTTATTGACTATTAATGTGACGTTTACAGACCATGCGATGCCACTTGTCACCTCTATTGCCACGTCATCGATCTCTAATTTTTGGGGATAACAATAAATCTCCAAATTAATTTGATATACATTATCCATAGATCTAGAGATGTACACTGATCAATTATGTGTGGATCTCTCTTGTTTTTTTTATTTATAGTGATCAACATTTTAAGAACTTTTTATTTTCAGTGGAGAAACTTTTTATTAATTAAAGAACTTTTTTATAATGTGCAGGTCTATATTGAGAGGCATTCCTTTGGCACAATACTAGACAACATTGGCAGTTGAAATTTTAAGAATAAAAAATATATTTCATTAACATTGTATACCTTTCTTCTTTCTTGTTTAATATTTGGTGATAATAGACTTTGATTGTAGAATAAACTATCATGTAATATGATTTTCTAAGCCGAATAAACTAAATATTGAAATTATATTTTTGAGTAATTAATTAAAAATTATTTTGTTGTATTTTCTTTTAAAATTTTAGAAATTTAACATATATAATACATTTTGGACACTCAAAGGGATATATTTTTTCTAAATCAAAATGAAAATTGTAGCTGTATCTTTTTTTAAAAAAAATTACTTTGAAGGGCATGCAAAGCGAATCCTAAAAAATTATTTAAAGGCACTCAACCAAATTTTTTAGGACCCGCAACACGTGTCCTAAAAACTTAATTAAAAGCACTCAACAAAATCTTTTAGGACTCACGTTGCAAGTCCTAAAAACAGATTTGTAAGGCTGTCAAATAGAGGACTTCCAATGCTAGTCCTAAAATATCTTTTTTGTAGTAGTGGCACACACTCTAATTAATCCATATTTACATTTACATCACATTTACATATCTTTTATATAATATTTTAATATTATTATTTTTATTTATAAACTTTAACTCTCTCATTTAATATATATATATTTAATATATATATATAAAGATATAATATTTGAATGATGTAGATAAATATATAAAGAAGTATATCTAAAACGTAAAACTTAGAAATAAAATAGAAAAATATATTTTTGGGAAGAAATTTTGTAGAGCATTCATTGGAATAGAGTGCTCATAGGTTTATATTTTAAGACTAACACAATTTAAAAATTGTTATATAATTTGTAAAAATAGACTAGGTGACAAAAATGTTTTTAACATCATGATTAAAAAAACTGCCAACTTTTTCCAGATTTGACACTCAAAGTACCATAAATCAGAAACCACAGTATTATTTTATAAAACTTTACAGATCAAAACTTTAATATGTTATGAACTTCACTAATTTTTTTTAATTCCAAATGATTTGATTTGTCCCGTTAATTAATTTTTTAAAATTTGTAGGTCAAGCTGCCAGGTTTTAAAAACAGTTTTTGCAAAAAGCCATAACTCTATGAAAACTCAAACTTTTCAAATGTTTTTACAGTCTAAAATAATCTACACATTCGAAAAAAATACAATGGTGAAAAGAAACTACATCATAACATGTAACAAATTTTGGGGGGTTAGACCCATTGGAAGTCAAAACTTTGGGGAGTCCTAAGGAAACTTTAGATTTCCTTGCCTAATATATCCTAGTTTCCATGCACGCATTATTAGGCTTAAAAATAACATTATTTACAATTTACAACATAGGGTAATCCCAATAAAATATACATACAACTTAGATCATAGCTTAAACACAATCTATCCAAAAAATTCATAACTTTTACCTTTGAGTTCGAGATTTTGAGTGTCTATGTTTCGCTAGGCTCAACCCCTCTAGACGTTTACACCTTCAAAATATACCCCCAACATCACTAGAGTTAGATCACTATAGGTCTAAGAAAGGATGGTGAAATAGTGTAATTTTTTAAACCCTAGACACAACTTACCTTTTGAAATTTATGAAACCCTAGCTTGCATGCATCCCCGGAAACGTCTCCTTCAATCTTGTACTTTCTTCCTCCTCAAACCTTGCAGTTACCAGATTTGAGTGAGTACCAAGTGAGATCCAAGGTGAAAGAGGAGAGCCAAAGGCTCGGCCCAATGAAAGAAAGAAGAAAAAATGAGGAAGAAAGTCATACACTACAGATGCTCACCTTTGAGAGTGTAGAACTTAGGCTTGGCTTCAATGGAAGGGTTCTCTTCTTGAGAGAGAGAGAACAAAAATGATGGAGGGGATGAGAGAGAGAGCTTCTAGTTTTTGATGAAATGAAAATGAAAATGAAAATGAAATAAGATAGACAGAGGAAAAGAGAGAGAAAAAGGTAGTAATTTCTTTCTTATCTTTGGGCTTGCTTCTCTAAGTGCGCAAGGAAACAATATGATTACTAATTTGATCTGACAACCGCCTAACCCTTCTCACTACCCCATGGCAAGCCACCTCTCCCAAATTACCCCATTTTTCTATTTTAAATTAATTGTTAAAACTAAGCCTAAAACTATTTCTAAGAAGTGTTATTTGCCCACTTTGTTAACCATCACATCAATTAAATTTAATTAATCCTTACATCGGGTAAATAATTAAATCATGTGACACTAAACTTTAACAAATTATGTCACATGAATTTAATTACTCTATAGAATTACTCTATAATTAGCTAGTAAAATATATTTTATCAAGTAATTTCCACAATTTAGCTTAATTTTCTCATAAAAGTGCACTCTAGAATTCTCTTTCAAAAATTTCATAGAATCAAATACTCATAAAATTTTATCAACAAATCCTATGCCCAAAATAAATTAGCATAATTAATTATCCATGATAAATTATTATTTCTAGATTTTTCCTTATTTGAGTTTTTCCATAATTTCGACTAAAATAAGTTAACTCCATATTGGTTTCCCAATAATATTATATCATATTATATTCAAAACTAAAAATATTCCCCACAAGTATTTTTAAAGTAGGTCCAAAAATTTGGGATGTTGCAAAGTGTGTGAGTGTGTAACACACCAATCCTTTTGTCATGTTGAGTTTGAGAGAAAGGTTGCTACCTTGCAATAATCGTTGGGTTCTTTATGTGCGAGATGTTCCACATCGAAGTCGGAAAAGACTACCAAGCCAACAGCTTGATGGGTCAGGGTTGTTTGTTGCTCTAACAATGAGACTAGGGTGGGAAAGGAGGGCGACACAAAGTTAAGTAGTGAGCTAATCCCTTGCATGGCCATACATATATAAATGAACATGATTGTGCATGTGCCCTATTGGTACATGAGTGCCAAAGGTCGGGGAGGCTCAAGACTTTGGCTCCAGGCTCAAATTTTTTAAATGAAATTATCTTACTGATTTTTCCTTAAAGTATTATTTATTCTTTAAAATAATGAATATAAATTATTAAGAAGGTTAATAATTAATTAGTTTATAATAATTTTTCCAATTAATAGCAAGGGAAAACTTGAAATTTTATTGCAAGGGGTAGTATAGTACTTTTACTATATTGAGGGACATTTTGGTCATTATGCTTTAAGGGTTTGGGGTTGAGCCAAGTTACGTGAACATAGATTTTGGATAGGATTTAAAATACCTTGATAAGTTTAGTATTGTTCTACACTAAGTTGTGTCTTGTTTCTGTTTAAAGGACCTTACAGCGATCAATAATTCATATAACATGCAAGGACTTGAGGTAAGAAAGTTTTCACATAAAGTGTTTGGTCCAAAAAGGTCACGAGAAGTATCAATCTATATATTGAATAAAGGTAGATTCTATATTGATTTCACTAAGTTGATCAAAAATTTCCACCAATGATTTATCCACCAAGTCTTGAACTATGAGAAACCTCCAGGGGTACCTACACAAATGCACACTGATGTTGAAGTTAGTGTGTGGACCAAATTTATTTGTACATTTATTTATGAACTTTATTTATTTGATAAATGTTAATTTTATCGTTAAGCATCTAAGATAAAAGGACTATTGATTGACAACATTTGATCCGGCGACACTCTAGGATTTAAGGAACTTGGCTTATGGGTCGAGAAACACCAAAATTTGTTGGATCCAGGATGTCATAAACCATAAAATGTATTGCATTTAATGGTGTGACATGGACCAATTAGAATAAGTATTTCTTTACCCTTTAACCAAATTATTTATCTATATATTACACTTTAATGGACATGAGAATGGACCTTGTTTTTTGTTCACTTTACATATTGTCTTGTTAGACATTGAGAGAGGATCATTATTGATTTGAGCATCGGCGTGCCTTCTTTTAGGTATTAGAAGGAGGTTTCTTTCTTGATTTCTCCAAGACTTGGCGGACATATTCAGGAATTTATTACAGATCCAACTAAGTACAATTAATCATTGCCCTTTTTTCCCACGAAACGTGGGTTTATTGTGCTTGTGACTTTTTTTGGATCTAACAATTGACGTTGTCTATGGAAAGTCGAGTCATTTTTCTTGTTGTTTACTTGATTCCTCAAGGAAATTCACAAGGAAAGCAAGAACGGAAGGAAAGAAGGATGGGAGCAAAGTCACCAGTTATAGGAGAGTGAACGAAGAGAGCATGAATGCCAATGTGCTGATTTAAGAAAATGAAGTACCAAACCACAAGTATTGGTTCATTGAGATCTTAGTAAAAATGAGGGAGACGCCTAAGAAAAATTCTAAATTTGAGACAAAGGTGGAGCATTATGTGCACAAAGGGAATACCTACGATGATGAGATAGAAGGAAGAACAATGAAAGAATCAGTTGGATATATAGGACACACTTGTGTAAGAGACTGATCCTAGAAATGATCATGGAAATGACGTGCCATATACATAAGAGGAGATGATCAAAAGTAGAGGCAGGATGCGATGAAGAGCAACCCTCGAAGGCGATCTACATGATACAAGAATTGGTAGAACCGACTGTAACGACCCAAAATTACTAATAAGCTTAAGGGCCTTGATTAGTGTGCCGGGAGGGCATAATTGGAAGTTATGTGAATTAATGGTGAAAATGCATGATTATGTGATATGCATGATCTTATGATTATATGGATATGTGGAATGCATGCTTATGAGTATTAGATAAGCATGCGGGCCCTGCCTAGTCTTTAAGGGCATAATTGTAATTTTGGCCATTAGGGCATAAATGTGATAAACTGTTGAGACCACATTATTATGTGGATATATTTATTTTTGCAGCATTCGACCTGAGACGGTCTTGGGGAGCCGTTTAGCTAGAAAGTCACAACGGGGTCAAGTACTCAGCTCGGAAGGGGCTTAGGGGTATTTTGGGAATATTATAATGTGTTCGGGAATTATTGAGTAATGGTTAGTAGCTTATTAATAATTTTGTATGTCGGGATTAACGTGGATTTTTAGGTATACTCGATGACTTAGCTGGATGTGTTAAAAGACCAGATTACCCTTGGTGTCATATGAGGACTTAGGTTAACTTAAGGGGCAATTAAGTCATTTTTGGCATTTGGATATACTCAGTTGAGGGCTGAGAAATACTAGAACACTTAGACAAAGCAGAGGAACCAAACTCTCTCTCTCTCTCTCTCTCCCATTCGAAGCTCTCCCTCTCCCTCTCCCTCTCTATGGTAGTTTGTTTTGAAGGATTTTAGGCCAGGATTCAAGGTAGGATTTGGGAGACTGAGCTAGGTTCTAAGGTAAGTTCTAATTTAGCTTTTGGGTTAAATTCTATTGAGATATGTTATGGGTGTGAGCTGAATTGTGTTTATTTTGTGGATCATTAGAGGCAAGGTTCAGCTGGGGTAGAGGATTTGAGCTTGAAGTTGAATTTGAAAGAGGCTCAGGGACGAATTTCTACTCAAGGTAAGGGTTCTATGCATTTTTGAAGTTATTAGCTGGTGTGGTTTAAGTTTTCTGGTTTGTGGTTTAAGTTTTGTAAAGTTTGAAACCACTTTGTGATTATGAGTTTGGAGGAGTGTTTGGGTGTGTTTCTGGTGTTCATAAGTTTTTATACTGTTTATATGAAGTTCTAGGTCGAATTGGCGACTTGGGTGTGCTTGGGTATTGATTTGGAAGAGTTTTGGCTCGAGAAAAAATGCTGGGAAAACCCAGCTTTCTGGGTTCGCGTATGAGCGTTGCGGCCTTATTCTTCCGTGCCGCGGTGCTAGGTTGAATCAGGAGGAGGGAACCACTCTGGGCGTCGCGGCCCTATAGGGCTGTGCTGCGACACTAGGCTAAATTCAGGAAAGGGGAAAATTGAGTTTTTAGGGTTTTGGCTCAGGGGGCTCGGGGGACACTTCCACTACCTTGTGTGGGGAAACGGGAGGTCCTGAGAGCACGTGATTGGTTCCGGGAGATGATTATGAATTGATTAGTAATGAGAGTGATATGTATGTGTTGTGACTAGGTTTCGGTGATGCTCGGGTTAGAGGACTGTGCTCGGGATTTCGGTGCTCAAGAAGCTCGGAACGTAAGTAAGAAAACTACACCCATTTATGTGGATAGGATGGGACTAAGTGCTCCCTATATTTGTATGCATTGTTATATGATTGTGATAAACCATGTGAATATGTTGGGACTAAGAGCTCCCTATAATTGTATGAATGTCATGAGGTGGTATTATGCCATGGGGACATGTGATAAACGACCTAAGAGTGTCGGAATCAATACTTGCGCACAAGGCGCGGCTCAGCCACTAGTAGCTGAGGACAGCTTAATAATCACTGAGCTTGGTTTAAGCGGGTCGGAGTCAGTGGGGTGAACACTGGGCTTGGCCTAAGTGAGCCAAAGATAGTGGATTAAATAGAGGATGTGGCCTGCGGGCGTCGACCCTAGTTGTTGCTTGACATGTATACTATTGTTAATTTGATGTATATGATATGCTGAATATCTGGAAACTAGATCATTGGTTATTGACTGATGTCCTAAATTGAATCAATGCTCTGGCTTGCTGGGGAATTGATTAATGTCTTGTAAATCATTTGGTAGTGCTCTGTGAACTACTTGGTTATTGATATTGATTATGTTATGATATTATGTTTTCTTGCTGGGCCTCGGCTCATGGGTGCTGCGTGGTGCAGGTAAAGGCAAGGGTAAGATGAATCGACCATGGGTTGGAGAGCTCTGGGGGTGAGGGGTACATTGTCAGCTGCTCGGTCGCCACGGTCGAGGGTTTGTATAGGGACGGAGACCTAAAATTTTTATTTTTCCGTTATGGTGGCTTTGATTATTTATAACGTTTGGAAATCCTGTAATTAAGTCATTCAAACCATGATCTGGGATCCCATGTACCAAACATTTATTTTAATGAAAATCATTCGTTCATAACCAAAATCTTTTAAACCTAACTTGCTAATGTCTCTAGATTCACATTTTTATTTAAATGGCTTGATTAGCAAGTCTCGCACTATTTCAAACACATAGTGTAACGGTCTTGGTTATCTAGGGCGTTACAACTTGGTATCAGAGCGGTCTAGGTTTAAGGGTTCCTGAAGATAGGCTGGACATGTACACTCATCCCTAAAGACAAGCTCGACTCAGGGTTCTGTAATTGAATATATGGGATTATGTGCTTAAGTTTTTTATTGAAATATGAATGTATTATGTTGTATGACTATAGGGAGCATGAGAAACTAATAGGGCTTGGCCCTTGACTATTGTGTGATGAGATTGAGGCGTGCTGATTAGCATCGCTATTGCATGTGAATGAATATTTGGATAACGGTTTGCATACTGATTGTATGTGGTTAACTGCCTTAATTGAATTTATATGTTGTATCTATTTATTGGTATGTAGGAAGCATGGTGGAGTGTGAATATACGTGGTAGCAATAAAATTTGGTAGCTAAATGCGTAGAATTGTTAATTAGTGTTTATTATGCTTTATGTGTGCATGATTATTGTGGTTATTTGGACCTGGTTGTGGATTGGTTCAGAGTGTGAACCTTAAGGCTGCGGAGTTAGTCAGTAGTGGCGGATGAATTCAAATTGTTTGTGTACAGAATGGTTAAGTGGACTTGGCATTGTATTATAGGGGGTTGCAGATGATAGTCGGGGTTGGAAACCTCCATCTGCCTCTGAAAGTCGCAACAGGTGTTCGCTAGTATGTGAGTAAGCTGTGGGGTTTAAATGCTGAGATTAGATGGAAGGATAGCAGACTTTTCTGGGAAAGGAGCTGCTTTGTATACTTTGAAAGTGAGATTACCAGTGATGGTTTAATATGAGGATACAGACAGATGAAAGTACTACAAGAAAGGCCAAAAAAGCGTTATCCTCTAGTTTTGAGAAAAGTTTGGGTTGCCTAAGGATTGGTTAGTGGATGGGCAAAGTTAATTCCATCTTTGGTTATATGAAGATGAGAGGTCATGACTAAGGGGTTGCGCTAAGTATTTGTGACAGAAGGATACCCGGAAAGGGTACTCAGACCGAGATGTTGGCACGATGAGTTAGGGGGAACTCGAATGGTGATTCAATAAAAGAGGTTATAAAGACATAGTTTGAACTGCGGAGACTAATAGGTTTATAAGCCTGATTTGAAATGGTAAGATAACGATAATGTATGTCAATGAATTTTGTGAGTTGGACAATTCATTTTGGAAATTGATACAGGCGGGGATGGCTGGAAATGATGACTAATTTAAGGATTAAGCTCTGGAATGGTCCAGAGCGTCAGGGCCGCTCCAATGTATGAGATCTTCATCTGTATTTCAGTAGCAGAGAGGACCATGTTATTTGAGATATATGGAGTGAAGTATAGGGTGTGAATGTCGTAGGGCAAGGGATGCAAATAACAGTATTTCCATTGGTGGAATTTAGTAAGGACAGATTCTCGGTAATTGAAGTAGAAGAACCCCTGATAGTTTTATGGCTCCTGGTTTTGATAAGAAGGGGGTCTGATTTGCAAGATAGCTATCAGGACAGTGATGGGAACCAGTGGAGTTATTTATTATGCACTAGAGGCAGGGAGCGTCACCTGGAAAGGTGACAGGTGAGGGCACGACTTCTACATGGAATGATTCGATATGTTAGGATGGATTTCCCATGATTAGGGAATGGAAGACTGGAATGCCTTGTTATGTTCGAAGCCCGAGGCTAGTTCCTCAGAGACGATCAGTTGACTAGATGATAGTTTACGTTTTTTGTTATATAACGAGCTGGAAGAGTTCAGTGTTGAGAATGTCTCAAGAAAGATTCAGACAAAGAGAAGATGCCTCAAGGGTATTGTGCGATGGGCTGAAGGTATTAGTATTTATTGAGGAGGAATTAAAAACTTCTAGAGGAGGAATTGGAATACAAGTAATAAAGAGGTTTGTAGTGAGAGCAATAGAGCTCGTCATATGGGAACCTTGATATCAGTCAGAGTGAGAGTTAATTTGTGTAAGAGACAACCATGGATTGTAGGGGATATCACTTGGGAATGTTAACTGGACGGAATGGAAATTAAGCCAACCAGTAGGAATTCAGATGGGTATACAACAAAATATTGGGTACACTTCAGGATCGGGCTATGGGTAGGTTCGGTATCAGGGACATTATGGAAGATGGTAATGGTTTGACAGAAAGAATTACTGAAGTAGTCGAAGAAGTTTGATCTCGGGATGGATCAAACAGAGCATCATACTGTGGGAATTTGTGGCATCGTCTGTTAAGGATGAAGAGTTTAAATGCCTGGTTTCAAGACAGGACAATGTCTTCAGGAATTGATCTACGATCTGGTTATTACCAACTGAGGATCAAGGAAAGAGACATTTCAAGAATTACTACTTATACCAAGTAGGGTGTGATGAATTGGTAACAAAGGTTCTTAATTGATTCAAGCTTCAGCAGCACAGGTAAGCTCTACAAGTAGAAAATATAAGAATAGTATGGGCAAGTCTCCTTTAGGTTTATTGGCGGTATGTTGGACTACTCTCCAGTTAGAAGTGGAATGCAAATGACTACCACACTGATGATGTTAGTACTAAGGAAGCATGGTCACAGGTAAAGCTCCATGAAGTGTTAGTTTGATATCGCCAGGGGTGTTCAAGACAATGCTACAAGAAGAGAAGGGAATAGGTATGAAGAGATTTGATCTGAAGCCACAGAGAAGCTACTGAAGAACGTCTGAAGGATAAGGAGCACAACGAGACCGGTAAACATGTCATCTACTACGTAAGTATCTTCGAAGGCGACTACACTAGAGATTAGAAGGACAGTAAAACTTGAAGTTAGACTGAATGGATAGTGTCATATCAGAAGTTCAGAAGACAGAGTGAAAATTTATTAGCGCTTGGTGATGTAGGAATATGCGTGTTATGGTTGAATACAGAAGGGTAGCATGAAGGACTTGATTTTTGATAAAAATGTGAAATTGTGAGTGGTACATCACAGGCTGAGACGCGCCAAGCACAGACTGAAGAGAGAATGGTTCGAGCCTCGCAGGAGGTGAAAGAAGGGGAACGTGGCCGACATACATGGAACGTTAAGTTGGCGGTGAATGCATAGTATAAGGTATTTGAGCATTTGGTCATTTGTAAGAAAAATAATCTTGAGACCAAAATTTACTGAAAACGCAATGGATGGATGGATGATATTAGAAATCCTCGACTGTACAAGGAGGAGATTTAATTGGAGGCAGATCTCTTACTTGGGGGGTGTGCGTCACTTGAACAGAATGCCACAGGCTACAGTGAAACGAATAAGGTAATGATTGAGGTTGGTATAGCATCGGTGTGTGGTGATGAACAGATATGTGTCTCTTTGGACAATAGAATCCAGAGTGATGATTTTGTGGAGACGGGGAAGAACCCTATGAGTGCAATACGAGTTAAAGTACAAGGATCGGATGAGTGGTCCGATGGGAGTTAGGCATGGAAATGGGAATTCTTAGTGGGTGTCGTTCCACCTCCTAGGGTATGTTGTACCGGGAGGTTTAAGCGGGTGACAGAATCTAGTATACTTGGATATTGGAAGGTAAAGTGATATGGTGGTGGATCATAGGAATGGACCATATTGGACTATAAGTAAGGTGATTGGACAAGGAAAGTTATAACTCAACTGAATGAGTTAGTGTAACTTGGTTAAGGTGAACTGGTAATGGGACAGAGCATTGGTAATGTTGGAGTACAGCTAAGGTGACACGACATAGGACATATTAAGATAAAAAAGCAAAGAGTACTATGCAAAGTAAAGAAGTGAAAAATAGTGGATACTACGGTTCAGTATTGGTTCGGGGGAAAACGAAAGAGGTTGTTGGAATACTTAAGGAAGGAGTGTTTGCCTATCTGAAAGAAAATAAGAACTTGTAAGTTGTTAACTTTGGAATACAAAGTTCCAGGATGAGAGATTTGTATCTCTCCAAGTAAGTGCAGACAAGGAAAAGTACGATATTCTGGAAAAGAAAGGGGAGTTCTGACTCTCGATTTGACAGGAATTATGAGGTTGTACCAAGGGTTAGGCTGGGGGCCTATAAGCCGATCTCACCCTGGTATGAGTGATGACTCATAGGTATTTCTAGTATCGATGATAAGACAATGAAGCGATCGTTGTGAACTAAACAATGTTGGGGTTTTATACCCTAATCAAAACCCAAATTCTTTGTAATCTCATTTTATTATCAATAAAAGAATATAAATCATTTTTTGGCTTGGTTAATCACTTTGCTCACATGTTTTATTTTCATGATTATTTGTTTAATATAAACTTCTATTAAATCCCGAGCATATATAGCTAATCTTATTTATAGTGACGTAATCACAGTGGAATATAAATATGATTAATGTTCAAAATAAGTTAGTCCTAAGATTAGTCAGTGCACCAAATTTACACTGACTTGCCAATCTACGATATGATCTACTTACACATTACAGTGTTATGTTCTTTCCAGAACATTAGCAAAGTAGATAAGATCGGATGTATTTGTTACATCGGACATGACCGATATTGACAGCTGATAAGATAAGTAAACATACTGTTATTATCTATTCTAGTCATATCATATAGTTGACCATAGGTCAATTCAATCTCAGTTCTGAGTGGTTAGTATTCTAACTGATTGTATTATTTGAGTTCTTTGATTTGTTCGTTACCAGCTTACCATACGGACTAGCCCATACTTACATCTTGGGAACTCGATAGTATAATTGAGTGGGAGTGTTAATCATAGATATGAACATCTATAGCTTCTGATGAAGAAGTGAAATGATGGTTTCCTTTTAGTTTGGTTCAAGGTGTTAAATGATAGAGATCTCATTTCAGTAATTAAATTAGTTTACTGAAATATCATTTACAAGGAACTAAGTGTTTTAAGGATAAAATACAATGAGGGGTAAAACGGTATTTTAGACCGATCTCATTGTAGACCATCTATAGAGGATTGAGTGACAATTGTAGTTGTAATGATGGATAATTAATAGCGTATCTATATTTGTTATAGAGCGTTCTATGAATTCAAGAGTGCAATTCCGAGTCTATAGTGGAGTTACGAGGAATTAATAAGTTAGTAAATTTATTTGTTAGATTTATGATAACTTATTGGAGCTTGATTTCATAGGCCCATGGTCCCCATTGTACCTTGGATAAAATTATCTAGATAATCTCAATTAATTGATTTAATTATCAAAGTTGACCATGTCAATTTTGAATAGTTTCACAGAGTTGTGTAATTTTGAGAAGAAAAGAGAAATCATGGTAGATTTATTAATTAAGATAAATTGGTATCTAAATTAATAAATAAGTTTAAATCAATGTTCAAATTATAAATAATTAATTTGATGAAGGATTTAAATAATAATTTATTTAATTAAATCAATATAAAATAATATAGGTCTTGATTTTAAGTCCAATGGGCTTATAATCAAATGAGAAAATTCACGAGCCTAAAGCCCATGATAATTTCGACCTAGGGCTTTAAAATGACTATTATTTTATTGATTTTTTAATTAAATTAAATGGTCTAATTGAGTCTATAAAAAGAGTGCTTAGAGAGAAGTCAAAACATAAGTTTGATAAGTCACAAGTCAGATTTTCTGATAGTTTTAGATTCTCTCTAAACACAAGTCCTTTTTCTAAGCCTCTTGATTAATTTCTCTTCTTCTCTTTGTATCTATCTCATGTGTTGAGAATTGCCCACACTAGTCTAGGTGATTCTAAGGTTACATTGGAAGACTGTGAAGAAATTAGAAGAACGGTTCGGTTTCTTGATAATACTCTGCGACAGAAAGGATTCAAGAGTTAGAGAAACTGAAGGAAGGACTCTTTAATTCCGCTTCGTATACTGTAAGTATTCTATTCATTATTTCTCTTTGAATTCAATTTTAGAAATATGTTTTAGGCTATCTCGTATTAATTTGTTTAATATTAGATATACATGAAAATAAATAAAGATCATGTATATGTTTTCCTAACAACTGGCCTCAAAGCCTTTGGTAATCTTTATTTTCATGCATGAACATGTTTAAAATTGGATTATTTGATATATTTGAATAATTGGATGGTTTTCATGTTTTTATGAAGCATATTGATTTTATGTGATTATTAGCAATTTTTAGGTTATTTTGTTGTGTTTTTTATGCTATTAATTTTTATATATGCTTTATTTTTTGTGTAAAACATGTTAAAAATTAATTAAAAAATAGTTTTGGTTTGAAAAATTGCTCAAAAAAAATTTTTGGAAAAATTTGGCCTGCCTGCCCTGTGCACGTGCACCCGCGCGCCACCCTCGGGCGCGCGTTTTTTATTTTTATTTTTTAAATTAAAGAAAATTAAATATTGTGGAAATAAATTATTTATAATCAAAACCAAAAATATCTTTTTTGTTTTATCATTTAAAGTTGTTTTTTTTTAAATAAGATATTTTTGTTAGTTGGGATTTAAATAATTAGATATTTTCTACAAAGATTCAAATTTAAATTTAAAAATAGACTAACAACTTAATTTTAAATCTTTTAATATATTAAAATATTAGAATTAAGATATTAGATATTTAAGATATTTTCTTTTAAATTCTTAATATTTTTATTAAATCTTTATTTGAAAATATAAATATCTTTTTATTTTATAGTTTTTAATATTTAAATTATTTGAAATTTAAATATTGTTAGTTAGATATTTTTATGGATCTTTGAATTTGATTAACTGTTTTGAGATATTTTAGGGTTGTTATAACTATTTATATATATGTATTTTTGAATTGGTTAAAATATTAGTTAATAGTTATAACAACACAAGATATTTTGGAAAATAGTTAAGATGTTGATTTTAAAATTTAAAATTGGTTAAATTTGGAAAAATATCATTTTTTCAGCCAATTAATAAAATATATATTTTTAAATGAGATTTAAATTATTTTTGGTTAATTGTTGATAAATCCTATTTAAATTAAATTAATATATTTTTTTAAATTAACTTAAACAAAATTGATTATTGATAAATGAAATTTAAATTAACTATTTTTAATTGTTGATAAATTTCATTTAAATTGACTTGTTTCTGTAAAAATTTAATTAATTCAAATTTTTGATAAATTCTAGATAATTAATTGTGGTATTTTTGCAAATGAAATAAATTGTGGTATTTTTACATAAATTCATAGAATTGTTCATATAATAACATGATTAGGCCCATCCAATTATAACATGTATGTTTGCACTATATGTAGTATTTTTGCAATTGAGCTTAGATGCATATAGTGGCCCATATGTTTGTTAGATATATGGATTTTGCCAAATAAAATATTCATAAAATGATAGGTTTTATTTGGATCCATTAGAAAATATAAAGTTTAAATTCCTCTCTTGTGGGTGATTCCACTTGTGAAGGCCCATTTGCTTTGCATGACTATAGTGAGCATAATCAATTAATAACAATTAATAAAACGAAGGTTTAAATTCCTGTTTTTTGGACCTTGTATGGAAGATAGGGGGCCTTTGTAGTGGGAACAACATACTGGACCCAGCCCTCCTCCATACAAGCCCAATTATTAAGGCCCATTTACCTGAGTTGGACTTAATTGTATAGGTTCATTATATTAGTTAAACCTAAATATTGATTAGCAACAAATTAATTCTAAATTAATTGAATTTGTTTCAATGTGACACTTTAGAATTAATAGGAAATTATAGGACTTTGGTTTTAAAAATTTAATCTTTCAATTTTTTAGAAAACTATAGTCATTAATTTTCTAAAAATAAATAATAAAAATACTATTTTTTAATTTAATAATGAGCTTATTTTTAAGAATTTTATTCGATCTCCACCGTTGGTTTAACATAGTCAATAGCTTAATGGGGCCTCGAGGCGCTTTGATTCGTCCCCCTACGGAATGTTTTCATTAGCTATTAGGTTAGATTTCGAAAGATAGATAATTATAGGTCAAATTCTACTAGACTCACCCCTACGGTGACTACTAGGACTAAATCTATGATTATCGAAACCGTGGGTCTAGCTCATAAAATAAGAGATTTTGTTTTCTTATTTTGATCGAATAGTAGGTTGTTAATAGTGGTGTCCATTATTAAATAAGTTTACAATTCTATTTACCTAGTGATATTTTTTACTGTCGCCAACCGGGACAATGATATCATAGATTAGTTAAAAACCTAAAGAAATAGAGATATGATTGTTTTTGATATTTTTTCTCATATCTTACATATTTTTGGTATATGCTGTGCTATTTCTTGAAATTTGTGTGAATAGAAGTTTTATTGAGCAAATGTGATTGATTTCTATTTTATTGATAATTTGTAGTTTTAAGCTAAGTAGTGTCTGTGTCTACTCCCATCCTTTCTCAACTTTCAATGGAGAAACTCACTGGAGAAAACTTCCTTAATTTGAAGTAGAATATCAACATAGAGTTCATTGGTGACAACTCTGAATTCGTCATGATTGAGGAATCCCCAGAACGAGCACCGTGTCCGCACGTTAGTGATGACACCGTCAATGCTCGTGATGGTACCGTAAATGCTTGGATAGCACCGTCTCTGCACATTCGTGATGGCACCGTAAATTCTCGGATGGCACCGTGTCTACATGTTCGTGCTCAACTCAACTATGATCTGACGCAGCTCATGAAAGAGCTTCAGAATATTGAACCTATCATGGGTGGACCTAGTAAAGGAGGTGAAAATAAGACTACTGATGTTGCTGCTGGTCTAGCTAATTTTGAAGCTCATCCAGCTTCGTCTTCGAAAACTGGAAACAAGAGGAAAGGTGGACAAATAAACAACCCTAAGCCTGTAAAGGATGCAAAGACGAGTGCACAACCAAGTGCACAGACGCCTAAGGGGAAGAACAAGAAAAACAAGAAAGGTAAAGATAAGTGCTTTCACTGAAAAGAGAAGGGGCATTGGAAATGAGATTGCCCTAAGTTTCTAGCAGCGAAAAACAAAGGTAATGATTATAGTTCATTTATCTTGGAACACATGTGTTTTAGAGAATGATAAATCTATTTGGATTATTAATTCTGGATCTACTAACCATGTTAGTAATTCTTTACAGCTTCTTAAATCGTGGGAGGAAGTGAAGGAAGGCGACTTAAAGCTTAGAGTTGGGAAGGAAGCGTTTGTTGCGGTCCAAGCTAGAGGAAAAGCTCATCTGAAGTTCGGAAATAAATACTTAATTTTAAAAGATGTATTTTTTATTCCGGATTTTAGTAGAAATTTAATTTCAGTTTCCATGTTGCAATTATAACAATTTGTTATGACTGTCACACGTTTTAATATATCTATTTCTTTCAATGGATCACAATTGTGTATTGCATGTTTGGAAAATGAGCTTTATATTCTGTGACCTAACGAACCCCTCGCTCTTAATAATGATTTATTCAAAGTAGCTAAACCTAGGACCAATAAACGTCAAAACACTAATAACGATAATATGAGGTATTTATGGCACTTGAGACTAGGTCACATTAGCTATGATAGGATTCAAAGACTTACAAAGGACGGACCTTTGAGGGAACTAAGCCTCCAAGTGAAGAAGAGAAACCGAGTGAGGGAGAGGGAGTGGGTCGATTTAGAGAGTTCCAAGTGATTCTATGTTTTATTTTATCTAACTTAAGTCTATAAGGTTACCTCAAGGCTCGGGGTACCAAAAACGTACCCTAGGGAAAAATGGTAAATTTCCCCAATATTCCCTCCTAGGCATTCTAACCTCAAATATATCTCCAAACATTTATTTCCATAACCCGATAACCCCATAAAATGTCTAATACCCAAAATACCCCTCGACTCACCCCGAGTCGGATTTTCGACCCCGTTGTGACTTTCTAGCTAACTGCTCTCTAGGACTGTCTCGAATCGTGCAACACAGATATATCACAAGTATATCACAATTATCATGTTTATACTCTCAACGGGCTAAAATTACAAGCATGCCCCTAATAACCAGATGGGGCCCACATACATATTTAATTCACCTAAACATGCATTCCTAATCACATATTCACACAAATCCACATATGAAACAATATTCACATATTGCCCTCCAGGCACGCTAATCAAGGCCCTAAGCCTTATTAGCAAATTTGGGTTGTTACAAGGAATGTCATGGAAACTGGTACACTCACCTACGAAATCAGTGAGAGCCTGACCCTTTATTGCTGTTCATGGCTTGTATAAAATCTCGAACTGACTGAGCTCGATGGCCCACTTCAAAAAATTTCCCAATGTTTCAATCTCTTGCAAGACCTACCTTAAAGTTTGATCGGTTAAGACGTATGTGGCATGAGACCGAAAATACGACCTAAGCTTCCTTGAGGCCAAAAGAATGCGACCTTGTTGATCAAGGGATACCGAGATTCAGCTCCCAGAAGCCTCTTGCTTATATATTATACTAGTTTTCGTGCCCGATTTTCCTCCCGAACTAATACAACACTAACCGCGTTCTCAATTATTTCCATCTAAAGCTATAAATTTTTCCTAGCAACAGGTTTGACAGAAAGAGGGGTTCAGCTAGATGCCTTTTTTAGTCCAAAAATGCCTGCTCACACATTTCAGTCCATTCAAATCGTTTACTTCCTCTGAGAAAATTGTAGAAGGGCAGACACTTATTAGTATACTTTGACACGGAATGATTAAGGGTTGTGACTTTCCTATTTAGGCTCTGGGCCTATTTTCAGGACCTGGGTGATGGCATCTCTAAAAATGGTCTAATTTTCTCAGGATTAGCTTCAATCACCCTAGAATTGATAATGAAGCATAGGAACTTCCCCGACGAGACCTCGAAGGTACATTTGTTACGGTTTCGGGTCAAATACATAGTTTATGGTAGTTTTTGACTTGACAAGTGTAGTGTCCCGAATTCTCTAATAGGGTTTAGGACCTTGATTAGCGTGCCTGGAGGGCAATAATTGATTATCATATTAAATATGTGAATTTGGTGAGTATGTGATTAGAAAATGCATGTTTAGGTGAATTAAATATGCATGTGGGCCCCGTCTGGTTATTAGGGGCATGTTTGTAATTTTAGCCCGTTGAGGGCATAAATGTAATATTTGTGATTATTGTGATCTTTACCACATGTGAGTGGTGATATATTTGAGATGCACGATCCGAGATAGTCCTAGGGAGCAGTTTAGTTAGAAAGTCACAACGGGGTCAAATACCCGGCTCGGGAGGAGCTTAGGGGTATTTTGGGAATATTATAATGTGTTCGAGAATTATTAAGTAGCAAGTAGTAATTTAGTAATGGTTGGGACATGTCGGATTAACAGGGATTTATAAGACTACTCGGGGACTTAACGAGGTATGACAAATGACTGAAATGCCCTTGGGTTACTTAAGGATTAAGGATAAGTTAAAGGGCTATTTTGGTCATTTTGGATAAAGGATAGGCTTATGTTAGGCAGTTGTGTTTTTAGGAGGGGTTAGAATAAATCAGAAGGAACTCTCTTTCTTTCCCACGTGTAACTCTCTCTCTCTCTCTCTTGGGTGTTTGTGAAGTGTTGAATATTGAGGAAACTTAAAGATTTGGGCTGAAGATTTGGTGACTTCCAAGCTTGTGGGTTGAGGGATTAGAGTTAGGAGGAGATTTGAAGTTGGCCAAGTCGAAATCATCAGCAAGGTAAGAATCAAAACTGGTTTGCTGTTCAATATTTATCTGGTTTTGTTGGAGTTTTGGGGTTAGAACTTAGATGATGGAATTTGAGTTATAGTAGGATTTTTGTTGGTTTCTCTAAGTTTATGTGCTGCTTAAAGTGTATTAGGATGATTATGGGATTCAATTATGTTGTTGGGGTGTGTTTATAATGATTTTAGGGAAGTTAGCTCGTAAAATTTGCATGGGAATTCTGGGTCTCGGGCTCGCGCTGCGGTCCGCTTGAGTTTATAGGCTAGTGGGGCTTCGAGGAATTTCCTAGGCGTCGCGGCGCAAGGTTTGGGCGCCGCGACCCTCGGTTGTCAGATGTGAGGCATTTTTGCCTCTGCTTTGGGATGCATCCCACCTAGGATGCTGGAGTCATCCTCTCAGTGCAGACCACGAACCCATGGCTTGGTAAAGCGCTTGGGACGACATGGCCGCTGTGTGTTTAGCCCGTTGTTTGCTTTGTTATATGTTGTTGTAGTATTGAGCTGCTGTGTGACTATACTGTTATATTATTACATTGCCTGGTTATAGTGCTAATGTGTTATTGCATTGCTGTATTATTAGGCCGATATGCTATTGTGCATTGAGTTGGTCTAGATGCTGTGTCATTGAGCATGCTAGTAGGATCTGGTATTTGTTTGTTGTTCTGATTGAGTATGGTTTTTTGAGATGTATTTTTATTGCATGATATGCTTGAAGTTCTCTTGCTGGCCCTCAGCTCACGGGTGCTTTGTGGTGCAGGTAAGAGCAAAGAAGCTGGATCTTACAACCATGAGTTGGAGGGCATGGAGCGGTGTGTACATGTTTGGCCTACCTGGCCACCACGGCTGTGGTATTTTAAGGAACACGTGGTAAATGTTCAATTTTGTCACTTAGGTTGACTGCACTGTATCTTTGGTTTGTAATTGTATTTCAAAAAAGTGTTTTGGGATCCCAATGTAATATTTTTACGAATTTCAATAAAAGACCAACTTTTTTATACTTAATGTTTATTAAATGAATCTTTATTTTTATTTAAACACACTTTTTAAACCTTAAACCTCGATTAGCGAGCTAATGGTGTAATGACCCAGATTTTCAAGTCTCGATAATGCGGCAATATAAATGTTTTCATTTATCAAAATGTCTCAAAAACCCGTATAAAAAAATACTTTTCAAAAAGGTCATATGGCCATACTTAACATTTATTTACAGACATATTTTATAAAGAGTAGAGTGAGCCTAGTTTAGGAAAATTACACAATATTTTTAAAAGTAAAACAACTTCCCAAAAGGTCGGTCCACATGTACATTTGCAAGGTAGACCCCAGTGCTCACTGCTCTGCCTTGCCCTTGCTCTTACCTACAACATGAAACAACTAGGTAGCAACTTCATTTCATAACCTATCTCCTAAGCGCATAAGCACAACGAGCAATCAACACTTTTTAACAAAAGTTAGCAACTTCATTTCATAACCTATACCATATACAACAATGCTTTAAGTTTGGGTCGGGCAGCCTAAGGGATTTACAAAATTAGCCCTATAAAAAAACGGACTTATAACCCTGCTGGACCAGTTACAAATTTCCTTAATCATATACAAGGTAGGTACATATTTCAAAAGTAGGTGGGTTTCTAACACCTACAGCTCCTAACACCAAGTCGGTGTCGCTGTCAGTAGCCATATCAGGACCTCCATCTGGATCCTCCTTGGGATCTCCCTCAGTCTGGTCCATCGGCTCCTCATAAGAAATTTTCCCCGTCGCCGAGTTCGTCGTCAGCCACTTCCTCCACTGGCAGGTTCTTAGCTACAACTACACAAGTTTGCAAGGTCTTTACAAAAAGTATCAACAAGACGCTCACATCATAACATAATCTAAGTTGTCCATCAGCATATCAAGCTCTATGTCGGTATCCTCGTCAGACTTCTCGGGATCCTCCTCTGGCTCTACTCAAGACTTCTGTCATGTACTATGTACATTGCCAAATGGCACGCTAATGCGTCATTCGTACTCGAAGTGGCAAGGAATTCTCATCGTTAAAGAGTCTATAGAAAATCGATTCTAGGCGAAGGGATCATGGGTAGTTTTCCTATCACAGGGTCACCTATCTCAGGTATATCGACCATAACCTACAATTTATAGAATGGAGATAAATAAAACGAAAACAACACATTAAAGGAAGAGACAGTACTTATAGCGAGTCCTGGTCTATCTTTGCGAAATGTACATGTGGGTTGTCTACAGAACCGACTCAACTCGAGCTCTGATACCAAATGTAACGACCCGGATTTTTAAGACTTGATAATGCAAAAATATAAATGTTTTCATTTAACAAAATGTCTCAAAACCCCATATAAAAAAAACTTTTTAAAAAGGTCGTATGACCATACTTAACACTTATTTACAAACATATTTTATAAAGAGTAGAGTGAGCCTAGTTTAGGAAAATTACACAACATTTCCAAAAATAAAACAACTTCCCAAAAAAAGGTCCAAATGTACATTTGCAAGGTAGACCCCAGCGCTCACTGCTCTGCCTTGCCCTTGCTCTTACCTACAACATGAAACAACTAGGTAAGTGAAAACACTTAGTAAGTTCAACCTGAAAACAAAGCATGCAGAGAATTAGGGTTCCGGATCCATTCGGACCCTACACAATCAATTTCAAGAATGCAAAAGCGTCTTGGCAAACTTATGGTCATGCCTAATAACCAATGATAAATTATTTCCTATAAATAGATAAATTCGTGCATTCAGAAAATCCCAGAACAAGCAGATATATTATATCACAACTATATCTTATCAACAAATATATCCCTGCACTCATAAAATCCCAGAGCAGCAGATATATTACATCACAACTATATCTTATCGACAAATATATCCCTACACTCAGAAAATCCCAGAGCAAGAAGATATATCATATCACAACTATATCTTATCAACAAATATATCCCTGCACTGAGAAAATCCCAGAGCAAGCAGATATATCATATCACAATATAATTCGAGACCAACGCTCGACAATTTCCAACAATTCAGGTGTAACGCGCCCTCCAACATAATTGCTAATCTGTAAGAGAGAACCGAGTCTCAACACTAAGATCTAGCCAATAAATATCTCCATCAAGGGTAACTATCGCGTTACCTAGGGCATCACTACTTATCCAAGAGTGAAATCAAATTTACACGGTTTTACAGAGACTTCTATGCTAATCAGTGGTGCTAGTGAGCAGTTGCCCCTAGGATGTTCAACCTCACTCAATCTGGCAACCCCTAGTATCTCTAGGCACTCTCACTGAATGCCCAATATTCACGGCTACTATCTGGGAATAACTTATCAAACCACTTGCTCGGGTTCTAACCGTTCACTGATTAAGTAAGCATGAGGGCCCCTAGGTCCCATTTATTTTGGCGCCCCTAGGTTTAACCAGCTAATCCTCACCACTTGGCCACTCGTCGCGGTAATGAGCCGGACATAATAAAATCAAGCAGTGTGACGGGGATCAGCCGTCTAGGATATGACGGATATCTAGCGTTCATATTTTCTAACTCAGCACCCACTAGACTAATGTCTCTAAGCAACTTTCTATGACCGTGTATATATGTGCATGTGTCCCTATACTAACATGCAATACAATAGTCATTTCATGTCGCAGCCACACAATAAAAGTTGACTTACTTGGAGTCCTTAGCACTCAGCAGGTTTTCACCCTCCAACGTTCAGTCCAGTTACGCTTAGCCAATACAGTAGCTATCCATACAGTATACTCGAATTAATTATGGCACTCATAATTCATTATTATTATTTTGGGCAGTTTGGTTATTTTAATAAAAATTATTTGTAAGGATTAATGATCCTTATTTGGTTTTAAACCCATTAAGAAAATTCATACAAAAATATTTGAGACTAAACCCTAAGTCTCGGGGAGACCTATCCTATGGTCTCGATACCTAGGCTCGGGTATCACAATAGTATTTTCCCACAATTTGCTAAAAATCTTATTTTTTAAAGGTATCGCTATTAACCCGCACTTTCAACAAGTCGGTTAAAATATGTAAGTTTTTAGCCGCTATTATATCCAGAAAATACTAATTAATTCCCTAATTATTTTTAAAGAAAATAAACTGTTAAATTTTCCTTAAGGTTTTAATCTCTAAAAACCGTTTTAAGAAAATTTCCTAATTTGTCTTAATTAGGAAAACCATTAAAAATTTCCCATCTTGACTAGTTAACTTTCCAAAATCAATTAATCAATTTTTACTTACTAGAAAATAATTTACTTAATTATTTTATCAAAATATAGGGTTTTACACCCTCTTTTAATTTATTAACTATAAATAAATTAAATCTCTTATTTTTAAAAAGAATAAAAATTCTTTAATAAAAATAATTCACACTAAACTCAAAGTAGTACTATTAGTGAAAATATGTTTTCAAGACTTACTAAGTTTATATCTTGAAATAAGCAAAATTTTACTTTTTACCTTTGTAACGCCCTGGATAGCCAAGACCGCTACACTGTGTATTTATAAAGGTGTAAGACTTGCTAATCAAGTCGTTTAATCAAAACGTGTCATTAGCTAAAGTGTTCTAGGGCTAAAAGACATTTTGGCCTCAAAAGATACATTTTATAAGTTATAAACAATTTACAGAAGGGATCCCCAAAAGTACAATGTTTAAAAGTTGGTTTACAGAATTTAACAGTTAAGAGTAAACATTAGCCATACTAAGGCAAAATACAAGGTTCTGGTCCTCTCGTCCCTGTAATCTCCTCAACCGTGGCGGTTGAGCGGCTTGACATGTACATTCACCCTGCAGAGCTCTCCAATCAAGGTTGATCAATCTTGCCCTTGCCTTTACCTGCACCATGCAGCACCCGTGAGCCGAGGCCCAGCAAGAAAACAACAAACACAGCATATACGATATTATCAGACAAATATTCCAGTAAACATGTTCAGATGTTCAATCCATAGCATATAAGCATACTTCAGAGTACAAATAACCTCATCTACATTTAGACTATTCAACAATCTCATTAATCACATTCATAACCAAATATAATAATCAATTAACTCAAATACTAGGGCCGACACCTTAGGTCGCACCCTCTGTTTAACCCACTGACTCCGGCCCGCTTAAACCGAGCTCAGTGCATAATAAGCTGTCCTCGGATACCAGTGTCCGAGCCGTGCCAATTGCACAAGTTAACCGTGGCACGCTTAGGCCGTTGGTTTACAATTTACATGGCATAATACCATTCTTTCAATCATATATATCAGGGAGCCCTTAGTCCCGTTCAAATACTCAACCGGGTATAGTTTTCTTACCTTTGGCTTCTAGATGTACTAGTTACGAGTGATACTCCTTGAGCGCGATCCGATCCCCGAGCCCTAGCTTAGCACCTAGTCACAACCATGATGAAGGATACCATTAACAATCTTAAATGAGTTCCTAAACCAAGTTCTAGTCCCCGGTACATTGAACTTCACCAAATATGATAAAAGACTCAATCCCGAGCACCCTAGGTTAAATTCCCAAGCCTAAAATCTCAAAATCCCAAAATCCCTTAAGGGCCCCGGCATAGGCCATCCATGCCGCGGCATTGCTGGGACCATGCCGCGGCCCGCCCTCCTTCCTCAGCACATCTCAGCTTCCAAGGGCCGCGGCTCACCAAGAACCATGCCGCGGCCCGACCCCTTTGAACCCAGAAAAACAACCATTTTTAACTCCCAAACCTCATGCAAACTCACTCAAAACCACCCCAAATCTACAACCCAATTATCCAAAGACTTCCCACAAGATTCCAACAACTCAACCCAGCTGAATCCTAGGCTAGAAACCCAACAAAGACCCATTTCAATTACTGAAACTTCCTAACTTAAAAACACAAAACCCAGCCATGGAAACTCTAAAATCAACCATCAAAATTTGAATTGAACCTTACCTCAGTTGTAGAGTCGTTTCTCCAAGAGTTCCCTGACCTAACTTCAAAGATTCCAGCCTCAAATCCAACCTTGATTACCAAAACCACAACCATTAAAAACTCAGCCATTTTCTCAAAATTCCCAACCATAGAAACGGAAATTCAAAGTTTACCTTGGCTCTATTTCAATCCTTGATCAATTTCTGAGCTAATCCTCCAGATTATTCCCTTAAATTCCCAAATATTCAGCTTGATTCTCTTGAAAATTCAGAGTTGTTCTTCTTCCTTAAGAGAGAGAAGAGAGAGAAGGCTGAGAGGGTCGGTTTAATTTCTGTGTCTAGTATTTTCTAAAGTCTTCCAAGTATATCCTTAGGTTATTAGACTAATCCCAAAGCTCGGGGTGCCGAAAACGTCCCCAAGGGCAAAACGGTAAAATCCCCCAATAATCCCACCTAGACATCCTAACCTCAAATTTATCTCCAATTATTTATTTTCATAACCCGATAGTCCAAATCACTATCCGATACCTAAAATACCCCTGACTTGTCCAAAGTCAATTATAATGCCCCGTTGTGACTTTTCCCGCTATCTAGCCCTAGGATCGCCTTGAGTCGCCAACTACAGAGTTATCCACATAATAATGTGGTTCTCACATATACAACATATTTATATCACATTAACATCAATTATCATACAAACATTATTAATCATATAATTTCACATTAAATCCATCATTGCCCTCCTAGCACACTAATCAAGACCCTTAAGCCTCATTAGCGAATTTGGGTCGTTACAACCTTATTTTCCAAAATCTCATTTTTTACACCAGGTGTGAAATGCCTATTTTTCACATTTTTAAGTATCTACTTCGTTAGTTCATAACTTGAAATTTACTAACCTAATTATTACCAAAATTTCCCAATTCCATTTTTGGTATGCCATTTAGGTCTTAGTAAAATCTTAGGTCAAAATGAGCATTTTTTATTGTTGAAATCATTTTCCAACAATGAGATAAAAATGACCTTATTTTTTCCAAACTTTGACAGTTAATAACTTTCAAACCATTTAGTATTTTCTTACCAAATTTTACAGTGGAATACTAGGTTATTCTAAAAATATGTCCACAAAATTTTAGAAAAAACTGGGTTCATTTGTCCTATACAGTGGCTGTCTAAACTTGGTTCCGAAAATAAGAATACGAAAAAACAGTTTTTTACCTAAACTATGAAATAGCATAACTTACTAATTTCTAAACATTTTTGAGTGTTTCAAAAGCTCAATATTATGTACTCAATCTCAAAAACATCACAGCACAATTAAATTTTACAAAACCAATATACAGTGGATCCTAAACCCCTTGGAAGTCACAGCTCAAAACATGTATTTTGTTTTAAGGTTTCCTACCAAACCCTTGGGGGTTTTGGTTCCTATTTTCAAAAATCAATACACAAGTATCATAAAAATTATAAAACAACTACCATAACCTTATTACATCACCAATAAGAAACTTTAAGCATTAACTATACAAAATAATGCTTAAAACTAAAAATCATACAATAACAACCATAAAAGTAAACTTTTTACCTCTTTGGTGTTCTTGCTTAAGGTGTGGATCTTCCTACTAGCTTTGGCTCCTTCAAAACCTTTTAAAAACCCTAACCAACTTCCCCCAACAACATAGATAATTAGCTATTTGAAACTCTATGATTAAAACTTTACAAAAGTTTAGATTAATGAAACTTTATCTTAGGGAAAACCCTTCCTAGACCAAGACTTAGCTTCCAAGTCTCCTTGGTGTTCTTGGGGTTGAAAATGGAGAGAAAAATTTAGAGAGTCTTCAAAAATCAGATGAGAGTGAATGGGAGAGAGGTGTGGTCAGTTTTGGGGTTAGAATGGCTCACAAAACTCTTCAAAATATCACAAAACACTTAAGTGCTTTTCTACCCACTTGCCCACTTGACTTCTTAATTAAATGGGATTTAAACTTAATTAAATTGGGTTCACACAACTCTACAAAATCACATGGCCGGCCGCCCTTTTCATTTTATCTATGTTTTATATATTTTTTTATTTTTTTATAAAGGTTAATAAAGATTTCATAAGAAAAAAAGTCCAAATTGACTTTTGATACATTTTTCACTCTTATTAAGTTTTAATCACAAAACTTAACATTAAATAATTAAATTAAATGTCTCTCACATTTAATTTAATTAATCACACAATAAAATTTAACCTAAGGTCCATTCATGGAATAAAATTCCCCATTTCGGTAAAATTAGGCATTTAACACAAAATGCCCTGAAATTTCCATTTTTCTTTAGATTTATTATTTTTGACCAAACTTTAATTTTTATGAATGTATTTTAGGCCCAAAATATAATTTCCATAGTTTTTCATTTTATTTTCCAAGATTTTTACCCAACCAGGGTTTTTGCGTCGGTCCAGGACCGAAAGTCTTATCTTGACTTTTAAATCACAAAATTCATAATTTGGCTAGCAATAACTCATGGAATAATTTCCAAAAAAATATAATATTATTTAAAATAATATTCTTAACTTGGGGAAAAAATCTCGACCCGAGTCATTTAAAGGTACCCGAAAACGCAGGACGTTACAAATGGCACATTTATAAATCACTTAATAACGACTCTAAGGAAGTAGGGCGTGTTGTATACCACAACAAATTCAACAATGATTTTTCTTTCAATACTTCCAATTATTTTAGTATAATAGCAAGCACAGGTCGAACCCACGAGGACTATCGTTCACTTTATTATTCAATAATTAACACTAAAACTTAAAAGGGGGTTTTGATTTTTAACTCAAAATTAAATAACATAAACTAGAAAGCAAATAAAGATTGATATTACGATATTAAGAAACAGTTAAAGGTTAATTTCCACCCTGAACAATCATTCCTAATCACTAATAATAAATATTATTCCAATTTCTCAATTAAACTATTAACCCCGCAGATAACGCTGAAGCACTCAATTATCTCAGTCTCCTTATTATAAGTAATCAAGGCGAAGCGCTCAATAATTAACTCTTTTAACTAAGCAACAAGTCTATGAAGCATACAATCTATTTAACATAGATAAAGCATTAAGTCCTATGGAAAAAACTTAATCTAGGCAATAAATTAATGAAGCATATAATTCATTTAACCTAGATTCTATTTTTCATCACAATCAACAATTCTTTTGACATCACTATCAATTGCAATTTATCACACACTTAGAATCCTAAACTATTAGGTGAGTAGTAATTCTAAGATGACAATTGAATAATGTAAAACCTTAATTAGTTGGCCACCTAACAAGAAATCACAAAATTCATAACATTCAATTAAAAAAAAGAAACAATTTAATATTGAGAGAAATTAAAGAATAATATTCATTATCAACAATCAAGAATTCATGTCTTGGGTTTTGAATTAACCCTTAACCTAAAAAGAACCTACTCCATAATAGTAATCATAATCACAAACATAATTATAATTAAGATGAAAGCGATTAAGGAAAGAAAATAAACTAGATTGATGAACAATAGTGTTGTAGTCTTCTCTCCAGCCCTTTCTGAGTCTTTTTCTCTCCTAAACCGTAATAAAAAACCTCATCTAAAATTAACCCTAATAATCTTTTATAGTTTCAATTAAATTATAATTAAAAAGTAATTGAAAATCTGAAAACGACGTTGCAAGCCGCGGCCTGGAAAATTCGTGTCGTGACCTAAAACAAAATATGTGCAGAAATTGGTCACGCAGGCAGCGGCCTGAAAAAACTGAGCAACGGCCTGACTCACTAGGTAGCGGCCTGAAAAAACTGAGCAGCAACCTATCTGGAATAGAAAAAACTGAAACGTCAATTCCAATTAAAGTGCTGTGGCCTGAATTTTATGTGTCGCGACCTATCTTCAATTTCTTCAATTCTTGACCTTAGATAGCTTGTACGTTGCCGCTACTTCAACATTTCAATCTCGAAAGCCTGGAATACTCCTAAAACCTTATTTTAACTACACTTGCCATCAAAATATCAGATTTATCATCATAAAATGCAATGTAGAAAATATGTTGTAGAGTCACGAAACTAAGTAAAAACTACTAAAAATGCTATCATAACACCATCTAAGCACGGAAAAACTTATCAAATATTAATATAAAAATGACCTTATCAGATACCCGGACCATAGATCGATCTTTGAAAACACGGTTGCTCCTCGAAGTTGATAGAACAAGTCATCAATCCGGGGTAACAGGTACTTATTCTTAATCGTCATTTTATTCAGCTCGTGGTAATCTATGCACATCCGCATATTTTCGTCCTTCTTCTTCACACATAGAACTGGTGCTCCCCATGGCGAATGGCTCGGTCTTATGAATCCCAAGTCTAAGAGTTCTTGCAGCTGCGTCTTTAACTCCTTGAGTTCGGTAGGCGCCATCCGATATGGTGCCTTGGAGATAGGCTCGGTGCCCGGTATTAGTTCGATTGTGAAGTCAATTTCTCGAGTCGGCGGCAATCCTGGTAAGTTGTCAGGAAATACTTCTGGAAATTCCTTTAAAATGTGAACATCTCCAACCTTTAGTGGTGTTTCCTTTACGACATCCGTGACACTGGCTAAAAATGCATGACATCCTTTTTCTATCATCCTCTGAGCTTTGAGAGATGAAATAAGCGGTGTGCGTAGCCCTGAAACCTTTCCCATAAAGCATAGTCTCTGACCATCAGGAGTCTCAAACATTACTTGCTTATATCTGCAGTCGATGGTTACGCCATGCCTTGCTAGCCAGTCTATTCACAGTATCACATCGAAGTCTTTGATCTCCAGTTCTATCACGTCTCCTTCTAGTTCTACGTCCTCAATTTTGATCGGTACACCTCGTACTATCCATGATGATAGGACTATTTCACCCGAAGGCAATTTTGTTACAAACCTAGTTCTAAATCTTTCACAAGGTTTGTCTAATTTTTCTATCATTCCTAACAAGATATACGAGTGAGTGGCTCCCGAATAAAATAATACAGAACATACATTACTGAGGATAGGAATCTGACCTGTGACCACTTTATTGCTAGCGTTAGCTTCTCCTTGGGTTAAGGCAAAGACCCTGGCAGGAACCATCTTGTTGTCCCTTTTCTCCTTTGTCTTGAGTTAGAGATGGATGATTTTGATATGATTTTAGGAATGGATTGGTTATCAAAGTATGGGGCAACGATTGACTGCAAGCGCAGAATGTTGACTTTTGAACCAGAAGGGGAGGTACCCTTTGTGTTTGTGGGAACAGTTAGTGGACCACGAGTACCAATGATTTCAGCATTGAAGGCTAGAGATCTGATGTAGGAGGGTTGCATGGGCTTCCTAGCGAGCATTGTGGATACCTCTAGGGTGGTGTCGGTTGGACCGGGTGAGACTAGATTGGTGTGTGAGTTTTCAGATTTGTTTCCAGCAGATTTTCCAGGGTTGCCGCCGCAGCGGGAGATTGACTTTGTTATAGAGTTGGTACCAAGAGCGGAGCCAATATCTAGGACACCTTATAGAATGGCTCCAACGGAGTTAAAGGAGTTGAAGATTCGGTTGCAGGAGTTACTTGATTTGGGGTTCATCAGACCGAGTTTCTCGCCATGGGGTGCTCCAGTGTTGTTCGTTAAGAAGAAAGATGGATCCCTTAGGATGTGTATTGATTACAGGGAGCTAAATAAGTTAACCATTAAGAACAAGTATCCATTGCCTAGGGTCGATGATTTATTTGATCAGCTACAGGGAAGAACAGTGTTTTCCAAGATAGATCTCCGATCAGGTTATCATCAATTAAGGATTAAAGAGGAGGACATACCAAAGACTGCTTTCCGAACGAGGTATGGACATTATGAATTCCTGGTTATGTCCTTTGGATTAACCAATGCCCCAACAACCTTCATGGACATGATGAATAGGGTTTTCAAGGATTATCTGGACAAGTTTGTGATTGTATTCATCGATGACATCCTAGTGTACTCTCAATCTAAGACAGATCACGAGCAACATTTACGGTTGGTTCTACAGCAGTTGAGAGAGCATAAGTTATATGCTAAGTTCAGTAAGTGTGAGTTCTGGTTACCACAAGTTACATTTCTGGGCCATATTGCTAGTAAGGAGGGGATTCTGGTTGATCCAAGTAAGATTGAGGCGGTCAGAGATTGGCCTAGACCGAACAATGTTCCTGAAGTGAGAAGCTTTCTGGGTTTAGCAGGGTATTATCGGCAGTTTGTTGAGGGGTTCTCCAGAATAGCTACGCCATTGATAGAACTGACAAAGAAGAAGACAAGGTATGTTTGGACGGACAGATGTGAGAATAGTTTCAAGGAGTTGAAGCGGCGATTGATCACCGCGCCAGTGTTAAGCTTGCCGACAGATAATGAAAAGTTTGTGGTTTATTGTGATGCATCCAGACAGGGTTTGGGGTGCGTGTTGATGCAAGCTGGTAAGGTGATAGCCTATGCATCGAGACAGCTAAAGGAGTATGAGCAGAGATATCCCACGCATGATTTGGAATTGGCAGTGGTGGTGTTTGCACTTAAGATTTGGAGACATTATCTTTATGGTGAGAAGTGCGAGATATACACCGACCATAAGAGCCTAAAGTATTTCTTTACTCAGAAGGACCTGAATATGCGCCAGAGGCGGTGGCTGGAGTTGGTTAAGGATTATGAGTGCGATATCCTATACCATCCTTGGAAGGCTAATGTAGTAGCTGATGCATTGAGTCGGAAAGGCCCAGGACAATTGTTTAGTTCGAGGCAGATATCTGATAAGTTAGCTGAGGAGATGACCAGAGCAGGTATAGAGTTGGTGGTTGGTCAGTTGGCCAACATCACTCTTCAGTCTACATTGCTTGAGAGGATCAAGGAAGCGCAGGGGAAAGATTCCCAGTTGAGAGGTCACAAAGAGAGTGTCTTAGTCGGAGCGACTAAGGACTTTTCCATTTCAGAGATGGGGTTACTGAAGTACAAGGGCCAGATTTGCGTTTTGATGGATTTTGATATCCGGGGAGAGATCTTAGATGAATCGCATACCACTCCCTATTCTTTGCACCCGGGTACAACGAAGATGTACCAAGACTTGAGAGCTCTGTATTGGTGGTTGGGCATGAAGAGGGATGTGGTGGATTATGTGGCCAAGTGCTTAACTTGTCAGCAGGTTAAGGCTAAGCATCAGAGGCCAGCGGGGTTGTTGTAGCCTCTGGGGATCCCAGAATGGAAGTGGGAGGATATCACCATGGACTTTTTGGTTGGTTTACCAAGGACCGTAGGACAACATGACTCAGTGTGGGTGATTGTGGATAGGTATACCAAGTCTGCCCACTTTTTACCTGTTAGGAAAACTTATACTATAGAGTAGTATGCTGAGTTGTATGTGAAGGAGATTGTTCGACTTCATGGGGCTCCGAGGTCGATAGTATCCGACAGAGACCCCACCTTCACTTCCAAGTTTTGGAAGAGTCTGCAGAAGGCTATGGGCACGCAGTTACGGTTTAGTACCGCTTATCATCCTCAGACAGATGGACAGTCTGAGAGGACGATTAAGATATTGGACGACATGTTACGAGCCTGTGTGCTAGATTTTGGGGGATCGTGGAGTAAGTATCTTCCTTTGATTGAGTTCTCGTACAACAACAGTTATCAGTCGACCATCGGAGTGGCTCCGTACGAGATGCTTTATGGAAGAAAGTGTAGATCACCTATTCATTGGGACAAGACAGGTGAGAGAAGATATTTGGGTCCTGAAATGGTTCAGAGGACCAATGAGGCGATTGAAAAGATTAGAGCGCGTATGCTCGCCTCCCAGAGTCGACAGAAAAGTTATTCAGACCTGAAACGCAGGAGCGTGGAATTTCAGGTTGGTGACCATGGGTTCCTTAGGGTTTCACCCATGAGGGGTGTGAAGCGGTTTGGTGTTCGGGGCAAGCTGAGCCCTAGGTTTGTTTGCCCCTTCGAGATTCTGGAACAGGTTGGAGAGGTAGCTTACAGACTAGCGATGCCTCCAGCTTTATCAGGGGTTCATAATGTTTTCCATGTATCTATGCTCTGGAAGTATGTGTCAGGTTCGACGCACGTTCTAAGTTATGAGAATCTGGAGCTTGATCAGGATTTGTCCTATGAAGAGAAGCCGGTTCAGGTTCTTAACCGGAAAGATAAAGTCTTGCGGAGCAAGACCATCGCCTTAGTGAAAGTGCTGTGGAGGAACAACAAGGTTGAGGAGGCGACGTGGGAACTTGAGTCAGAGATGAGGGAGCGGTATCCCGAGTTGTTCAGGTAATTTCGAGGGTGAAAATTCTGTAAGGAGGGGATAGTTGTAACGACCCGAATTTGCTAATAGGACTTAGGGCCTTGATTAGTGTGCCTGGAGGGCAATAAATGAATTAATATTTAATATGTGAATTTGTGTGAATATATGATAATGATGCATGTTTAGTTGAGTTAAATGTGCATGTGGGCCCCGTTTGGAAATTAGGGGTATACATGTGATAAATGCGATATATATGTGATATATCTGTGCAGCACGATCCGAGACAGTCCTGGGGAGCGGTTAGCCAGAAAGTCACAATGGGGTTAAGAATCCGACTCAGGGTGAGTCGAGGGGTACTTTGGGTATTAGATGTATTATGGGGTTATCAGGGTATGGAAATAAATATTTGGAGAAATATTTGAGGTTGGAATGTTTAGGAGGGAATACTGGGGAAATTTACCATTTTGCCCTCGGGGACGTTTTGGTACCCCGAGCCTTGAGGTAACCACATAGATTAAGTTAAATAAAACAAAAGAAGGAAATACTCAGAGACTTATAGAAACCGACTCTTTTCTCTTCTTCTCTCTTTCTCTCTCTACCAAGGAAACTCTTGGAAGCTAAAGAAATCCAGCTGAGAGCTCTGTGATTAAGGCTTGGATTTTGAAGGATTATCTCCACTTTAGCAAAGGAATTTAGCCAGGATTAAGGTAAGGATTGATTCTCATTCTCTGTGTTGAAATTTTGTGATATTGAGCACGTTCTAAGTGGTTTTGGGTTTTGAATTTGAAGAGTGAATTGAGGCTGGAACCTAGGAAGTTAAGCCAGAAAACTCTTGGAGATTGGTACTGTAGCTAAGATAAGCTCTAATTTAAGGTTTAAAGGTTGAATTATAGTGTTTCTATGGCTGGGTTTTGAGTTCATGAGTTAGAAAATTATAGGTTTCAGCTGGGTTTTGTTGTTGGAATCTTGTGGGAAGTTTGTGGATAATTGAGTTGTGGAATTGGGATGATTGTGGGTGGTTTTGAGAGAGGTTTAAGTGTCAAAAATGGAGGTTTTTCTGGGTTTGAAGGGGTCGGGCCGCGACATTGTTCTTGCTGAGCCACGGCCCTTCGAACCTGATGTGTGCTGAGGAAGGAGGTCGGACCGCAGCATGGCCTGAGTAATGCCGCGACCCTTACCTATTTTTGGGCATTTGGAGGCCCCTGGTTGGGGCCATGCCGAGGCATGGTTGGCTAATGCCACGACCCTTAAGGGATTTTGGGATTTTGAGATTCTGGGCTTGGGAATTTAACCTAGGGTGCTCAGGATTGAATCTTTTACCATGTTTGGTGAAACTCAATGACCTGGAGACTAGAATTGTGATTTAAAGCTAGTTAATGGATTAGAACTTGATAGATGGATATTTTTAATGTGTTGTGACTAGGGTTTCGGTGAGGCTCAAGTTAAGGGACTGTGCTCGGGATAGTGATGCTCAGGAAGCGTGGGACTCAGGTATGAGAACCCTTGTTCCCATAGAGCTTGTATGCAGGGCTGAGCCCAATATGTCTGAATTGTAGGGCATAGCCCTTTGATTGAATTTATTAGTATTCGGTATTTGTTTATTATGCTATGATTGCTATTGTGTAAACGATCGGCAAGAGCCGGGAACGGTGTAGGCCGAGGTCGGCAGGGGCCGGGAACGGCGTTGGGCACGTTGAGTGCAAGGTCAAGTACGACAAGGGGCCGGGAGCAGTATTGAGCACGTGGAGTGCGAGCTGCCAGGGCGGGACCCTAAAGGATACCTGGGATATCCTCACGGTGTAGACCGCAAACCCAGGGCATGGTAAAGCGCCTGGGACGGCTTGGCCCTATGTGTTTAGCCTATTGATGGCCTGTTTATATGCTTGCTGTATGTTTTGCATATGTTATCTGTTTGTGGGTTTTCTTGTTGGGCTTCGGCTCACGGATGCTCTGTGGTGCAACTAAGGGCAAGGAGAAAGCCAACCAACCATGAGTGTAGCAGGCATGAAGCGGCGTGTACATGTTTGGTTTGCCTGGCTGCCACAGCCAGTGGATTTTGGGAGATGATTGTAATAAAACCTAGATTTTGTCGTTTAGCCAACTTGGTTGTATTTATATGTTGTAAATATTTCTAAACAGTATTTTGGGATCCCAAGTGTTAAACTTTTATGATTTTCAATGGTATAGAGTTAATTATAAAGTTTTTACTCTGATTATGACTTAATTACACTTTTGCTTTAAAAACCTTGATTAGTGAGTGATTGCACGTTTTAAACTCACTTAGTAATGACTCTAAGGTAGTAGGGCGTTACAAAAATAATGAATATTAAATGAAAAATAATTGAATACACGGTCAACAGATGTTTAAGACTCGGTCAAAAACGTCCAAAGGCAAGTCAAGAGGTTAAGGGATGAATCAAGCTCGGATTTCTCGGAGTTCAAAAAACCACTCCTAGGGCCAATATATCGCCCACCCTGGGCGATATATTGCCTGACCCTATATCCCGAGGGCTCGTGATTTCGTTCGTGCGAAGTCAACGTGTTTTCTGTATCTCCCGTGCTACGATATATTGCCTCTAAGGCTGCGATATGTCAACATACGTAGATAATTTAAATGCGTTTTTGCACGAATTTAGGATAATTAGAGTTGATTAATCAGGTTTGACTGAGTAATACTTGATTCCAGCAAGGTCTGGAAGGGTCTAGAGCTTCTAGAAACTTCTATTATTGAATTATCCATTTAAAATGCTTAAATCCTCAAATAAACAAGATTGTGACAAGTGTCATGCTCTTAATGGTTCTGGAAGATTCTAGATTTTGTAGAACTTTATTTTATTTAAACTATAATAAACTCCTTAAATAAACATGATTATGACAAGTGTCGTGCTCTTAATGGTTCTATCTAAACCTTAGGTTATAATTAAAATATTTCTATGACCAAAAATATTAATCAAACCTTATGTTATAATTAAGATTTCTAAACTATAGGTTAAACTTATAAAATCCATAACTATTGTTATGAGTGTCCTACTAAGTCCCGGTTTGAACCAAAATCCACGAAATCTAAAATACTACAAACTACTACTAACTATGTAGCTAGCTAAGTAAACATTCTGGGACTCTACAATTCTCCCCTACTACAAAGAATTTCGTCCTTGAAATTTACTTACCAAACAATTCTGGATACCGAGCTTGCATGTCCTCCTCCATCTCCCACGTTACCTCCTGCTCAGAACTATTATTCCATAGGACTTTGACTATTGGAATACTCTTAGACCGTAATTCCTTCATCCCTCTATTTAGGATGCTAACCGGTCGTTCCTCGTAACTCAAGTCTTTCTGGAGTGCTATCGTATCATACTTAAGGACGTGAGATGGGTCTGACACATATCTACGCAGCATTGAGATGTGGAACACATTATGGCTATCTGCTAGAGCTGGCAGTAGGGCTAATCTATATGCAACTACTCCCACTTTGTCCAATATCTCAAAATGACCTATAAACCTAGGACTAAGCTTGCATTTCTTCCCGAACCGCTTCACACCTTTGATAGGAGATATCTTTAAGAAGACTTGATCTCTGACTTTGAATTCCACATCACGCCGCTTGGCATTCGCATAACTTTCCTGACGGCTCTAAGCAGCGAGCATACGCTTTCTAATCAGCGCTACTGCATCCTGAGCTTCTCTAACAGCTTCGGGTCCAAGTAGTTGCCTTTCTCCTACCTCATCCCAATGTAACGGTGATCGACACCTCCTTCCATAAAGTAGCTTGTAGGGTGCCATCCCGATTGTTGACTGGTAGCAATTGTTGTAGGAAAATTCTATCAGTAGCAAATACTTATTCCATGATCCTCCAAAATCAAGTACACAAGGGCGCAACATATCTTCCAAAATCTGTATGGTATGCTCGGAATGACCGTCTGTCTGAGGATGAAATGCCATACTAAGACTTAACTTGGTACCCATGGCTTGCTGCAAGCTTCCCCAAAATCTCGATGTAAACACTGATCCTCTATCAGATACTACTGTCTTAGGAATTCCATGCAGTCTTACGATTTCTTGAACATAAATGTTTGCGTATTGATCTGCTGTATATGAAGTCTTGACAGGCAAGAAATGAGCTGACTTGTTCAATCTATCTATTACTACCCAAGCCGAGTCGTGCTGCTTATTCATTCGAGGCAAACCCGTCATGAAATCCATGGCTATATCGTCCCATTTCCATTCGGGAATGCTAAGTGGTTGCAATAAGCCTGCAGGCCGCTGATGTTCTGCTTTCACTTGCTGGCATACTAAACATTTAGACACATATTCCGCTATATCTTTCATCATTCCTGGCCACCAATACATTGCTTTAATGTCGCGAGTCATCTTGGTCGACCTTGGGTGAACTGAGTATGGGGTATTGTGTGCTTTTTCTAAAATCTTCATCTTAATCCCTTGATCATTTGGCACGCATACCCGATCCTTATATCTCAATAACCCCTATCTTGATATTGAGAAATCTGTGGCCTTGCCTTCTTTAACTACATCCATATGTCCTACTAATGTGTCATCATGCCCTTGCCCAATCCGTATTTATTCTAACAAACTTGACTGGATAGACAAGTTAGCCAGCTTACCGATGACTACTTCGACGCATCGCAGTAGACTACAAACTTATCATTGGGTGTTGGTACACAAAGTACTGGTGATGAGCACATCTTATCCTTAAACAACTGGAAGCTCTCTTCATTCTTATGAGTTCAGTTGAACCTCTGCTGTTTTGGGTTAGGTTGGTAAGCAGAGTGGCTATCTCAGAAAAACCCTTCTACAAACCTCCGATAATAGGTTGCTAGTCCTAGAAAACTTCTTACCTCAGACGTGTTCTTTGGTCTTGGCCAATCCTTCACATCCTCTACTTTAGTTGGGTCTACAACAACTCCTTCCTTGGATACTATGTGGCCGAGGAATGCTACTTGTGAAAGCCAAAATTCGCAGTTCTTGAACTTGGCGTAAAGTTGATGCTCTTTTAGTCGCAACAAGATCAATCTTAAATGTTCCTCGTGCTCGTCTTCGTCCTTTGAGTACACCAAAATATCGTCGATGAACACTACGACGAATTTGTCCAAGTAATCCTTGAAGACCCTGTTGATTAAATCCATGAATGAGGCTGGAGCGGTGGTAAGACTGAAATACATAACTAGAAATTCATAATGCCCATAACGAGTTCTAAAAGCTGTCTTAGGAACATCCTTTTCCTGTACCTTGAGCTGATGATACCCGGACCGTAGATCGATCTTTGAAAACATGATTGCTCCTCGAAGTTGATTGAACAAGTCGTCAATAAGGGGTAATAGGTACTTATTCTTAATCGTCACTTTGTTTAGCTCGCGGTAATCTATGCACATTCACATATTTCTGTCCTTCTTCTTCACAAATAGAACTGGTGCTCCCCATGGCGAATGGCTCGGTCTAATGAATCCCAAGTCTAAGAGTTCTTACAGCTGCGTCTGTAACTCCTTGAGTTCGGTAGGTGCCATCTGATATAGTGGCTTGGAGATGGGCTTGGTGCTCGGTACTAGTTTGATTGTGAAGTCAATTTCCCGAGTCGGCGGCAATCCTGGTAAGTTGTCAGGAAATACTTTTGGAAATTCCTTTACAAAGTGGACATCTCCAACCTTTAGTGGTGTTTCCTTTACGACATCCGTGACGCTGACTAAAAATGCATGACATCCTTTTTCTATCATCCTCTGAGCTTTGAGAGATGAAATAAGCGGTGTGTGTAGCCCTGAAACCTTTCCCATAAAGCATAGTTTCTGATCGTCAGGAGTCTCGAACATTACTTGCTTACATCTGCTGTCGATGGTTGCGCCATGCCTTACTTGCCAGTCTATTCCCAGTATCACATCGAAGTCTTTGATCTCCATTTCTATCAGGTGTACTTCTAGTTCTATGTCCTCAATTTTGATCGGTACACCTCGTACTATCCGTGATGATAGGACTATTTCACCTGAAGGCAATTCTGTTACAAACCTAGTTCTAAATCTTTCACAAGGTTTGTATAATTTTTCTATCATTCCTAACAAGATATACGAGTGAGTGGCTCCCAAATCAAATAATACAGAACATACATTATTGAGGATAGGAATCTGACCTGTGACCACTTTATTGCTAGCGTTACCTTCTCCTTGGGTTAAGGCAAAGACCTTGGCAGGAACCATCTTATTGTCCCTTTTCTCCTCTGTCTTGAGCTGGGAACATTCTCTCTTCCGGTGTCCTTCCTGACCACATTTGTAGCATCCCTTGGCATTTGCACGGCACTCACTAGGATAATTCTTTTGGCACTTAGCACATTGTAGGCATTCTATATAACTTGGCCTATTACCTCGATTGTTGGTCCGTGCCCTTTTATCGTTATCGGACTGCTTATTGTCAGGATTCCGTCTCTTCTGACCATTATTGTTGCTGGACTGATGGTTTTTGTTTTGACCATTCTGAGGTTGACTTTGCTGTTTAGGATCAGGCTTAATGGCCTCCTCTTTACTAACATTCGCCTGAAGCCTTTCTACTTTTATAGCTGTTTCTAGAACATCGGCATAAGTAGTATTTCTCGGGTTTTCTAGCTTAACCCCTAACTCAATCTTTGGTCTAAGTTCTTTGACGAACTTGGTAACCCTCAGAAAGTCAGTTGCAACCATCTCTGGTGCAAATTTGGCTAGTCGATCGAACTTCCGAGCATACTCTGCTACTGATAAGTTCCCTTGCTTCAGACCAGTGAACTTCTCGAATTTTGTAGCGATGACAGCTAAGTTGTAGTACTTTTTGTGGAGCAACTCCACAAATCTGGTCCAAGTCATGGGGGGACATCGTGAGTTTGTTAAACTAAGTCCCACCATATTCTAGCATCCTTCTTGAGCAGAGATGAAACGCAGGATATGCGGTTCGCATTGTCGAGATTCATGTGCGCTAGGATCGGTTCTACATTTCTGAGCTATTCTTCTACCTCGAAGGGGTCTGTTGTCCCTTCAAAGTTCAGAGCGTGTTGCTTATAGAACCGCTCATAGATTGGCTCCATGTGCTGAGCTGGGTATGGCGCATAGTTTTCCATTGGACAACCCCCATAAGGACCTACTTGATGGGGTGCTAGAGCCATTTGCTGTGGTTGCGGCTGAGGCGGAGGCTGAGTCTGAGTCTGAGTCTGTAGTCGCTGTTGCTGCAGTAATTCCTCAACTTACTGTCGTAGCCTGGCAATTTCTACAGTGTTGTCAACCGGCGGTGGCGGCGCACTTCGGTTAGTAGCACTAGTGGTAGCATGAGCTCCTCTTCTGTGAACTGGAGGGGCTTCATTGCTCTCAGGAGCGGCGTTGGAGGCATTGGCATTGGCATTGGTGCAAGCAGACCTTCTGAGTGACATCTTTAGGGAATGAAAATATCTCCTTTTTGGCTTTAATAAAATAATAAATATTAAATGAAAAATAATTGAATACATGGTCAACAGATGCTTAAGACTCGGTCAAAAACACACTACAAGAAAAAAAAATGCTTTTAATAAGACCAAAAATGTGTTATCAAAACATACCATAACACTTTTTGACGTGTTAAGACCGACTATGTTATCGTAGGTTAGGGTACTTTACATAACACTTTATCATTGTTATACAGATGTGTTATAATACTGTCAACAATAACACACTTTCTGTGTTATTTTAATAAATAGATAAGTATTTAATTATATTATTTATAGTCGATTATATAACACATTTCAATACTTACAAATTTGTGTTATGCTATACTTTAGTATAACACATTTTTTGTGTTATATAATGAAGTTTGCATAACAAAATTCTTTACTTATAAAAAGTGTGATTGTAATAGATATTATAACACATTTTTCGTATTATTTTAATATTTAGATAAGTTTAAATTCTCATTATATATTCATTTATATAACACTAATTTATTCTATTATATGTTTTATTTTTTATTTATATAATTAAAATTAGCTTTCTAATATATCCTAGCATCATCAAATGAACTTGATTTTCAAATAACAAAAAGTAAAAACATTCAACATTGTATTAACAACCCACAAATTAGTTTAAAACATTCAACACTGTCATCAACAACAAAATGTTCTTTAAGTATTCAAGTAGTCTTAAATATTCAACATATTGAAAAGTTACTACTTTCAGCACAAAATATTCTACAGCTGCCCAACACAAAGCCTTTAAAATTAAGTATCATTTTCTATTTCGCTTGTCACATCTGCAAAATAAACAAAGAAATGTTTTATTGTTATTATCTAGCATCACAAATTACTTTAAGAAAAATGTTATGGAAATTATTTCTAAGAGAGGACACCACATACAAAATAATGAATTCACAACTACACCAAAGCAAACAAAGAAACCAAACACTAAATTATAAGACATTGGTTCTTTTTTTAGTATGAAAATGTACCTCTTGGAATAACGTTTTTAGAAGGCCATGCAACTGTGGAACCAACTGCTTCTTGTACTATAAGCATCACAATATTAGGACGAAATAAGTAAGATTCTGGTACAATATCAGCATTAACCCATACTCGCATAAAATCTGGTCCAAGAGGCTTTCCATGTACAGTTAACTTTGGATCACTAGAATCCCAACGACCTTCAGCAACAATTACATCTGCCCAGTCAAGCAAGTAGCAAGCATTCTTCGCTTCTGTAAATTTATGTCTTTTTTCTAGTGCAATACTTTACCAAATTGATTTTAAAGACAATAGACTAATCAAATCTTAAAGAGTTTTTCACTGAAATATGCAATGTGCAAGAACTGAATATGCTAATGTTAACTTATACCCAGTTCAACTAATGCAAGGCATTATTATTATGCCAACTAACTAATACATTACTAAATATGTTGGCATAGGAACTCAAACATAAATAATATAATTACATTGTTCCAAAAAGAGTAAAGAATAGTCATAAACTGAGCATTCCACATCTAATATGCAGTATCTTTTCAACAAATTAGTATTATCAGCCAGCAAAGAACTAGATAAGCCTGCACAAAATGTAAGTAAGCCGTCCTTAATTTGGCAACTAGAAAACTTTGGATTCCTCATCAGCAAAATCAACACAGAAATCAACATAAAATCAAGTTTAACAGCCAAACTCATTTCAGACAGCAATTTCAATATTATCCACAAGCGAAACACCAGTTAAAACTTGGATTACCAAGCACAATCATTTCTCTTCACACAAACATGACCTTATATAGAAATATATACTCTATGCACAAGATTAAAACACTTTGAAACCTACAACACTTATTATTTTTATTTCAAGCTTTGAGATCTAAAATACTGAACTCAAGGTTAGTTCAAACTTGAGATCATTCCAAGATGGGTGTAAAAATTTTATATGCACACTCCATCTTGAGGGGAGTATTAAACACTGTAATTAATTAGTTACCTAATTAGTTAAATTTTATGTTTAGTGAGTTGTTATTTAACCAGCTATATAAGCTGGATTTATTCACCTTTGTACAGAACACTTTTCACAGAAAGAATAACAAGAAAGTTTTCTCTCTTTTGTTTCTAATACTATGCCTCAAGTCCATGAAAGGCAGCCACGCCTGAGAATTTTGTTTTTAAAATTTGGTTATTAAAGGAAAGACAATTAAGATAACATTTATCTTCATCTTCAAGCAATGACTAGACTAATCTCAATTGAAAATTTCTAGGGTCTCTTACAATTAATATATTTCATGCCAATAGTAAATTCTTAGTTTCAAGCTGAACTAGTTATTTCACAATAGATGTATGAAGATTCCAGGATATTATAATAAAAAAAATGAGAAGAACAAAAACCTACCCAGCGAGCATCTGGTATGAGGCAACCAAGTCACCGAACAGAAACACGTTTGAAGGTTTTATAATTTTCAGAGACTTGATGTCCTTCATCTTTTAACTTCTTCAAAATCTTATCAATATTCTCTTTTCCCTGAGAAACCCTTTTTCAGTTTAGTTCCTCAACTATATGCATAAAAATAAAAGCCATGCATATAATAATTTTACCTCAACAACAGGAAAATAAACACATTTCAGCCGCACATTGGCTTCAAGAATAACAGAAATTTCATTGTTGTAAAAGCAAGTTTTCCTTTTTGACATGATGAATAATTTCTTATAATAAAAAATATAACAAAAAAAAATGATATTTTGACGTGGGAGTCAGTGCCAAAGACATACAAATACACACAAATAATGATGAAGTATAAACCCATGAAACATCAAGCAAAGTGAGGAATTGGTAATGTACATAACACACTTTAGTTATAATACTCAACATACTTCTATATGATAGAAAGTCTAAAACTTCTACCAAATTAATTCTACTTAGGTGGAATATATTACACCTAACCTATCATATATGTTCAGACTAAATACCTTTATTCACATATATCTCAGTGAAGCATTCATTCAAACACCTCTAAGGCATTATTTGAAAACTTAGTAATATATACTTTAAAAAAGCAAGCAAGACCATAAAAAACAATCAAACAAAAAAAATTACAAACAAATTGATACAAACATTAATTAACACAAATACACTCTATATATATAAGTTTAGCCTACATATAAACATCCATTCAAATTCCAAAACTCACAAAATCTGAATAGTTATCACCATTATATCAAACTAATCAGTTATTATGACACTACAATTGTAACATAATAACCAATAACCAATAACCAATACATACTAGATAATAACCAATATGAGAATCATTCAAACACTACAATTGTAACATAATAACCAATACATTCATATTTATTTTAAGCAAAATGACACCAAAAATGATGTCAAAAGTTGGTAATAAGAGCCTATATATCTTCCTTTTTGAAACCTTTCTTCTGTGAGAAGGGGCAATAAGAAAACTAACATATATAAAACAAGAAGTAAAAAAGGCTATGCTATATGTGTATGCCAACATGCAATAAGTACATTCATACAAGTATATGTTATAATGAAACCAATCAAACAAACAAACACAATTCAATTATAGGATAATCATAGACAAGTCTACATAAAATCGAACAACATTTTCCCTACACTAGCAACCAACCATCTGCCAATATCAATTCAAACAGCACACAAGTTTTCTTCCTTATCTCCGCAGCACACAAATTTCTTAGATCCTACTTCACTAAAACACACAAGTTCTCAACCTTCCTTTACACAGCAACATACAGTAACAATCCCAGAACCTACTACACTATGGATGAATATTTAAGATATTCAAACTCCTCTAATATTTTCATAGTATTAAAATAAAAGTTAGAGGCATACCTCTTGCAAACTGTTGCCAAAAAAGTTTCTTTGAAGTTCATCTCAGCACATAAACACTTTTACAATGTAATAAGATATAATGAAAGTAAGTCAAATCTGAATTCAATGAGTAGTCAAATTGTGAGTCTACGCATAGAAGGTTGATAAAGCATTATTCAAATCATAAACTACGAGTTTTACTATCGAGAAACAAATAATTAGCATCAATCTGTAATAAACATAGAGTTTTATACATGCAGCTCCCAAAGTTCAAGAAACTAAACAAAAAGAAATGAACTTAGGCTCAAACAAATCAGCATACTCTAGAGTATTTTACACATGCAGTTCCCAAAGTTCAAGAAACTAAACAAAAAGAAATGAACTTAGAATCAAACAAAAATAGGTTGTCTTTTCTGAGCAGCAAGCAAGACAACACTTCACTACAGAGAATAAAGAGATGGGGACAGTTGTAACGCCCTGGCTACCCCAAAACAGTTACGGTGAACAGTGGACCGGAAGTTTGACTCACTACCTGAGTCCTTTGGTAAAAAACGTGCTCTAAGTGTAATTAACAAGTTAGGGTATAAAAACCAATAAAAAGGAAATGGAGATTTTCATTACAAACAGCTCTGCAGAGCTAAACAAAATATTTACAAGTGGTTCTCAATTCAAAATGGTCATTACAGTTTTAAATTTACAATCCCGTCGACCTAAGCGGCAAAAATAAGGTAAACCCCCTAGTTCCTCTGAGAACTCCTTGGCCGTGGTGGTCATGCGGCCGCATATGTACACATCACCACATCAGCTCTCCACTCAAGGCTAGGTGAGCTTTTCTTTCCCTTTACCTGCACCACATAGCACCCATGAGCCAAAGCCTAGCAAGAAAACATAACACTTTTCATAAACATTATCAAATGATTATCATTATAATCACACTGAACATAAAGCTTCCGAACAAACGAGTGAACATCACATGTTCGAGCGGGGGAGAGTGGCTGCTAGGTAAGCCACTAGCCTCCAAGCGCTTATTTCATTCATCGACCCTCGGGGTCGGTCTGGCATTAATGCTCTTTGAGCCATTCAATGCTAATAGTCGATTAGATCTAATCTTTGTTGGCTTGCGTGATACACGCTAAGGCCGTTCTGACTAATGAGTCAGTGCTATGTGACCAGTGTCCAGTATCACTGCCGAACCTGACTAATAAGTCACAGCTTCACAGCTGATACTAACACCTTTGCCAATTCTGACTGATGAGTCAGTGCCCAGTACCACCGCCGAACCTGACTAATGAGTCACAACTTCACAGTTGATACTAGCACCTTTGCCAAACCTGACTAATGAGTCAATACCATGCACAAGTGAGCAACTTATGCTAAGCATTCTATATTCAATCCATGTCCATATTACACAACCAACATGCCTCACGAATATCCATGCATGTCACACTTGGGGTGCAGTTTTCTTACCTCTGGTTTGAGCAATAATGAATAAAAGAACAACTCTGAGAACAATCGACCTTTTGGTCCTTTAGCGGTTACCTAGTCATAACCAATTATGGGATTCCATCAATAAAATGAATAATAAAAGGTTCCCAAACCAAAACCTAACCTCCGGGACATCAAACACTACTCAACCGGGTAGTAGGTTCAACCCCGAGGCCTTAGGCTTGAATCCCCATGCTAAAAACACTATTTTGGCCAAAAATGCCTTAAGGGCCGCGGCCCTCCTTGGCCATGCCGCAGCCCGCCCCTCAAACAGAGGCGCCCAAACTCAGCATTCCCCAAGGGTCGTGGCCCACCCTGGCCATGCCGCGGCGCAAGCTCCAGTTCAGCCAAAACCCCTGTTTTTCTTCCCTTGCGTTTTCTCTTGAACCAACCCTTCAAACCCAATTAAAACACCAAACTAACACCCAATTAAACCTCTAAACATCACCCATAACTCTCCCTTATCATAACCCAAGTAAAACACCACATAAACTCCCCTTGATTCCAACTTTCCACACCAAAATCTAGAGCTGAAATCTTAAAACGAAAACAGAGCATACATGAAAACTAGTGGCTAAAAGCTTACCTCAAGTTCAGGTTATGGTGCTCTTCCACAGTGGAACACTCTCCCAAAGTACCAAGGCCTAGCTCCCAAGCTCAAATCCTCAACAAGATCACAAAAACTCACAAGGAAAATGAAGGAAGGAGAATGTATGAGAAGGAGAAGAAGAAAACTCTGTTTTTGGTTCTGTTTATTCTACAGCCTCCAAACATCATATATATCCAAGCCAAAAGACTAAAATACCCCTAGGTCTTTTAAAGCTTCTAAAGCCACTTCAAGGGTAATTTTGGCACTTTCCATTTACACCGTTAATCATAATTAACGCTTCCCAATTCCCGCTAATCTCAATATACTCAAACACCAATAATTCACATCCCGTTACCCTTTAATGCCCGGTAACACTCTAATCATTAAAACACCCCGAGACTCACCCCGAGCCCCGAGCTTAAGCCTGTTATGACCAAACCGTTAATTAACATTCCTTGATCGTCTCATGTCAAATGGCTCGAACAAACCCACATCATAATGTGGTCTCAAAATATATCACCAACATGCGTACAAATAATCAATTTACCCTCAACGGGCCAAATTACCATCACACCCCTGTAATAAGAAATATGGACTCACATGCATGCATTTCACATCATATCATAATATAATCAACATATACATGCGTTTTATCAATTAATAACATAATTAAGCAAGTATGGCCCTCCCGGCCTACTGTTCACGCCGTTAAACACATCGAAGAATTCGGGGCATTACAACAGTGGATCTCCTTTGATGCAAACCCCTTGATGGCATAAATTGTTTGAGAGGGCCACCATTAAATAAAACAAAAGAGAGATGCAGTGCTCAACGAAAACCAAAAGTAACATAATAAAATTAACCCATAATTTTGCATACAAACCAAAACCAAATCAAACTTTGAACCCAATTTCCAAATCACAAAGGCTAACCATTTTGATCATCTTGTTTTTATTAATGGTGATGATAAGGAAAGTGGACTTGAAGGCCAAAAGTCTCAGACTGAAGGGGATTTATAATAGTAGTAGTACATATTGGGGTACTCGGTGGATGTTGAAAATTTTCAACATGTTACTGCCACATGCCAGATCAATGAAGTGTTGGGAAGAGCTGTGGTTCAAAAGATACTAACATTTTTTTATGTGTTTTGGGAAGGGAATGTTATTTTTGTTCAATTAAAAAGTCAGGGATGACACGAGCAGAAAGATCAATGTAAGAGAGAAATTTATGTACATGCAAAAAAAAAAAAATGTGGAAGCAATGTACAAGAATACGTGAAAAGAATTATACAAAAATCTTACTCCATTACCAAATCCATTGGAATGTATGTTACAAGTACATTGTATATAATGAGATTATGTACATAGTAATGAATGAATATATTGTAGGTGGTGGGTATGAGGTACGCGCAACACAGAGTAGAAATCACTAGTAAAAATTATATTATACTTTTTTGAACAAAAGCAAAGCCTATATGATGCAAAAATATACTATACTCAAACTAAGATAAGGGCAAATAAATATTGATTTTTAAATTTGTTTACAAGACTATTTGATGCAAAAATAGAAATACCAAATAAATACACAAGATAAGGAAAATTCATTATCGAACTTAATGTTCATTCTAAACAAACTAGCATCTTCCCATTCTTTCAAGGATGTAAAATTTGAGAGAACTAAAAAACAAGGTTCATGCATGCATTAATTTAGAGTTGTTCAACTTATTCTTCAATATGAAATTAACTAGCAAATGAGGTAACTAACTAGGCATGGAAGTTATAAAACTTAGTTGGATCTATTCGTAGTTTTTGAGGGCACTAACATAAATTTTGTTTTTCTTTTAGGAATTTGTTGCTTAATGAAAACAAACAAAACTTGCATAATTTTTTTCAAAACATATATGTCCTCTAGAACACTACCTTTCCTATGATATATATGTTATAACTACTACAACAATTGAAGCAGAAATAAAACACATAGCATAACAGAATAAACCATCAAGAGTTACCCTATAAGTTTTATCATTTGCAGCAAGAAATCACAAAAGAGAAGCCAAAGCAGTAAGAAATGGATTCTCACTGTCACATGTATTAACCAACAACAAAAGATGTACCACTAATGACAATTAAAACATAACTAATGGCTATGTCTGGTAAAGGCTTGAACTCATATAGTAGAACACTCTAATAAAGTCCAATAAATACTTAAAAAACTTACATCAAAAGCTTTACTCCAAAAAAGGCATATATATAAATATATATAATGTTAAGTTGTTTATAACAACTTCAATACATGCAACTTTAATTATATAAATCTGCATATATAGAATTAAAAGCCCTTTCACTAAAAACCAAAAAATGAATCTCAACAAGAAAATGTTCTAATTGGCTACATCAAAGAAAGAGTGAACTAATAATAGCAAAGTATATCTCATTGAATAGATTCAAATGCAAAACAGAGTAACATTGTATCTCAAGAGTTTTCTGAGAACTTTGAAAGCACAATTAACTCATTTTCTGAATTTTCTATTTCTTATAATTCAGTTTTTAGAATTTGTTTCGAGAGAACAAAGCCAAATACTCCAAGTTGTTTCTATTTCTTACTGCAGTCTTCAAAAACTCCCTAGTTTTTTTGTCATATTCCTTTGTAGCTATACAATTTTGAAGGATACTTCAATAATAAAATACCAAGTAAAACAATTCAAACAACACACAATAATTTTTCTTCCTTATATCACCGCAACACACAAACCACTTTTCCAGAACCTACTTCTCTAAGACACACAAGTTTTCAACCTTTCGTTATCACCACAACACACAATTTAAATCTCAGAACCTACATCTCTACGGATGAATATTTAAGATATTCAAACTCCTCTAACATTTGTATGATATTAATAAAAAATTAGTTTTGGTTAAAATTCCGATGCAATGTAATACATTCTTATCTGTCTGTCACATTTTTTTTTCTGAACAAAACTAAGCATAGTTTTGTATACTAGTTCTACTGCATTTCAAAGTGCATACATAATATAAAGTTTACAATAAAAGATGGGTTATATGATTTAATATATATATATATATATGTGTGTGATTTTAAAAACGTAAAGCAACAAAATAGATGAACTTCCCAAGTTCTCACCTTTGAAAATTTTGTTATGAATCAAACCAATAGATTAAAAGGACAGAGCATAATGAACTAAAAATTGATGATTAAAGTTATAAACAAATAGGTCAATCAAACTAACAACCATAACAATATTTTAAAAAATATAAGAAAAGAGAATTGGATTATGCAAGATAATTGAAGAGCATGTACAAACAAACTTGGATTATGTAAATATCACATAAACCATTCAATCATACAAGTAAAATAACAGCACAATTGTAATTAATAACTTGTCCCCTTAGCAAAGAAAAATAAAAGAAGCCTCAAATAATAATCAATATACACAGAAGTATATAGAAGATTTTGAACAAGATGATATAATTTAAAATTTTAAAAGAAACCATCACAGTGTCTGACTTTGATTTTATTCCAATATTAAAAACTTCCATTTAGGTAAGTCATCATACAATAAAGAATGTCTAAAAAATGCAATTACTCATAAAATAAAAGCTTCAGATCATTTTAATTAAAAAAAGTAAAAGATAATTATATATCATAAAGATATGATTGGGTTCATATAAATATAATAACATGATATAAAAAGCAATAAGAGGACTACATATGCTTAGGTGCATTAAGATAGATTATAATCTAAATAAGAGTGCAAACCAAACCTAAAGGATGTGATAATGTATACTTAAAAAGGAAGCAATAAATAAGATATTAATAACAAGATAAAAAGAGAGAAAGCTTTCGAAATTTCTATGGCACATAATGACATTCCAATCAATTCCTTATTAGCTTTGGAATACTGACTAGAAAAGGTTCTAGGGTCCTCCATGAATCAAGTATGCTTATTCTAAAGTTTTCTCCGTTGGAGAATAAGTGAAAAAGAAAACCCTAATAAGAATATAAGAGGAAAAAGAAGAAGAGAGAAGCGAGAGGGTAAAGGAAAACAGCACAGCTGTGAATTGTTTTCTTAAGCTTATCAGCTGAAAGAGAAAGCAAAAAGTTAAAAAAAAATGGCGCTTAAAATTTTGGTGACCCGCCATACTTTATTTTTTTATTTTTTAGGGACCCACTCACTCTACATAGCATAATAATTTTTTAATTGTGTCAAAGTTTAGTGTTGTAGTAGGCCTTTTTTGTTGTAGTGACATCCAGAGGCGAGTCAAGAGGTTAAGGGATGAATCAAGCTCGGATTTCTCGGAGTTCGAAAAACCACTCCTAGGGCCAATATATCGCCTGACCCTATATCCCGAGTGCTTGTGATTTCGTTCGTGTGAAGTCGATGTGTATTCCGTATCTCTCGTGCTTCAATATATCGCCTCTAAGGCTGCGATATGTCGACATACGTAGATAATTTAAATGCATTTTTTGCACAAATTTAGGATAATTAGAGTTGATTAATTAGGTTTGATTGAGTAATATGTGATTCCAGCAAGGTCTGGAAGGGTCTAGAGCTTCTAGAAACTTCTATTATTGTATTATCCATTTAAAATGCTTAAATACTCAAATAAACAAGATTGTGACAAGTGTCATGCTCTTAATGGTTCTGGAAGATTCTAAAGTTTCTAGAACTTTCTTTTATTTAAACTATAATTAACTCCTTAAATAAACATGATTATGACAAGTGTCATGCTCTTAATGATTCTATATAAACCTTAGGTTATAATTAAAATATTTCTATGACCAAAAATATTAATCAAACCTTATGTTATTCAGATTTGAGGCGCAGAGATGTGGAATTCCATGTGGGAGACTATGTTTTCCTTAGAGTTTTGCCGCTGAGAGGCGTGAAGAGCTTTGGGAAGAAGGGCAAGCTGAACCCTAGATTTGTAGGACCAATTTAGATCCTGGAGCGGAATGGTCAGGTAACCTATAGGTTGACTTTACCAGGGACTTTGTCCGAAGTTCACATTGTGCTTCATATATCGATGCTTTGGGGGTATTTATCAGATGTAACTCATGTATTGAGTTATGAGGATATGGAGTTGCAAACAGACTATTCATATGAGGAGAGTCCAATACAGATTTTAGATGGAAAGGATAAAGTCTTGAGGAACAAGACTACACCCTTGGTTAAAGTGTTAGGGAGGAACAACAAAGTCGAGGAGGTGACCTAGGAACTATATTCAGACATGCAGAATTAGTATCTTGAGTTGTTCAGGTAAATTTCGATGACAAAATTTTTAGTAGGAGGGGATAGTTGTAACGTCCTAAGTTTTCTAATAAGGTTTAGAGCCTTGATTAGCATTCTAGGAGGGCATAAATGGATTATTACGTGAATTTAATTGAATATATGTGAAATATATGAGTTGTATGATGATATGACTATTTATGCATGTTTAAGTGTATTAAATGTGCTTATAGGCCAGTTTTTGTTAAAAATGACATTTTGTAATTTTGACCTATTGAGGGTAAAAATGTAAATTATATGTGCTTTGTGAGTGAGACCACATTATTATGTGGATGTATTTGAGATGTGTGGCAAGAGACGATTCGAGTGAGTAACCTGGCGGAAAAGTCACAATGGGGTTAGATACTCGGCTTAGGGAAAGCCTAGGGGTATTTTGGGAAACTTAGTGTGTATTCGGAGTTTACTGGGTAAGAGGTAGTTACTTGGTGATTATTTGGGTATGTCGGGATTAATCGGGGATTTATAGTTCAATTTGAGGATTAGGGGGAAATGTGGCTAATGTCTGTTTTACCCTTGAGGGCATTGAAGGGGAAACTTTAGGATGAGGGGCATTCTGGTCCTTTTCTAAGCTTAGGCTGGACTTAGTTAGGCTAGAGGACCCTAGAAGATTAGGGAAAACTTTCTCTCTCTCTCTCTCTCTGGATTATCACTTCCTCCCTAAGCTAAGTTTGGGTTTGAGATTTTGGTAGCAGAATTCTTGAGGTTAAGGCTTGGGAGCTTGGAGTTGGTGCTAGGAATTCATTAAAAAGCAGCCTAGGGTCGTTATTTTCAGTTGAGGTAACATTTTCCACCCCTTTAATTATGAGTTTTTGAAGTTTTAGAGTGTGCTTGAGTTCTATAACTCAATGGCTGAATTATGGGCTTTTGTTTGTGTTTTGATGTGTTTTAAGGGTTGTTTACTGTTTGTATGAGTTGCTGAGTCCATTTCTGGGGTTGGTTTAGGTTAAATATGTGTTTAGCGGTGGATTTGGGAGACTTGCGATTTTTTCAAGTTGGTGATTTTCTAAGTTGGCAGGGTTGCGCTGCGGCCTAGTTCTTGGGGTGCCGCGGAACTCACGAACTCAGAGGCCACGATAGTTCTTTGAAATCGCCATGGGGCCATGACCCGTGTCAAGGAAATTGAGAGGGTGGGCTCTCTGACTTGAGGAGGGCAGCGATGCTTGTGAGGGGCGACGTGACTCAAATTAGTGATTTTTGTCAAATAGGGTTTTGAGTACGGGAGCTCAAACCTAAAGGGTCAGGAAGGATTCTATTACCCGGTTTAATAGAATTTGAGGTCCCGGAGGCTAGGAATTAATCTTAACACTTTTAATGGGATTAATTCTTGATGGATATCCATTATTATGTTGTGACTAGAGGTACTACAAGGCTCGGGAAGGAAAGGATCATACTCCTTGTTGCCTTATCCTATTTCAGAGGACTCGAGGTAAGAAAATCATTTCTTGCACCTATTGTAGGGTGTACGCCCCAATTGTAGGGCACGAGAGGGAGTGTGCTATTATACCGTTACAATTGGATGTCTATTGTGTTTGAATCTATCCTGTCATATTTTTTGGTACTGATATTCCTGGTCGAGAGGCTGTTAACGACATTACATGTGCAATGTATGCCATAGTGGAGAGGCCATAATGCGGATATGGTATCCACCAAGTGGCGAGGCCATAAAGAAGATGGAATGTCCATTCACTCGGCATGAGTCGAATAATGTTTGGAAAATATATTGTAGGATAGTCTATATGAGTAGGATGTGGTTATAGTGTATGTACTACATCATAATATTATGTGCTTATATGTATGATTGTTGGCTTTTCTTGCTGGGCCCCAGCTCACGGGTGTTTCGTGGTGCAGGTAAGCGAAAAGGAAAGTTGGACCAACCATAAGTTGGAGAGCTATGGGGGTAGTGTGTACAGACTCAGCCTGCTCGCCCTCCACGGCCGAGATATTTTGTGGAACAAGAGTCTCTAATTGAAAATTTGCCGCTTAGGTCGGATAAATCTATATTTATTTTTGGTTGAACCTATATTTACTTGAAACTTTGGGGATCCCTTGTAATTACTTAACCTTTTAAATGAAAAGTTATACTTTTGACCAAATTTTTTGAAACTTGAACCATAATTTAACAAGCTAAGCACTATTTTCAATATACGGTGTAATGGTTCTGACTATTCAAGGCGTTACTACTTCGTATTAGAGCTGCCAAGGTTTTTTAGTTCCTAAAGATTGGCTGGGCATGTACACTTGCCGCTAAAGATAAGCTTGTCTTAGGGTTTGGTAACCAATGATATGATTACATGCTTAATTGTTTAAATTAAATATCAATGCCTTATCTGAATGTTTGATTAGGGAGCATGAGCTATATTGATAGGGCCTGGCCCTTGACTGCTAATTGAATTTGAGAATACATGCTTGTTATACAATTGATGCATGTGGAATGCCATGTAGTGTGATGTTTGTGAATGTTTTATAGTTGCTCGAATGTGAATTGTGGGGCAATTGTGGAATTTGTTATCATTGTCTGATAAGCCGAGTCGTTGATTGCAGTTATACTTGGAGGGGAATGTGTAACGCCCTGGATAGCCAAGACCGTTACACTGTGTGTTTATAAAAGTGCTGGACTTGCTAATCAAGTCATTTAGTTAAAAACGTGTTACTAGAAATATAATGGAACTAGGGTTAAAAGATTTTGGTCTTAAAAGTCACATTTCTTATTAAGAAACCTTTCCTGTTTACACGGGATCCAAAAAATATTAAGATTAAAATCATTTAAAAAAGATTTACAATTTAAATACATCATTAGCCATACTAAGGCAAAATAGACAGTTCAGTGATCCCTTTGATCCACTCCTCGGCCAAGGCGACCGAACAGCTGGCTATGTACATTCAGCCCCGCAGCTCTCCGTCTCAGGACTGGTCTAACTTGCCTTTGCCTTTACCTGCACCACGTAGCACCCGTGAGCCAAGGCACAACAAGAAAACACAATAACGGAGCATAAGCAATCAATAGACAATCCAATATCTCATATTGCATAAACATGTTCTCAACCATATAATCATTCAGAATAATCAAGTATTTAGCATACTAAACATATCAAGTCATATCATACATCAATTCACAAATGATAACTAGGGTTAGCGCCCTTAGGCCGCACCCTCAGTTATCCCACTGACTCCAGCCCGCTTAAACCGAGCTCAGGGAATATTAAGTTAACCTCGGCTACCAGTGGCCAAGCCGCGCTCTGTGCGCAAATATTGTGTACGGCACCCTTAGGCCGCTATTACATGTCCCATGGCATAATACCATCATTGACATAATACAAATATCGGGAGCACTTATTCCCATCACAAACATATAACCGGGTGCAGTTTTCTTACCTTTCGATTCGCTAGCTTTGATCACTTGACTCCTTGAGCACGATCCCTCTCGAGCCCTAGCGCTCACCTAATCAAAACCATAGGTCAAAGTCATCACCAAACCTCATGTCCAAAACCTAGCCTCGGGACCAATCTCGAGCCCCCGGGAAGTCCTAGTTCCACCAAACAAGGTGGTGGAATCGAACCCCGAACCCCTGGTAAAAAACCCTTGAAAATAACCCTAAAATCCCTTTTTGGAAACAGGGTAGCGCTACAATGCTCTTAGGAGGGCGCTACAGTGCTACAAGCAGAACCAAAATCCCCCAGAAAGCATGGCCTAGCGCTACAGCGCCCAAAGGCTAGCGCTGTAGTGCTAGTCACAGACAGCCAACCTCCCAATTTTCCTTCCTGCGATTTCCTTGAACCAAACTCAACCAAAACTTCTCCAAACCTTCACCAAACTCAAAAGCAAGCTTATTAACACATTCCACTCATCCCAAGCACCCCAAATACTCAAAACCCAAGCAAATGCATCCCTAATCTCAAAATCCACCATAGCCACTTCTAGACCTCAAAACTCAACAGAAACCAGTCAAAACATCAAAGTTAAAAGCTCAGAATTTATACCTTTGATGGAACTTCAACCTTAAGTTTCCTCTAGACCTCTTTAGCTTGCTCTTCCTCAACCCTTGGCTCCAACTTCCCTAGAATTACCCATCAACTCAGCTTAGATACCTTAGTTAAAAACCAAAACCAGAACTGAAGGAACTACAAAGTTTACCTCAAGTGATGGTGTGTTCTTGCTAAGCCCTTGCCAAACCTTCAAGCTTAGTTCAGAAACCTTATGGCTTAGTTGACCTAGCTCTCCTCTGAATTTTACTCCAAGAAAACGCCCAGAAATGGTGAAGGAGATCACCAACCGACTCCTAGGAAAACAACTCTATTTTCTTCCCTTTCTTTTCCTTTCTTTTCCTTCTTTTCTACAGCCTTCTACCTTTCTCTACAATTCCCACTAAGTATAAAGCCTTAACATACTTATCTCTGAGAAGCCAATTGACCAAAATTCCCTCCCTATTAATTCTAAACCCTTTAATCCACTTAGGGGCATTTTAGTCATTCTACCCAATTCTCGCTAATTCCTCGAGTGTCTCTATTATTTTCCGCTTACCTCCCAATACCTAATTAATCACCAATTATATTCCTCGATGTCAAAATAGACTCCAATATACCCACTAAATTTCCATTTATACCCTCAGGCTCACCCCGAGCCGGGTATAAATCCTCGCCATGACTTTTTCGCTAATCTGCTCACTAGGATCGTCTCGAGTCACAGATCACAGATATATCCACATAATAATGTGGTCTCAACAATTATCATATATATATGTATACAGTTATGCCCATAATGGCCAAAATTATGATTATGCCCTTCTAACCTAATCAGGGCCTACATGCATACTAATACACATAGTCATGCATCTCAAATATTCAAATAGTCATATAACATGCTTTAAATCATAATCATGCATTTTACTCATTGAAGTCACACATAATTCCCATTATGCCCTCTAGGCACACTAATCAAGGCCCTTAAGCTTTATTAGCAAATTTGGGTCGTTACAACTATCCCCTCCTAATGAGAATTTCGTCCTCGAAATTTACCTGAACAGCTTGGGATACTGATACCGTATCGCTGTCTCAAGCTGCCAGGTCGCCTCCTCGACCTCATTATTCCTCCACAACACTTTAACAAGAGGAATCATCTTATTCCGTAATACTTTATCTTTTCGATCCAAGATCTGAACTGGTTGCTCTTCGTAAGCCAAATCTTCATACCTCAACACATGAGTCACATCTGAGACGCACTTCCGAAGCATAGAAACATGGAATACGTCATGAACTCCAGATAATGATGGTGGCAAAGCTAATTTGTAAGCCACCTGACCAATCCTTTCCAGGATCTCAAAAAGTCCAATGAATCTAGGGCTTAGCTTGCCCTTCTTTCCAAACCTCCTCACCCCTCGCAATGGTGAAACTCAGAGAAAGACGTGGTCCCCAACCTGGAACTCCACATTCCTACGCTTAGGATCATTGTAGCTTTTCTGTCTGCTCTGAGAAGCGAGCATTCTAGCCCGGATCTTCTCTATAGCTTCACTTGTCCTCTGAACCATATCTGACCCTAAATATATCCTCTCACCCATCTCATCCAAGTGAATGGGTGATCTACACTTCCTCCCATACAACATCTCATAGGGAGCCACTCCAATCGTTGATTGATAACTATTGTTATACGAAAATTTAATCAACGAAAGATACTTACTCCATGAACCCTCAAAATCAATCACACATGCTCTGAGCATATCCTCCAATACCTGAATCGTCCTCTCAGACTGTCCGTCAGTCTGAGGATGAAAGGCTGTACTAAACTTTAACTGAGTTCCCAAAGCCTTTTGCAGACCACCTCAAAACTTGGAAGTGAAAATAGGATGCCGGTCTGACACTATAGACTTAGGAGCCCCATGGAGACGTACGATCTCCCTCACATACAACTCAACATACTAATCCATAGTATATGTCGATTTCACTGGTAGAAAATGGGCTGACTTGGTGTATCTATCCACTATCACCCACACCGAGTCATGAAGCCCCATTGTCCTGGGTAAACCCCCCACAAAATCCATAGTAATATCCTCCCATTTCCATTCAGGAATACCCAAAGGCTGAAGCAACCCTGCTGGTCGCTGATGCTCAGCTTTCACCTGTTGACAGGTTAAGCATCTAGCAACGTACTCTACCACATCCTTCTTCATCCCGGGCCACCAAATAAAGTCCGTAGATCCTGATACATCTTCGTGGTACCTGGATGAAGTGAGTACGGCGTCGTATGAGACTCATCTAGTATCTATTTTCTAATTCCCTCATCAGCTGGAACACAAATTCGTCCCTGATACCGAAGCAAACCGACCTCAGAAACAGAATAGTCCTTAGCTACTCTCGCTAAGACATCCTCTCTAATCCTCTATAACTGAGCATCTGCCAACTGCCCTTCTCTAATCCGATCTAGTAGGGTTGACTGTAGAGTAATATTGGCCAATCGGCCTAACATCAACTCTATCCCCTCTCTGACCATCTCATCCGCTAACTCCCTTGATATCTGAACAGAACTATACAACTGACCTGGACCTCTGCGGCTCAATGCATCCGCCACCACATTAGATTTTCCTGGATGGTAAAGAATATCACAATCATAGTCTTTCACCAGCTCCAGCCAACGCCTCTGCCTTATGTTCAGGTCCTTTTGTGTAAGGAAATACTTCAGACTCTTATGGTCAGTGTATACCTTGCACTTCACCCCATACAGATAATGTCGCCAAATCTTTAATGCGAATACCACCGTTGCCAACTCCAAATCATGGGTAGGATACCGCTGCTCATACTCCTTCAGCTGCCGTGATGCATAAGCAATAACCTTCTCATTCTGCATCAACACACAACCTAAGCCCAACCTCGATGCATCGCAGTAAACAACGAACTTACCTTCCCCCGAAGGAAGACTCAACACTGGCGCTGTAATAAGTCGTCGCTTCAGCTCTTGAAAACTGTCTTCACACTTATCTGACCAGATAAACTTCAGATTCTTCCGTGTCAATTCTGTCATCGGTGCTGCTATCTTCGAGAAGCCCTCTACAAACCGTCTGTAGTAACCTGCCAAACCAAGAAAACTCCGCACCTCTGAGGCATTCCTTGGCCTCAGCCAATCCCTAATTGCCTCCACCTTAGATGGATCCACCTTAATCCCATCTGCACCTACGATATGTCCAAGGAATGTCAGTTTGGGTAACCAAAATTCACACTTCTTAAACTTGGCGTACAACTGATGCTCCCTCAACCTCTAAAGAACCTGTCGAAGATGAAGCTCATGCTCTGCCTCTAAACTGGAATACACCAAGATGTCGTCGATGAAGACAATAACGAACTGATCTAGAAAATCCTTGAACACCCTGTTCATTAGATCCATAAAGGCTGTTGGGGCATTGGTCAAACCAAAAGACATGACCAAGAACTCATAGGGCCCATACTGCGTTCGGAAGGTTGTCTGAGGTATGTCCTCATCCTTGATCCTCAGCTGGTGATAACCAGATCGAAGATTAATTTTTGAGAACACTGTCTTACCCTGCAGCTGATCGAACAAGTCATCAATCCGTGGTAGGGGATACTTATTCTCGATAGTCAACTTGTTCAATTCTCGGTAGTCGATGCACATTCTCAAAGTCCCATCCTTCTTCTTCACAAACAGAACTAGAGCACCCCATGGCGAGTAACTAGGCCTGATAAACCCCAAGTCTAGAAGCTCCTGCAGTTGCATCTTTAATTCTTTTAGTTCTGTCGGTGCCATCCTATATGGTGCCCTCGACACTGGCTCTGTCCCTGGCGCCAACTCAATAACAAACTGAATCTCTCTATGCGATGACAATCCAGGCAAATCCTCAGGAAACACATCCAAGAACTCGCAAACCAACCTGGTCTCCTCCGGTCCTACTGGTGAAACTCTGGTGATATCCATCACACTAGCCAGAAAGCCTATACATCCACCCTGCAACAAGTCTCTGGCTCTCAATGCAGATATCCTGGGCACACGGGGTCCATGCACCGCTCCCACAAAGACAAAGGGATCCTCGCCCTCTGGCTCAAAAGTCACCATCTTCTTCCTACAGTCAATGGTAGCTCCATATCTAACCAGCCAATCCATACCTAGAATCATATCAAAGTCCTCCATACTTAATTCAATCAAGTCCACTGACAACTCCCTACCATCAACTATCACTGGCAGTGCTCTAATCCACCTCCTAGATACTACCAACTCTCTTGTAGGCAAAATAGTCCCAAACCCTGAAGTACTATACTCACTAGGCCTACACAATCTATCAATCACCTTATCAGATACAAACGAATGCATAGCACCAGAATCAATCAACACAATAAAAGAAGTGCCAGCGCTAGAAAGCTGACCTGTCACTACCGAGGGACTAGCCTTGGCCTCCGCCTGCGTCAGGGTGAACACTCGAGTTGGAGTCAAATTGTCCACCTTCCCTGTGTCTCCCTTCTTCACTGTCGGGCAATCCTTCCTGATGTGTCCCACCACCCCGCACACATACCATGCCTTAGCAGTAAAAGCCTTCTCCACAGCCTGGGCATAAGTTGTTCCTCCAGGAACTGTGGTAATTCTCACATCTCGGGCTATCATAGCATTCTGTCCTCTGATAAATCTGTCCTGCCTAGCTGCATCAGTAGGCACAAGATTCGGTGCTAACTTCGCAAGTCTGTCAACCTTCAAGGCATATTCTGTAACTGTCATACTGCCCTGAACCAGCCCCACAAACTCATTTATCTTTGCTACCCTGATGGCAACATTATAATACTTCTGACTAAACAAATCCTTAAACCCTTCCCAAGTCAATGTAGTAACATCTCTGGTCTGTGATGCCACCTCCCACCAAATTCGGGCATCCTCCCTCAGCATATAAGTGGCACAGGCCACTCTGTCATGTCCTTCTACCCTCATGAAATCAAGAATGGTAGTAATCATAGTCATCCACTGTTTAGCCTTTAGTGGATCAGGTCCTCCCTCAAAGATCAGGGGCTGTTTCTTCCTGAATCTCTCATACAACGGTTCCCATTTGTTCCCAACCTCAACTGGCTGCACTACAGGTACCACTGCAGGTGGCACAATAGGGGCAACACTCCCAGATGGAGCCTGCTACCGCAGAATTCGAATCTATTCATCTTGGCTCTGTAGTTGAGCCTGCATGTCTGCCATTAACTGCTGCCAGTTCTCAGGGACTGGCGGAGGGGTCTGGCCCTGTTCATCATCTCTAGCCCCAGACCTGTCGGCTAGTCGCGTGGATTTCCTTAGATGCCTAATTATCCAAGTCAATCTGCAATCAACGACTCGGCAATCAAACTATGATGATAGGGTAATAATCCTTTCATGATCCATCATTGGAACTCTTATCATTCACAAGCAATCAAAATATAGCAATTTATCCAGATATTCATTCACATGCACAACATTGCTAATAAGCATGCCTCAATAGCATCATGCAATAGTCAAGGGCCAGGCCCTATCAATATCTCGTGCTCCCTATTAATAAAGCAGATATCAACAGTCATATCTTATTCAAATCATTTAAGCACATAGTCATGTATACACAATTACCAAACCCTGAGTTGAGCTTGTCTCTCGTGGCGAATGTACATATCCAGCCAGTCTTCAGGACCCATAAACCTAGGACGCTCTGATACCAAGTTGTAACGCACTGGATAGCCAAGACCGTTACATTGTGTGTTTATAAAAGTGCTAGACTTGCTAATCAAGTCATTTAGTTAAAAACGTGTTACTAGAAATATAATGGAACTAGGGTTAAAAGATTTTGGTCTTAAAAGTCACAATTCTTATTGAGAAACCTTTCCTGTTTACACGGGATCCCAAAAATATTAAGATTAAAACCATTTACAAAAGATTTACAATTTAAATACATCATTAGCCATACTAAGGAAAAATAGACAGTTTAGCGATCCCTGTCCTGATCCACTCTTCGGCCAAGGCGACCGAACAACTGGCTATGTACATTCAGCCCCGCAGCTCTCCGTCTCAGGACTGGTCTAACTTGCCTTTGCCTTTACCTGCACCACGTAGCACCCGTGAGCCAAGGCTCGGCAAGAAAACACAATAACAGAGCATAAGCAATCAACAGACAATCCAATATCTCATCCTGCATAAACATGTTCTCAACCATATAATCATTCAGAATAATCAAGTATACCATACTAAACATATCAACTCATATCATACATCAATTCACAAATGATAATTAGGGTTAGCGCCCTCAGGCCGGACCCTCCGTTATCCCACTGACTCCAGCCCGCTTAAACCGAGCTCAGTGAATATTAAGTTATCCTCGGCTACTAGTGGCCAAGCCGCGCCCTATGCGCAAATATTGTGTACGGCACCCTTAGGCCGCTATTACATGTCCCATGGCATAGTACCATCATTGACATAATACAAATATCAGGAGCACTTAGTCCCATCACAAACATATAACCGGGTGCAGTTTTCTTACCTTTCGATTCGCTAGCTTTGATCACTTGACTCCTTAAGCACGATCCCTCTCGAGTCCTAGCGCTCACCTAATCAAAACCATAGGTCAAAGTCATCACCAAACCTCAAGTCCAAAACCTAGCCTCGGGACCAATCTTGAGCCCCCAGGAAGTCCTAGTTCCACCAAACAAGGTAGTGGAATCGAACTCCGAACCCTTGGTCAAAAACCCTTGAAAGTAACCCTAAAATCCATTTATGGAAACAGGGCAGCGCTACAGCGCTCTTAGGAGGGCACTACAGCGCTACAAGCAGAACAAAAATCCCCCAGAAAGCATGGCCTAGCGCTATAGCGCCCAAAGGCTAGCGCTGTAGCGCTAGTCACAGACAACCAACCTCCTAATTTTCCTTCCTGCGATTTCCTTGAACCAAACTCAACCAAAACTTCGCCAAACCTTCACCAAACTCAAAAGCAAGCTTATTAACACATTCCACTCATCCTAAGCACCCCAAATACTCAAAACCCAAGCACATGCATCCCTAATCTCAAAATCCACCATAGCCACTTCTAGACCTCAAAACTCAACAGCAACCAGTCAAAACATCAAAGTTAAAAGCTTATAATTTATACCTTTGATGGAACTTCGACCTCAAGTTGCCTCTAGACCTCTTTAGCTTGATCTTCCTCAATCCTTGGCTCCAACTTCCCTAGAATTCCCCATCAACTCAGCTTAGATACCTTAGTTAAAAACCAAAACCAGAACTGAAGGAACTACAAAGTTTACCTCAAGTGATGGTGTGTTCTTGCTAAGCCCTTGCCAAACCTTCAAGCTTAGTTCAGAAACCTTATGGCTTAGTTGACCTAGCTCTCCTCTAAATTTTGCTCCAAGAAAACGCCCAAAAATGGTGAAGGAGATCACCAACCGACTCCTAGGAAAACAGCTCTGTTTTCTTACCTTTCTTTTCCTTCTTTTCTACAGCCTTCTACCTTTCTATACAATTCCCACTAAGTATGAAGCCTTAACATATTATCTCTGAGAAGCCAATTGACCAAAATTCCCTCCCTATTAATTCTAAACCCTTTAATCCACTTATGGGCATTTTAGTCATTCTACCCAATTCACGCTAATTCCTCGAGTGTCTCTATTATTTTCCGCTTACCTCCCAATACCTAATTAATCACCAATTATATTCCTCGATGTCAAAATAGACTCCAATATACCCACTAAATTCCCATTTATACCCCTAGGCTCACCCCGAGCCGGGTATAAATCCCCGCCATGACTTTTTCGCTAATCTGCTCACTAGGATCGTCTCGAGTCACAGATCACAGACATATCCACATAATAATATGGTCTCAACAATTATCATATATATGTATACAGTTATGCCCATAATGGCCAAAATTACGATTATGCCCTTCTAACCTAATCAGGGCCTACATGCATACTAATACACATAGTCATGCATCTTAAATATTCAAATAGTCATATAACATGCTTTAAATCATAATCATGCATTTTACTCATTGAAGTCACACATAATTCCCATTATGCTCTCCAAGCACACTAATCAAGGCCCTTAAGCCTTATTAGCAAATTTGGGTCGTTACATAATGCCTCCAAGGCGATCAGTTCGACTAGTCGACACTGAAATTAGGAGAAGATAACCAAGGTCAGATCCCTTTGCCAGTCTCTGAGAACTAGTGGCAAGTGCTTGCGAAAATGCATACCAGACTACAGATTCAGGAAGAAGAAATTCATCAGTTAAGAAAGCAACAGGCTCCACCAGGGAACACTACGCCAGTAGTACCACATGCTTCCCTAGTACAGGTTGTAAAACAACAATCATAAGTATTGAATAGATTGGAACCCCTGTATGAGCAGTTCAGGGAGGGCCAGACCCACTGCGAGTAGAGCAGTGGGTGAGTATGATGTTAGGCTAATTTTAGCCTCCCTTTTTAAGTGTCTTTATCAGTGTCTTTTTAATGGTTTATGTGTTTTTGGAGCGGATTTATGCTTGTTTTGCTTGATTTCAGGTTAAGCATATGTTTTGGGCATTTGGAGTGGATTGTGGAGAAAATATGCTAAACTGAAGGGCTATTCAAGTTTTTGCTGAAATTGTATTAGGGCCGCGGCGCAAGAATTAGAGCTGCGGCGCTAACGTGTATTAGAGCCGCGACGAGCCCTTTTCCAGAAACTCAAGATTTTGCAATTTCCGAGTAGAGCTGCGGCGCTGACGTCCGTACGCCTCAGAATTTTAAGGGCAATTTCATCATTTTGGGAAAGATATAAAATGAGGTCTTCATTTTTAATTGGGGATTGCGATTTTTGAAAGATAGACAGAAAAAAAGGGGAAAAACAAGAGAAGAAGAAGTTTGGAGCGAGCGTGGGCGATCTGTGACATTTCCCAATCTAGTTTCATTCTCTTTTTCTTTAATTTTCTATGTTATTGTTTATGTTTAGTTTGATTATGGATATGAATACTGAGATTATGAGCTAAACTCCTATTTGGGGATTTGATGGATATTGACTGAGATTATCCCATGGATTAATGCTATTTGATTATTCCTTCTTCCTTATTTATGTGATTTGTTCATCTTTGTGCTTAATGCATGTTTGAGATTGATCACCTTAAGCATGATTCATGATCCTAATATGAAATTTGAAAAGTGAATATTAGGAATGCTCTAAATGAATAAACATAGGTTTTGATGTGAAACGAAAGTATTCGCATAGCTTATGTGACTTGTAGATTATTGCTTAATGCGAATTGTTTGTTTTACTATCTAAGAAATGCAATAGTTGACAATGCAATTTAGTACCTTAATGATCTGAAAAGAGTTTAGGTGATTTTATAATCTGTCATCTCATTGGAGGAAGAAGAATAGTTGACTAGTGTTAACAATTGGGTAATCAAAGTAATTGAAATCATATTCCTAATTTCACATCCATTGTTAAACCCTTTTTATTTGTTGTTTTGCTTGTTGTGTTTTCTGCAATTTAATTTTAAAAACCAATTTTTATTGTTGCCAAATAGAAATATAAATCCAATTTGGTTAGTACTTAGCTACAATTCCCTTGGGTTCGACCTCACCTGTGTGAGTTACTACTTGTATGATACATGCACTTGCGTGTAATAAAATATCGCAACAAGTTTTTGGTGCCGTTGTTGGGGAGTTGTTTAGTTAATATTACGTTAATTGGATTAAATTCTAATTTGGTTTTCTTTTCACTTTTTGCTAACTTGTTTGTGTCAAATTCTTCTTATCTCATCTCAGGTACCATTGGTTTATGCGACGTTAAGGACCAGCTGCAAGAGTGCCTGTTGATCCTGAGATAGAGAAGACTTGCCGATAGAATAGAAGAAACAAAAGGTTGGAAAGAGTTGTACAAAGGATTGAGCAAGAGGAAGTTATGGCCAACAATGGTAATAATGGGGGTGCCATAGAAGACCCGGCTAATGGTCAGAATCCACCCGATCGTAGCCTGAGGGACTATGTGTTGCCAACAATGACAGGGGTCCAGTCTTGTATTAGACCACCTGACGTAGATGCAAACAATTTTGAGATAAAGCCAGCCATACTTCAGATGGTTCAATCCACAGTCCAGTTTAGGGGACTACCCACTGAAGACCCAAACATGCATCTCTCTAACTTCATGGAGCTCTGTCAGACATTTAAGATGAATGGAGTTAGTGATGATGCTATCAGACTTAGATTATTCCTATTTTCTCTAAGGGAGCGAGCTAAGATTTGGTTGGTATCTTTGCCACCTAACTCAATCAATACATGGAATGATCTAGCACTGAAGTTCCTCTCCAAGTTCTTCCCTCCAGCTAAAGCAGCTAAGTTGAGAGGAGAGATCAATAATTTTTCTCAGTTGGATAATGAGTCTCTTTATGAAGCTTGGGAGAGATTCAAAGAATTGATAAGAAAGTGCCCGCATCACGGAATAGAGAAATGGATGCTAGTCCATAATTTTTATAATGGGTTGTGTGGTACTACTCGCACACTCATTGATGCAGCAGCTGGTGGTGCATTTATGAGAAAGAGCGCCAATGAGGCATATGACTTAATGGAAGAAATGGCCATGAATAATCAGCAGTGGTCAAGTGAAAGAAGCTCTTCAAGGAAAGTGGCCGGTATGTACGAAGTGGATGCAATTTCGAAGTTGACTGCTCAAGTTGAGGCCTTGACTAAGCAATTGCAAGGCAATATAATAACAGCTCCAGTGCAACACGCCCAGACTCTGTGTGAAGTATGTGGGGGTCCTCATGCCTATGAACAATGTCAGTATGCTGATGTAAACAACATGCCTATGGAGCAAGCTCAGGCTATTGGGAATTTTCCTCGGCAGAGCAACAATAACCCTTACTCCAATTCCTTCAATTAAGGGTGGAGGAATCATCCCAATTTTTCTTGGAAGAATGATCAGCAAGGCCAATCTTCAACCCAACAACAGTTAAACCAACAACAGCCACCGGGGTTCTTTCAGCCGAGATTTAGGCCGCAGCAACAACTTCAACCGCCCACTCATCATCAACAACAACAAAATTTTGGTGGAAATTCTAATGCTCAGTCAGATGTGTTGAATCAATTCATGGCTGAAACTCGGTCTTCTATTAGAAATCTGGAGACCTAAATGGGACAATTGGCTACTCTCATGGCTAATCGTGCCCAAGGTAACTTGCCTAGCACCACTGAAGTCAATCCGAAAGAGCATTGCAAGGCAATCACGTTAAGAAGTGGGAAGAATTATGAGGGACCAAGTGAGAAGCAGCCAGTTGAAGAAGTGGGTCAGGATCAACAGGCACAGACACCAGCACAAGAGGAAAATAAGCACAGTGAGAAGAAGGCTACTGAAGGCATACCAACAAAAGAAGCTTCGCCACCAATTAGTATTAGCATCACATAAAGATTCCCTACCCCCAAAGGCTCCGTAAGAACAACATGGACAAGCAGTTTACTAAATTCCTGGAAGTATTCAAGAAACTGCACATCAACATTCCATTTGCGGAGGCCTTAGAGCAAATGCCGAGCTATGTCAAGTTCATCAAGGACATCTTGTCCAAGAAGACCAAGAAGAGGAAGATGGAGGACTTTGAAACTGTGGCATTGACAGAAGAGTGTAGTGCTATACTACAAAAGAAGCTCCCTCCTAAACTGAGAGATCCTAGAAGTTTCACAATACTGTGCACTATTGGGAGAATTGAGGGAATAAATGCTCTTTGTGATTTGGGGGCTAGTATCAACCTGATGCCATTGTCAGTTTTCAAGAGATTGCAACTTGGAGAAGCCAAGCCGACAACTGTAACTTTGCAACTAGCTGATCGTTCGTTGGCACATCCAAGAGGGGTAATTGAAGATGTCCTTGTCAAAGTAGACAAGTTTATTTTTCCTGCCGATTTCATAGTTCTTGACATGGAAGAGGATAGCAATGTTCCCATTATCCTTGGGAGGCCCTTCTTGGCAACAAGCCAAGCACTCGTAGATGTTCAGAAAGGTGAGTTGAAGTTGAGAGTGCAAGGGAAAGAAGTTGTATTCAATGTGCTCAAGGCCATGACTTATCCCGAAGCTAGTGACAATTGCTTTTCGGTGGATGTAATGGGTAATTTAGTGGAAGAGAGAAAACTGATAAATGATCCTCTTGAGTTAAGTTTGGTTGAAGATGAGGTTAGTGATCAAGATGGAAAGGAAGCTATGGAGTACGCCAAATGGCTTAATTCTTATGGGCCATTGAAGAGGAAATACTTTGAAGAGCTTGGGGCAGTACCAAAAAGGTCATTGCCCTCAGTTGAGAAACCCCCAGAGTTAGAACTGAAGGTACTTCCTAACCATCTGAGGTATGAGTTTTTGGGTGAAAATAAAACACTTCTGGTTATAGTTTCAGCTTCACTTTCTGATATGGAGACTGAAAAATTGTTGAGAATTTTGAGAGAGCACATGAAGTCCATTGGGTGGACTTTGGCAGACATCAAAGGGATCAACCCCTCTACTGTTATGCACCAGATTTTAATGGAGGACGGAGTCAAACCAACCATAGATGCCCAAAGAAGACTCAATCTGCCAATGAAGGAAATTGTGAGAAAGGAAGTGGTGAAGTGGTTAGATGCAGGGGTGGCTTACCCAATTTCTGACAGTAAGTGGGTGAGTCCGGTCCAGGTAGTACCTAAAAAGGGGGGAATGACGGTAGTGAAGAATGAAAAGATCGAGTTAATTCCAACAAGAACTGTTACTAGTTGGAGAATATGCATTGATTACCGCAAGCTCAACAAGGCAACAAGGAAAGACCATTTTCCCCTTCCATTCATTGATCAGATGTTAGACAGATTGGCAGGAAAGGAGTATTATTGTTTTTTGGATGGTTACTCCGGGTATCATCAAATAGTCATTGCACTAGAGGACCAAGAGAAAACGACATTTACATGTCCTTATGGCACATTTGCTTTCCGAAGAATGCCATTTGGGCTATGTAATGTACCAGCAACTTTCCAACGGTGTATGATGGCTATTTTTTCTGACTTGGTTGAGAATTGTATAGAAATTTTCATGGATGATTTCTCAGTGTTTGACTCGTCGTTTGACCATTGTTTGAGGAACTTAGAGCTGGTATTGATTCGATGTGAAGAATCCAATTTGGTGCTTAACTGGGAGAAGTGCCATTTCATGGTTAGAGAGGGGATTGTTTTGGGACACAAGATCTCACAGGAAGGCATTGAGGTAGACAAAGCCAAGGTGTCTACTATTGAGAATTTGCCCCCTCCAGTTTCGATAAAGGGGATTCGTAGTTTTTTGGGTCATGCCGGTTTCTACAGACGGTTTATAAAGGATTTCTCAAAGATCTCCAAGCCATTGTCTAATTTTCTTGCTAATGGAGTGCCCTTTGAGTTTGGAAAGGAGTGTATGGAGGATTTTCAAACTCTTAAGGAAAAATTGATTTCGACACCTATAGTCATTGCACCGAATTGGGAGCTTCCGTTCAAGTTGATGTGTGATGCAAGTGATTATGTTGTCGGGGCCGTGTTGGGTCAATGAGTTGACAAGGTTTTTCGCACCATCTACTATGCTAGTAGGACCTTGAATGATGCTCAGTTGAATTATGCTACTATTGAAAAGGAGATGTTGGCCATAGTCTTCGCTTGTGACAAGTTTAGGCCATATTTAATCGGGAATAAGGTTATTGTGTACACAGACCAGTTGGCGATCAAATACCTTATGACCAAGAAGGATGCCAAGCCAAGACTAATCCGATGGGTCCTTCTCCTCCAGGAGTTTGAGTTAGAAATCAGAGACAAGAAGGGTACCGAGAACCTAGTAGCAGATCATTTGTCAAGATTGGAGTCAGAAGAGAGTCAGAGTATGAAGGAAGTCCAGATAAATGATGAGTTCCCTGATGAGCAGTTGTTTGCTTTAAAGGAAAGTTTGATGGTTCATGTCAACTTTCTAGCTGCAAACATCACACCTCCTGACATGACAAGACAACAATTGAAGAAATTCTTTTATGAGGTAAAGCACTATTATTGGGAAGAGCCAATCCTTTATAAGCACTGTGCCGATCAGATAATTAGAAGATGTGTGCCTGAAGAGGAGATGTACTCTATCCTGAATCATTGTCATAGTCTGCAGTGTGGAGGTCACTTTGGTGGGACAAGGACTACTGCAAAGGTTCTACAAAGTGGGTTCTTCTGGCCAACTCTCTCTAAGGATGCTCATGAGTTTGTCAAGGCATGTGATCGTTGTCAGAGGATTGGTAATATTTCAAGAAGGAACGAGATGCCTTTGACTGGTATTTTAGAAGTGGAACTGTTTGATGTGTGGGGTATTGACTTCATGGGTCCTTTTCCGTCATCATACAACAATCTGTTTATTTTGCTAGCTGTGGACTACGTTTCTAAGTGGGTGGAAGCGGCTGCAACTCATGCTAATGACTGTAAAACAGTTCTTACTTTTCTCCAAAAGTACATTTTCACCCGGTTTGGTACTCCTAGAGCTATTATTAGTGATAAAGGGAGTCATTTCTGTAATAAGCAATTTGAAGTGTTACTTGCGAAATATGGAGTTAGACATAGAAAAGCATTACCTTATCACCCGCAGAGTAATGGACAAGCTGAGATTTCCAACCGGGAAATTAAGTTAATCTTGGAGAAGACGGTACAGAGTTCGAGGAAAGACTGGTCTAAGAAGCTCGATGATGCTTTGTGGGCATACAAAACAGCTTTCAAAACACCTATTGGTATGTCACCATATAGGTTGGTCTTTGGGAAAGCGTGTCATCTTCCAGTGGAACTTGAGCATAGAGCATTTTGGGCCATGAAGACCTTGAACATGGACTTGGTAGCACCTGGTGAGAAGAGGCTTTTGCAATTGAATGAGTTGGAGGAGTTTAGAAACGAAGCCTATGAGAACGCCAAGATTTACAAGGAGAGGACTAAGAAGTGGCATGACCAGAACCTTGTCAGGAAGGAATTTCAACCAGGTCAACAAGTATTACTCTTTAATTCAAGATTGAAACTTTTTCCGGGCAAGTTGAAATCGAGATGGTCTGGTCCTTTCACGATATTACAAGTGTTTCCTTATGGCTCTGTCGAAGTAACAAGTGAAAAGACTGGCAAGTTTAAAGTAAATGGTCAGCGATTAAAGCTCTACTTGGGTGGTCAGTTTGATCAAGCCAAGTCCGTCATCCTCTTAGCGCCGCAGTAAAGAGGAAACCAGCGTCCGGCTATATGACGTTAACGATAGCGCCATTGGGAGGCATCCAAAATTGTATTTTGTTTTGCATTTTAATCTTTGGTTTGGAACAATTAGTATTTTTAAGTGTTTTTATTTCGTATTTTTATTGTATTCTGTGTAAAGAGAAAACAGTGAAAAGCGTGAAAAGTTGAAATTTTTTTGTTTTTTTTAATAGCGCCGCGACCTCTGTTCCTGCGCCGCGGCTCCTGGAGTGAGAAAAATACATTAGCCCCGTGGCGCTAGTGGGTTGCGCCGCGGCGCTAACACGGGCCACCACATAAAGCCTAAAATTTGCCCTATTTTTTTTTAGACCCTCCAAAATACCCCATCTGGCTCCCTTCATCTTCTCTGCCTCTCCTCCGCCCAAATCACCCTACAACCTCCATAACCACCAATATTTCACTCATCTTTCATAATTTCTTCATCCCTTTCCATAAAAATCACTTCCCCCATCATTTTCTTTGTTCCATTTCACTTAATTTCCTCAAGAATACCATTTTGCCCACTCATTTTAACCCTAATCCGAAAATCCCATTCTCTCCCTCAATATTGTTCATTTCTCCAAGCTTTGGACAACAATGGTGGATTATCAATGGGTTTCTCATTAATGTAAGTGATCTTGCCTCTCATCTTTTCAATTTAATGAGACTCCTTTGGTTATTGGAAAATCTAGTGTTAATTGGGTTTTATTATGGATTAAGTGGTGCATTTTGGATATTTTTGATATTCTGAAACATTGGATTGGAGAATTGTGGTTTGTGAAGAAATTTTCTGATTTTGGGAAGTGCTAAAAATAAGGGGAGGTGCTGCCAAAAATTCTAGTGATCTTACAAGTTTGTATTTTGGGAGTTATTTTACTCAATGGGTTCATAGAAAGGTACTGTAAGTGCTTCAGGTGCTTCATCGTCCCGCCCTCCTCGTGTCTCCACAAGGGCGGATTATGACACCTCAAGATTTGTGAGCAAAGAGGCTCAAGAGCGGTTTGTGGTGTTGTCAAGGAAACCTATTCTTGAAGAAAGAGGTATGGAATTTAGTTTAGAACCCCTGGAAGACCAGCCAATGTATGAGCCTATTCGAGTTGAGATTGCTTGGCGGCAGTGGGACCAATTTGTTGACTGTAATGTCAAGGCTAATCACACGATAACATATGAATTCCTTGCTAATTGGCCAGAAAGAGAAAATAATGATGTCATGGTGCGAGGCAAAAAGATACCAGTTACTCTTGCAGCATTTAATCAGTTGTATGAGGTACCTGACTTTTCCATAGAAGAAGAAGAGCTGTGGGTACTGGGGGCCGATAATCTAGATTATGTTGACATTGCGAAAACATTGGGTTTTCCTGGAGCAAGAATTCATTTGAAGGATGGTGAGCCAAACTGTATGTATCGCTGTGAACTTAACCAAGTGGCTCGTGCTTGGTGCTATTTTGTGAGTGCCCGATTGATTCCCAACAATCATCTGTCTGACATCCCTATTGACCGGCTCAAGGTGACATATGCTATTTTAAAAGGGTACAACTTAAACATTGGGAGGTATGTTCGGGAAAGTATCAATCATATAATTCAGGGTACCACTACTGGCGGGTTGGGACATGGAAATTTCATTATCGAACTTTGCGTTACATATGGCGCACCTCAATACTTAACTGACATGAAGGTGCCTCCGCAAAAGCCATTCGGATTGGCCATGGTGAATCGCCTCATTCCGTCGCATCCCTATGATGCCCCACAAGTTCTGAGAGGAAGAGGTCGCCACCGACAAAGGACCGATGATGGTGAGGATGAGCCCGAACTTTTAGGTGGTCACATGGATCCTGCTATGCAGTACACTCATGCTCAGTTGAATTACCTTATTCAGCAAAACATGCATATGCAGACTTATATGGGGCAGCGGAGTGCTTATGATGCGAACCATATTCAGCAGCTGAATAATTTGGTATCTCGGTGGTCTTTGGATGAAGAAGATGAGAATTACTTTGCACTACCACCGCGTTTCACTCCTTATGATCAACCACCACCACCCAACCCATTTTGAGGGGTTGTCAGGTAAGTTTCTCTCTTTTCGGTTGTCATGTTCACATTGGGGACAATGTGAAGTAAAGTTTGGGGGAGGGGCTTACTTTTTTGTTTTAGTTTAGTTTATTTAAATTTTGTTGTTTACTTTTGATATCTTCGTTGTTGTGTGTGTCAAAAGTTAAGCCGATGATACGTATAAATGTCGTTGTTGTCACTTATCAAATGGAAATTGTGTTTAACCGTGTGCTTGATTTGATCACTCCTTGGATTAATTTTGGTGCCTTTTGGAAATTTTAGTATATGTTGCAAATGTGAATAAGTGGATTATGCTATACATGTGTTACTTGGGTTTGAGGTATGAATTGATGAAAATGATAGAACTTGCATTGCTTGCCTTTTGAGACGAAATCATTGATGACATGCGTTGTGGAATATGATTTAGGCATTCTTTTGGAACGTTTGGGCCTTTCAAGCTTACCCTTATCACTATTATCCATAGTTTACCTATTTGTGCCTTAATTTGTCTGATTGATTGTATAACCACTTCATTAAGCCAAATATGTACCAATTATTATTTTTCCCTGTCCTGTGAATTATGCCATAAGCTTAGAAATAAGATTGGGGGAACGAATTGTAATTGGGTAAAAAAAGTATTGGTGTGAGTGGATGAACAATGTAATTTTTCGATTGAGACAAGTGTAAAATGTAAAAGTACATGCAACATCACTAAATTTTGATTTCTTCCTTGTTAAAAAAAAAAAAAAGGAGAAAGAAAGAAAATAAATAAATAAATAAATAAAATTGAGTGATGAATAATTAAATAAAGTGATGTTGGAGCATTGAGTATGAGTTCTCAATCGATAAGAAGTGGGTGTGTTATCCAAAAAATTGGCATTGAAGACGTGGCAACTGATCCCTGGACACGTGGCTGACATCTGGAGGAACTCTGCTAGTGCATCGACCAAAAGACGTATTAGAAGCAGTAAGCAGCCCAGTCTTACCTGCGACCAGTCTGGTCGATGGTTCCGCATGTAATGTAACACTACTGTGAAGATCTTTGTAAATCCCGAATTTAACCCACACAATCTCCTGAGTATCCGATTATTTAGGAGAGAATATCTGTAACGATCTTATGTAATCCCCCTTGAGCCTATAAATAGAAAAAGAGAGCTCAAGGAAGGGACTTTTGGGCTTGGGAATTATTGAAGATTAGAGTAATTCTCCTTGGAATATTGTATTGTTCTTCAGAGTTTAGTGAAACTCATTGAACCCTTGTTCTTTGATCACTCCTTTGATTCTTATATCAATAACAGTCTAAGTGGACGTAGGTCATTACCAAATCCTGGGGCCGAACCACTATAAAATATCGTGTTCTTATTACTTTTCGTCACTTGATTCTTCTTAACATATTCATTCACATCAAGCATATTTATACTCCGTGTTAGTTGACCAAAATCTGGGTCAACATTCTGGTGCTTTCATTGAGAGCTTGATTTATCATTGTTGAGAAAATCAATGGCGAAAACTGGAAGGAAAGCTGGACAGGCGGCCGCTGCTGCGCCATCAAACCCACCTCCTCCTCCCCCTGCGAGTGTGGCGGAGGATGAGCCACATCTGGACTTTGAGGAGGAAGAGATGGATGATGCAACGCTGAAGAGTACCCTGGGGGCGTTGCAGGAGGAGCTGGCTAGTCTGAAAACCAGTCAAGAGACTGCTGCCGAAGTTGTGGCGCGGCAGCAGCAGGAGATTGAATGGCAGCGCGCGGAATTAAGCGAAAGGCACGCGGAGATGGACCCCCGCCAGAGCGAAGCCATGGCAGCCCTTGAGGCGGCCTTGCAACTGGCAAGGAATCAGGCCGCACCTGTTTCGCAGCCTGACCAACCTGTCAATGGTCCGCTCTAGAGGGGTCCTAATCCCAGCCCACCAATCCAGCCTTCGAGTCCGCAAAGGCCCGAGCAGCCTCAGGTGCCCCATGACGATGTCCCACTGGACCCTGAGGCGCAGCCACTATCCCAAGCTGGTCGCGGCAATCCCCCGCCACAAAGGCAAAATAGGGCTGAACATCAGCCTCGTAGTCCTAGACGCCATAGGGGAGATGAGCCAAACCTATCGAACAGAGGTCATTATCCCCCTAGTAACAGGAGGGACTCAGAGTTAGGCTCTGCGGTTTGGGGTCCCCCACGGCATGATAATGCACGGGGACACCACGACTAGCGCAGGCCGCCCTCTAACGTTCGGGACGTTTCAGCCAGGGATGGAAATCGAGGGAACAGTCAATCCCACCATAGCCAATCAAGGTTCAGAGATGGCCATGGATATAATGAGGCCGACTCAGGCAAGGGAAACGCTGGCCGAAGGAATGAAGAAAGAGGTAAAGGCAGGACCCAGGTACCTCAAGATGACCAGCCCAATAGACGAGACGTTGGGGGGCAGCCCAAGCAAAATAATGTCTTCAACCGGCTCGGGGGTAGCGAGCAGCGGAGAAGAGACGAAGACTTGCGTGATGTACTCAATGATCGCTGCGACTGGCATGGCGATAACCTCCCCATAGCAACAGAGGCCACAACGATTCCTGCCACTGTACAGGCCCAAATAGATGCCCTCAACCAAGCAGTGCAGCAGCTGGTCAGGGGAAGGATGTCGTATATCGACCACGATAGGAGGAAAGGCACTCCTTTTGTACAAAGGATAGCTAATGCAGAAACTCCAAGCAAGTTCAAAATGCCTACACTTCCAAATTTTGACGGGTACGGAGACCCAGTATCTCATGTCAATAAATTTGAGATACAAATGGACATTCAGAAAGTGTCCGAAGACGCTCGGTGCAGGATCTTCCCTGCAACACTTTCTGAAGCCGCGCATGAATGGTTTTTTAAGTTCCCTCCCACAAGCATAGTTTCCTGGGAAATGTTCGTAAGTGAGTTTTACGGACAGTTCTATGTAGGTCGTGTGCATCTGACCGAAGCAAACCAGCTGGTTGAAATTCGCTAGCAGGATGGAGAATCAGTGAAGGACTACATCCAGCGCTTTATGCGAGCGGCGGCTGGAGCGAAAACGGTGGGGGACGAAGGCAAAATGATGGCCATAACCGCAGGGGTTAAACGTCGTTCTCCCCTCTGGAAAAGTCTCCGAAAGGAAGGACTAAGAACTACCAAGGAATTTTTGGACCGGGATGATCGCTACATCAAGCTCGAAGAAGCCATTGCCGACGATGGAAAGCCCTCAGGCAAGGATAAGAAGGCTTCCGAACCCGCCAAAGTCGCCAATGGGTCCAAGCCTAATGGCAACGGCAAAGGCAACGGGAACGGGAACGGCAATGGCAAGAATGGTGGAAAACGGCCGTATAATGAGCCTTCCACCTCAGACAATAAACGAGCCAAGGGTAATCGTTATGAAGCTCGGTTCACTAACTACATTGCCCTCATTGGAAGGGAGAGGTTTATCAGGCCACAAGTTCTAGTGTGCCTTACAAAAAACCTGGCCCCATTCGAAAGGATATTTCGAAGAGAGACACTACCAAGTTCTGTCGTTATCATAACGACTACGGACATGACACCAATGAATGCAACCAGTTGAAGGACGAAATCGAGTTCCTTATTAGACAAGGACACTTGAGAAGATACGTACGGGCCTCGGGAAATTCCCAATGAGAAGCTCCGGGTAGCAACGAGTAGGCGCCCACGCGCCAACGCTCGCCACCCTTACAGCCTGCCCCCGTGACTGGCACACTCTTAACCATCTGTGGAGGCCCGCACCTCGCGGGAAATAGCAGAAAGGCCAGGGAACGATATGCTCGGACTCTGCGCCACGACCAGGACATCGAGATGATGACTGTGGAAGACCGCGCACCAAAAAAGGCTCGGTCAGAGGAAGGTGAAATAACCTTCTCTAACAGCGATGCCCAACATGTCCGTTTCCCACATTCCGATCTACTGGTCGTGGACATCCAGATGGCCAACATGATGGTAAAGAGAGTGCTGGTCGATACAGGAAGTTCAGTCAATATCCTGTATAAGTCAACACTAGAACGCATGAAATTGTCCGCTAAGGACTTGGAGCCCTGCAACCAAACGATATACGGCTTCTCTGGAGAAGGACTTGCCCCCGCCGGATTGATCAAACTACCAGTGACGACGGGTACATCGCCTGCAACAAGGACATTACTCGCCACTTTTGTAGTAGTCGATTGTCCTTCAGCATACAATGCCGTCATTGGGAGGCCTATACTGGTTGATCTACGGGCCGTCATCTCTATGTGGCACTTGGCCATGAAGTTCCCAACAGACGCGGGGGTAGGACGCATGTTGGGGAACCAGAGAGAAGCCAGGGAGTGCTACAATGCCTCAATCACAAAGGCGAAGAATGGAACGCCGAAGAGCACTACCTCCGATAGGTTGCAGATGACATTTGATACACAAGCCCAATCCAGTGATGAAGTCACCAAATAGGGTGTTGCCCAAAGTGAGGATAAAGACTTAGATCCTCGCTTTGGGGATTTTGAGGAAAACGTTGGACCCGTCGAGGACCTTGAGGAGGTCCAACTCGACGAAAAAGACCCGACCACAGTCGTGAAGGCTGGGAAAAATTTAGAACCTACCACGAAGCACGCACTGGTGGAATTTTTGCGAAAGAACCAGGAGGTTTTCGCCTGGTCGCACAAAGACATGGCTGGGATAGATCCTGTAGTCATCAGCCATGTCCTGAATATAGACAAGACCTTTTCACCCGTGCAACAAAAGAGAAGGCTGCTCGATAAGGATAGATCAAGAGCCTTAAAAGAGGAAGTTGAAAGATTAAAGGAGAATGGGTTCATCAGGGTGGCGTTTTATCCATCATGGGTCTCCAATCCAGTGCTGGTTCCCAAGCCAAACGACAAATGGTGAACCTGCGTGGATTTTACAGACCTCCATAAAGCTTGCCCAAAGGACTGCTTCCCACTCCCAAGAATCGACCAGCTGGTCGATGCAACTGCAGGGCATGAAATCCTCTCGTTCATGGATGCGTATTTGGGCTACAACTAGATTAGCATGCATCCCCCCGACGAGGATCACACCAGCTTTCGGACCGATACGGGTTTATACTGTTACAAAGTAATGCCCTTCGGACTGAAAAACGCAGGTGCGACTTACCAACGGCTAGTCAACCACATGTTTAAGGAGCTGATCGGAGTAAACATGGAGGTATATGTGGACGACATGCTAGTCCTCTGGTCGTATAGAACGTCTCACCGAACAGCGACAGGACATACCCCATTTTCCTTAGCCTACGGATATGAGGCGATGTTGCCTGTTGAATTAGATCCCCCCTCACATCGACGATTAACATACGACCAAGACCAGAACAACCAACTGATGATGGAATCCCTAGACTCGATTGACGAGATACGGGAGAAAGCCCAACTCTGAGTTTCTGCGTACCAGCAAAAAGTCGCCCGGTACTTTAACTCCAAAGTTAAAGAAAGAAAATTCAACGTCGGAGATTTGGTGCTACGACGAGTTTTCTTAAACACCCGCGACCCCACTGCTGGAGTACTCGGACCTAATTGGGAAGGACCTTACCAGATTGAAGAAGTCCTTCATTCAGGCACCTGCAAAGTTGCACGCTTGAACGGAGATCTGGTTCCACGTTATTGGAATGGAGAACACCTGCGCAAGTACTATCAGTGAACAGTCCTTTTTAAAGGACTGGCTTGTATTAAATTTTACTTTTTACAAGTTTAGCAAAGAGGGTTAGCCATGCTGTATGGCTAATCGCTCGTATATGTAAGATTCTATTTTAGAATCACTCGTAAAGACATGTTTAGTCCATTATTAATACGAGATTATAAGGGACTGTGCGCAGCCAGTCATTCTGGTCAACCTTTGTGAATTTATATATACAAGTATTTGTTCATTACGTGTGTTGTTTTGCTATATTATAAGTATTACTTTTTCTCCCGAGCAGAAATGTTCGAACAGGTCGTGGTCAAGGCAAGTGACCAAGGACCTAAAGCTCCTCGATCACTTGGGGGGCATATAAGGCACATTGATAGCAAAGCATACCATGAGGTATGTAAACACATAAACAAAATGAGTGAAACCATGCTAAGGTACTTAGAGTATTTTTCAAAATTTATATTTTGTTAAATCAAGCCAAAGTACTATGCTAAGTTCGGTCATACGAACAAATGTTATAATAAATGAAAATGTTATAGCATCATGATGTAATCTCTTACACCGCAAGCATCACTGCTTGGATGTAACTGTTCAAATAAAAGAAAAGGTTTGCTGCCCATGCAGCAAATTCAAAAAAGGAATTGTCTTTACATCACGATGCGTGGGTCGAATAATCAAAAGAAGGAAAAAATATTAAAAAAAAAGCTCAAGAGGCATTGGGAGCAGGAGGGTCTTTATCAGCATTCTGGTTGGCAGCATCCTCAGCAACTCCTTCTTCCTTTACGCCAGCAATGCTTGGGGAAGCAGGGACCCTGGCTCTTGCCTCCTCTTCAGCCAGTTGAGCGGTGCAGCGAGCCAGCTCAGCAGTTCGGACATCTTCTGAAAGATAGCTGAAGTCAGCACCATGATTGTGTTTCCAGAAATTGTAAAAACACCGGAGCGTCGTCCTCTTATATCTTTCTAGATTCTTGGAGTTGTCAAGCTCCAGCTGCTTTACTTTGCCCTCAAGAGTAGCAATGGCCTCGTCTTTGGACTTATGCTTCTCTTCCAATCTCTTGACTTCGCGATACTGGGTGCGGCTGGCATCTTGATACTCCTCCCTCTGCTTTATTATAGCTGCCTTCGTAGCTTCAGCCTCTGATAGCTTTGTCACCGCGGCATCCCTCTGCTGAGCCAGCGCCTCCAACTCCTTTGCGTGCCTAGCCTCTGCAGCCAAAAGTTCCTTGGCTGCCTTCACCTGGTGCCTCTCGATGGCCTTTGCCCGAGCCTGTTCAATGGTGGCTTGGGTGCGGGTACGAGCAGCAGTTGCAGACAGCAAATCCTGAGGACAGAAGATAAAGTTATAACCTATTACAGAGAATAAAAGACTAAGGCCTAAGAGATAAAGAGGCACTTACGCTGGCTATTTCGTTCAGAGTCCTGTTCAGGATTTGGTCGACTGCCATACTTTCTGCCTCGACCAGTGCATTTTTGACGCGGTCGTTCTTCGCGATATGCGCGAGGCAGTCTTTAGCTGCTCGTAAGGCATGGCTCGAGAGTTTGGCCCAAGAGCTTCTTCCCGCTTGTCTTGTTCCCTGGTGGGCGCAGCCGGAGGGTTCGGCAGGGGAGGAGGAGTCTGCTTCTCAGCAGGAGCCGGAGGATGAGTAGAAGTTTGCCCAGCTGGCACGTCCCTAGGAGCGTCTTCTGTTCGACTCTTCTTGGCCGGTCTCTGGCTTGTTTCGCCGGCCTGTCTCCTTGACGACTTTCGCCTGAGCTGAGGAATTTCCTCTTCCTCCTCAGCATTGTATAGGTCGAAGACGTTGGGAGTGGCCATATTTGCATACAAGTAAAAACATACAAAGGGTAAGATAAAGGCAGATGAAAACTCTTTATTCAACGGAAAAGAAGGTCACAAAGTTAGTACCCGAGCTATAACTACTGGTCGCTATACTATTGACTCTATTAGTCACACACTCACTTTCTGGCATGAAGAAGTCTGGCCCTAGATTTAGAGTATATGTAAAGTTGCCCTCCCCGTCAAACAAATGACAGGGAATTGGCAAGCAATTTAAAAGCAAAATAACTTTACCATTTTCATCAGAGGATTCCCCCAGGTCCACAACTGGCTCTTTGGCCTTTTGTTTCCCCTTGCCTTGAGGAGCAGAAGGCCTTTCTGCAGAAGGATTGCCCGTGGGCTCCCTGATTGTAACCCCCGTCGGCCTCCTTCGAGGAGGGGACGCAGGAGGTTGCTGCTTGGGAACCCCCTCAGCAGTGGCATCAGCTACCACGGACCCTCTTGTTTCATGGCGAGGAGCCAGGAAGCCAGACAGCCTCAGGTTTTCATCAATAACCAGGGACTTGACGCTTTTTTCTGCGTCTGTCATCCTGGCCAGTCTATTGGACCTCAACACCATGTCTGGTGTTAGGGTCGGACGTAACCATGGGCCTGAAAGACAAAGTACAGTTTGAGAAAAATGAAAGGAAACTCCTTGATTAAAAGTATCGACCAGTCCAAGACGGTACTTACCTCCTCGGGTGAAGGCCAGGTTGTTGCTGGTTATGTCCGGAGTAAGGAAGTACTCCTTACTATACTGCCCCACGTTAGAAATGTGCGTAGTGTCACTCAGGAACGTCCGGTTTGTCTCCTGGTGACAAAGGTGGAAGAAACTCGTCCCATATTGTTGCGGGTTGGATTTAAGGTCGAAAAGATAATTGACCTCGTGGGGAGTAGGTTCTGGCCATTTTTGGAGTTTGTACAGGATATAGAGTGCGGCCAGCATTCTATATCCGTTTGGAGTAATTTGGAAGGGGGCGACATTGAAATAATTAGCCACCCCCTGGTAAAAAGGATGTAGAGGGAGGAAAGCCCCCGCCTCTATGTGATACCGAGACCAGGCGCTGTATATACCTCCAGGGAGGTTAGCCCTTTGGTCTGCGGCAGTAATTTTGATGGAAATCCCTGTGAGGGGATACTTCCTGAAATAGTTAGCAACCATCCGAAGGGTCACTACGCTGGTCGGGGAAACATACCACTCGACATCAGGCAGATTCTGATGGCGAGGGCGGGCTCTAATTTGGATATTAGGGTCAGGAACAGGGTTGTTTCGACCGCTGGTCGAGGGAACCCTAGCCTACGAATCAGGCTGAGCAGGAAGGTTTGGACTATCATCGGAGTCAGGTCTTTTCTTGCCTACGGATTTGGAACGAGCCATTTGAGGAGGAGAAGGACGAGGTCTAGATGAGGATTGAGAAAAAGGAATCTCGTGGATTCGGGCGGTTGGTTGTTCTTCACCTTCGAGCAGCTGGGCGAGAAGATCGTCGTCGATGGGCCGTTCACCTCCCCACAAATCTGGCATCAATGTCTACAAACAAAAAATGGGGAGGTAAGGATGGAGAATTTTTAAAGGCTTTTTAGAATAACGCTGGTCGAGTATAAAAGCCAAACTTTTATACAACAGCATTCTAACAAAAAGCTAAATTTTTCCACACGAACAGTTTGAAAACGAATCAAAGGGTGAAAGTAAAAAGTTTTTCAAAAAAGCTTTTTCAACTCCCCTTAGGGTGGGAAAAACCTATTTTCCAACTAGCCTAAAGATCGAATTTTTACTTCGATTTTACGTCCTAAAAGTACGATCCTAACTATCAAACTAACTCGTAAATCTTTTTACCCACAAGCATCTCAAACCAGAAACAGATGAACTCAAACAGTCGACATACAGAAGCATGCATTGCGAAGATACGAAACATAAAAATTCGAAGACTTACCAGAAAAAAGATCGTTGAGAAGGGTAGAGAGTCTTCGGAAGTCTAGGTGCTTTCAAGATGAACTTGGAAGGTGCAGAAGCACAGTTTCTAGGAGAAGACGAGAGCTCTGGTTTTAGGGTTTCTGGAAAGAGTAGAGGCGTGCGTAAAAAGAAAAGGAAGATTTTGAAGATATTATATAAGTTTGTCTGTGGCATTAAAAAGGTGTAATCATCAGTTTCCCTTTTTCGAAATATGGGGAAGAGGAATGGCCGCCGAATTATTACTGGGGAACCGAAAAGTCATGATTAGACATTAGTAGGTTGCTTTTTCCAAGAACACACGAAGAGTTCTGACACGTAAGGCGGGGTTACTGAAGGGTCGTTCGCTCAAAAGTTTATTTATTGCTCGTAATAAATAAACTTGGGGGGCAAATGTTATCCAAAAAATTGGCATTGATGACGTGGCAACTGATCCCTGGACACGTGGCTGACATCTGGAGGAACTCTGCTAGTGCATCGACCAGAAGACGTATTAGAAGCAGTAAGCAGCCCAATCCTACATGCGACCAGTCTGGTCGATGGTTCCGCATGTAATGTAACACTACTGTGAAGATCTTTGTAAATCCCGAATTTAACTCACACAATCTCCTGAGTATCCGATTATTCAGGAGAGAATATCTGTAAAGATCTTATGTAATCCCTTGAGCCTATAAATAGAAAAAGAGAGCTCAAGGAAGGGACTTTTGGGCTTGGGAATTATTGAAGATTAGAGTAATTCTCCTTGGAATATTGTATTGTTCTTCAGAGGTTAGTGAAACTCATTGAACCCTTGTTCTTTGATCACTCCTTTGATTCTTATATCAATAACAGTCTAAGTGGACGTAGGTCATTACCAAATCCTGGGGCCGAACCACTATAAAATATCGTGTTCTTATTACTTTTCGTCACTTGATTCTTCTTAACATATTCATACACATCAAGCATATTTCGACTCCGTGTCAGTTGACCAAAATCTGGGTCAACAGGGTGAATTAGGGGATGGTAATTGAATGCAAGGTGGGTTGTTTGATTGGTTTTTGATGTGCTTATGGTATAATGAAGCCTAAATGTCTTTTTATCTACCTTTACCTAAGCCAAAATGTTATGAACCTTGAAGTCCTTTTGATTCCATAACATGTGTTGTTGACATTAGTGGAGAAAGGTAAGTGTGCAAGCATATTGAATTTTGGTTAGTGGATTGTTGGAATGAGTGAGGCATGTATGGTGTTATCTAGTTATTCATTTGTTATTTGCAAGGTATAATCTAATTTCCAATTGAGGCATTCAGATTAATTGTTGGAGTTTTTGAATTGAAATTCTGGTTGATTAACAGTTGAAGTTTTGTGAGTGATGACGGCGTGGTTTAAATAAGACTGGAGGCTTAACTTGTCATGTCTATTTGTTTTAGTTTAATGTGTCATTTCCTTACTCGAGGAAGAGTAAGAAGCAAGTTTGGGGGAGTTTGTTAGGCTAATTTTAGCCTCCCTTTTTAAGTGTCTTTATCAGTGTCTTTTTAATGGTTTATGTGTTTTTGGAGCGGATTTATGCTTGTTTTGCTTGATTTCAGGTTAAGCATATGTTTTGGGCATTTGGAGTGGATTGTGGAGAAAATATGCTAAACTGAAGGGTTATTCAAGTTTTTGCTGAAATTGTATTAGGGCTGCGGCGCAAGAATTAGAGCGGCGGCGAGCCCTTTTCCAGAAACTCAAGATTTCACAATTTTCGAGTAGAGCCGCGGCGCAGGAATTGGAGCCACGGCGCTGACGTCCGTACACCTCAGTATTTTAAGGGCAATTTCGTCATTTTGGGAAAGATATAGAATGAGGTCTTCATTTTTAATTGGGGATCGCGATTTTTGAAAGATAGACAGAAAACAAAAAGGGAAAAACAAGAGAAGAAGAAGTTTGGAGCGAGCGTGGGCGATCTGTGACAATTCCCAATCTAGTTTCATTCTCTTTTTCTTTAATTTTCTATGTTATTGTTTATGTTTAGTTTGATTATGGATATGAATACTGAGATTACGAGCTAAACTCCTATTTAGGGATTTGATGGATATTGACTGAGATTATCCCATGGATTAATGCTATTTGATTATTCCTTCTTCCTTGTTTATGTGATTTGTTCATCTATGTGCTTAATGCATGTTTGAGATTGATCACCTTAAGCATGATTCATGATCCTAATATGAAATCTGAAAAGTGAATATTAGGAATGCTCTAAATGAATAAACATAGGTTTTGATGTGAAACGAAAGTATTCACATAGCTTATGTGACTTGTAGATTATTGCTTAATGCGAATTGTTTGTTGTACTATCTCAGAAATGCAATAGTTGACAATGCAATTTAGTACCTTAATGATCTGAAAAGAGTTTAGGTGATTTTATAATCTGTCATCTCATTGGAGGAAGAAGAATAGTTGACTAGTGTTAATAATTGGGTAATCAAAGTAATTGAAATCATATTCCTAATTTCACATCCATTGTTAAACCCTTTTTATTTGTTGTTTTGCTTGTTGTGTTTTCTGCAATTTAATTTTAAAAACCAATTTTTATTGTTGCCAAATAGAAATATAAATCCAATTTGGTTAGTACTTAGCTGCAATTCCCTTGGGTTCGACCTCACCTGTGTGAGTTACTACTTTGTATTATACGTGCACTTGCGTGTAATAAAATATCGCAACATATGACCACCTCCATCCTGGACTTTACGAGGGTGGTAGGTAATTATAGGGTGCCCTGCGCCACTTACATGTTTTGGGAAGATGCCCACATCTGTTGGGAGGTTGTATCTCAGATCTGGAACGTTGCTGCTTTGAGTTGGGATGAGTTTCAGGATTTTTTCAATGAAAAATACTACAATGACACAACTTGAGCTACGAAGGCAGATAAGTTCACCAGAATGGTTCAGGGCAACATGATTGTGACTGAGTATGCCCTAAAGTTCGCCAAGTTTGCTTCTGACTTGGTGCCAACCGATGCTTCTAGGAGAGATAGGTTTTCTCGGGGATTAAACCCCTCGGTAGCACAGGATGTTAGGTTCACCTCAGAACCTGGAGTTACCACATATGCGCTTGTAGTTGAGAAGGCCCTTACTACTAATGGTGTAGAGGATAGGATTTGGCACGAGAGTGCCACGAGAGGTGATGCTAGGAGGATGGTACCTCCATCTATTGGGTGTAACATCCACCTAATTTAGGACCGTTACACTATGTACATTAAATAGTGCCAGACTTGTTAATCAAGTCCCTTAGTTATAAAAGTGTAACTATGATTAGTGACAAGGGTAAGGGTTAAAAAATTTGGTCATAGGGAAACGTTGACTTTTTATTTAAAAGTTTAGTATATACATGAGATTCAAAAATAACATAAACAAAAGTTTAAAAGGGTTATATAAAAGTCCAAAATACAAGACAAGATGAAGTAGGTGAAAAAATAAGGGATACTACCCTAGTTCCTCCAAGATAACCCCGACCATGGTGGTTGAGCAGTCGCATATGTACACGCTGCCAGGAAAGCTCTCCAACTCATGGTTGGTCCAGCTTCCTTTTCCCCTTACCTGCACCACATACCACCCGTGAGCCGAGGTTCAGCAAGAAAACTTAAACATGTTGATAAATAGTAAATACAGATTCCATATGCATATCTAGCATGCCCAACAGTAATAACCTACTCATGCATGCATACCATTACAAATAAATGATTATAGGATCATTTTGTGGCCCGCTGCTCTGAACAGATGACCATAGAGTCAACCTGAGACCCTATGCCATATCTATTTGACCGTAGAGTCACCCGGGGCCCTTTGCCCTAGCTCTGAGTAAATAGCCATAGAGCTAGCCAAGTACTTTGTTTCTTTCCAAATGACCATAGTGTAACGATCCAAATTTGCTAATAAGGCTTAGGGCCTTGATTAGCGTGCCTGGAGGGCAATAAATGATTTAATATGTTAATTTGTGAATTTAATGAATATGTAATTAATATGATATGTATGTGATATATCTGTGTAGCATGATCCGAGACAGTTCTAGAGAGCAGTTAGCCAGAAAGTCACAACGGGGTTGAGAATCCGACTCGGGGCGAGTCGAGGGGTAATTTGAGTATTAGCTATTATATTGGGTTATCGGGGTATGAAAATAAATATTCGGAGATATATTTGAGGTTAGTGCATAGGAAAGAATATTGGGGAAAATTAATATTTTGGACCTTGAGGACTTAGCGGGATTTGGTAAATGACTAAATTGCCCTTGGGTCAATTAAGGATAGAGGCTAAGCTTAAGGGGTAGCTTGGTCATTTTGTAAGGGTAAAATTAGACATAGTTAAGTAAAAGGAAACTGCTGGAACCAAAGGAAAGAATCAGTTTTCAACTTATTCCTCTCAAGGTCAGTTTATCATCTTGGCTTGTGGTGTATGAGCTTGGGAGATTTCCAGCAAAAATCCAAGGCTTGAGGCTTGTTGTGAGAGAGCTTTGAAGGTGGAGGAGCAAAGAAGGCTAGGAATTATCAGCTGAGGTAAGGAGTTTAACCTTAAAATTTCTTGAGTTTTAGTTGAATTGTAGTTTAAACCATGAGCTGCATGTGAATTGGGATTATGAGTTAAGTTTGGTTGTGAGCTGAGTTTCATGGCTGTGTGAACTTATAGCAAAGCTTAGATGGTGTGGTAGAGAGGCTTAAGCTTAATTTTTGGGTTTAATTGCTGGGTTGAGGTGATTTTGGATGAGATGGTTTGAAGAAATCCAGGAAAAGATGGAGATTTATGGGTTTGGAGGCGAGGGCCGCGGCCTTAGGAGGGGCATGCCGCGGTCCGTGTGCATGCGAGGCCTTGGGAGGCCATGGTGCTCGAGGCGCGCCGCGGCGCTTGGCCAAGTGCACCGCGGCCCGTGCGTGTTTCAAGGAGGTGTTAGCCTCTGTTTTGAGGCTAGCCGCGACGCTTGTGGGGTAGGGCCGCGACTCTTAGTGAAATTTTGTGTTTTTAAGTGTGTTTAGGCTTGGGAACTCAAAGGTTAAGCCTCAGGATGGATTTATCACCCAGATTGATAGAATTCAAGGTCCCGGAGATTAGAGTTATGGCTCAAAGTTATTTAATGGATTAGAACTTGATGGATGAATATTGTTAATGCGTTGTAACTAGGGTTTCAGCGAGGCTCAAGTTAGGAGACTGTGCTCGGGATATCGGTGCTCGGAAAGCTCGGGACGCAGGTAAGAAAACCATTGTTCCCATAGAGCTTGTATGCAGGGCTGAGCCCCAATATGTTTGAATTGCAGAGCGTAGCCCTTTGATTGAATTTGTTAGTGCTCAGTATATGTTTATTATGCTATGAATGCTATTGTGTAAATGTTCGGCAAGAGCCAGGAACGGCGCAGGCCGAGGTCGGCAGGGGCTGGGAACGGCGTTGGGCACGTTGAGTGCAAGGCCGAGTACGACAAGGGGCCGGGAGCAGCGTTGAGCACGTGGAGTGCGAGTTGCTAGGGCGAGACCCTAAAGGTTTTTGGCTGACTCCTCCTACTCCTCCTTCTCCTTTAGGATAGGATCGTCGTTGGTCCTTTTGACATATACCTGGGATATCCTCACAGTGTGGACCGCAAACCCAGGGTCTGGTAAAGCGCCTGGGATGGCTTGGCCGTATGTGTTTAGCCTATTGATGGCCTGTTAATATGCTATGTGTTTGTTATGCATATGTTTTTGCTTGTGAGGCTTTTCTTGCTGGGCTTCGGCTCACGGGTGCTCTGTGGTGCAGGTAAGGGCAAGGGAAAAGTCGACCAACCATGAGTATAGAGAGCGTGAAGCGTTGCGTACATGTTTGGCCTGCCTGGTTGCCACAGCCAGTGATTTTTGGGAGATGGTTGTACTGAAACCTAGATTTTTTCGTTTACACGACGTGGTTTGTACTTATATGTTGTAAATATTTCCAAACAGTATTTTGGGATCCCAATTGTCAAATACTTTATGGTTTTTCAGTAAATGGAATTATTTTCAAAGTTTATAACCCTGTTTATGATTTAATTACACTTTTTGACCTAAAATCTCGATTAGCGAGTTGAATGCACATTTTAAACTCACTTAGTAACGGCTCTAAGGAGGTAGGGCGTTACACTTAGTGTCGGCCAGCGTAATACTACGTCCTTGGTTAGATCTAAGCCTCTCGACTAGCGCACTCTTGCCACCCTTGACTAATAAGTCAATTCCTTAATCAGATATTCAGACAACCAGATAAATAAATAACCAAACACAGATAAGCTTACCTCAGACAATACAAGTATGCATTCGTATTAATTATGTATCTTAACCAATTAAATACCAACACATTAGTAACTATGTTCCTTAACGGGGCCAAGCCCTAATTACGCATATAATGCAAGCAAGCGTATATCATTTAACAATTATCCGAATACAGAGCATTCAAGCATGCATAATCAACAATCACAATAATAATCTAAATCATATTCATTCTCAGGGGCCCTAGCTCTATTCATTAATATATTTAAGAACCGGCCAAGCCCTAATAACATATATCACGTCTTCAGAGCTGTTTTCTAACCAGGTCCGAGTACAGTGTATAATAAGAATGACTCTCGAGCATGATCTTAGTTTTGATCCCCTAACGGTAACCTAGTCACAGCAATAATATAGAATCCCGTCAATAACGAGTGAGTAGACTCTTCCAGACTGACTCCTAGCCTTCGGAACATCGAATTCTTTTAAACAGGGTAGTGGAATCGATCACAAGCCCTTAGGTTTGAGTTCCCATCACTTAAAACCTAAATTGGCCATTTCTGCCTATGCGCGCAACGTCGCCCCCTAATAGGTCACGCCACACCTCAAGTCAGAGACTCCTCCTGCCAGAAAACCCAGAGACACGCTCTGTGAGTTATCCCTGAAGGGTCGTGGTGTGCCTAGGCAAAACAGGAAGTCCCAGGCCCTGGGTTGACGCGGGTCACGGCGCCCCAATAACAGGGTCGCGACACGACCCTACGAACCTAGATTTCCAGCTTTTTCCTCCAACCAATTCTTAATAAAAAATCATCCCAAGCAATCACCAAAACCACAATTCAATCTTAGAACAACATCAACATTCTACCAGCCACACAACCTAACCTTAAGTTTCATAAAAACACCCAGAAATCTTCAAACCACCTACCTTGAGCCACAAGCTCAAGAACACTTCTAAAACCAAAACAAAACTGAATTAAAACAGGGATTAGGGCTTACATTAGCCGTGATTCAAGACCTCCTAGCTGCAGCCAAGCAAGCTCTACAACTAAGCATTCAATTACCCAAGTGTTCAACCTTTAATTCCCGTAGTTTCCTCAAAGATTCACCAACAAAGATGAGAGTGAGAGAGAGGAGAACGAGTGGGAGAGAGAGAGAGGAAGATAAGAGTGTTTGCTGAGTGTTTTTTGTTTGTGAGGGTACCAAACACGTCCCTGTGGCTAAAATGGTCAAAATTTGCAGAATTCCCTCCTAATCACACTAACGCCGAATATATCCTCAAATAGTTACTAAAAAATTTCCCATTACCCCGATAATTCCTGGTAATGTACTAAATACCCAACATACCCCTTGACTCACCCCGAGTCGGGTATTTTGTCCCATTGTGACTCTCCCGTTAACTTGCTCCCTAGGTTCACCTCGTGCCAAGTAACCCAAATATATCCACATAATATTGTGGTTTCACTTATATATCACATACATGCACACATATTCCAAATATACCCATAACGGGCCAAATTATGAAAATTGCCCTTCCAATAAGAAATAGGCCCACATGCATGCATGTCTAGTCATATTATAATATAACTCTCGTAATCATATAATGATACACATACATATCCCATAAACATATATTCCATAATTAAATCACATATATTCAAATAATTTTCCATTTTGGCCTCGTAATCAAGGCCTTAAGCTTTATTAGGTAATTTGGGATGTTACAACTGTCCCCTTCTTATAGGAATTTCGTCCTTGAAATTTTACCTAAAAAACTAGGGATACTGGTACCGCATATCTGACTCCAGGTCGCTTGCTCGACCTTGTTGTTCCTCCATAATACCTTAACCAAAGGTATAATATAGTTTCTCAAGACCTTGTCCTTCCTGTCTAAAATCTGAACTAGTTGTTCCTCATAGGATAATTCTGACTCCAGTTCCAGATCCTCGTAACTAAGCACATGAGTCTCATCTGATACATACTTCCTCAACATGGAAATATGAAATACCTTGTGCACGCTAGACAGTGCTAGGGGTAAGGCCAACCTATAGGCCACTTGACCGATCGTCTCCAGGATCTTAAATGGTCCTACAAATCTAGGGCTCAACTTGCCCTTCTTCCTAAATCTCTTCACCCCTCTCAGTGGTGAAACCTTAAGGATGACATAGTCTCAACTTGGAACTTCATTTTCCTCCACTTTGGGTCTGGATAACTTTTCTGTCTACTATGAGATGTGACATCCAAGCTCTAATCTTTTCAATAGCCTCAGTGGTCCTCTGAACCTTCTCAGGACCAAAATATTTCCTCTCCCCCATCTCATCACAGTGAGTGGATGATCTACACTTCCTACCATACATCATCTCATAAGGTGCCACTCCAATAGTCGACTGGTAGCTGTTATTATAGGAAAACTCTATCACAGGAAAATATTTACTCCAGGACCCTTAAAAGTCCAACACACATGCTCTCAGCATGTCCTCCAATATCTTGATAGTCCTCTCAGACTGACCATTAGTCTGAGGATGATGTTTATCCAAAAAGCAGCTGTGGATGACGTGGCAAGAATTTTCGACACGTGGCAAAGATGCTGCTGGCCTATCGACCAGAGATACTTCCATACGCAGGGTTCAAGTTTTATATACGACCAGCCTGGTCGTATACTCCGTTTATTTATGAATAAATTTGTACAGTTGTAATGATAGCCGAGAATATCTCTTCATTATAACCTGAATATCCATTTATTAAGGAAAGATATGATTAATTGACTCATGTAACCCTCCTAGAGCCTATAAATATACATGAAATAGCTCAAGGGAGGATTTTTTTGATCTTTTTCAAATCCTTTTTTCTGATCTAAGAAGAAGAGAATTGTATTGCTATTATCCATCGTCTGTATTGTTTCTCCTTCTAAGGTTTGTGAAACTCAAGAACCCTAGTTCTTTGATCATGCATTTGAAGCTCAACATTAATAATAGTATCAAGTGGACGTAGGTCATTACCAATCTTTGGGGCCGAACCACTATAATTCTTGGTGTTCTTTACTTTCCATTAGATTGTATTCTCAAGCATCGTACTATTTTCTTGTCCTATATTTGACTCCATGTCGTTGGCTAATTTGAGGGTTAACATTCTGGTGCTTTCATTGAGAGCTTGTGAAAGAATCTAATGGCAAAAACTTCCAAGAAGACCGGACAGGTTGCTGCCGCTGCATCATCACAGCCTCCTCCCCCAAATGTGGCTGAAGACGAACCGCATTTGGAGTTTGATGAGGAAGAGTTAGATTCTGAAACCTTGAAGGCAACAATAGGGGTGTTGCAAGATGAGTTGGTCAATCTGAGGGCCAATCAAGAGAATGTTGCAGAGATAATGGCGTCGCAGCAAAGGGAAATAGAAGGCCAGCATCAGGAGCTGAGCGAGCGGCAGGCTGAGATGGACCATCGACAGAGGGATGCCATGGAAGCCCTTGAAGCAGCCATCTAGCTGGCTAGGAAACAGGCTACGCCAGCCTCCCAGCCAGATCAGCCACCAAACGGACCACCTCAAAGGGGTCCCAATCCTAGTCCTCCACTCCAGCCAGTAAGCCCTCAGAGGCCGGAGTAGCCACCTATGGCTCAGGATGATGTCCCACCTAGGCAATCCCTCGCGCCTGAGGCAGAATAAGGCCGAGCAACCGCCCTGTAGCCCTAGATGCCCAGGGGATGAAGAGCCACATCCACTGAGCAGGGGGCAGCGTCCTTCTGCCAACAGGAGGAACTCAGAGACAGGTTTTGCGATTAGGGGCCCCTCCCAGCATAACAATGCACGGGGACCCACCGACCAGTAGGCCTCCCCCTAACGCCCAGGAAATGCCAGCCCAAGGAGGCAATAGAGGGAATAGTCGGTTGCACCATAGCCAGCCATGATTCAGAGATGGGCATGGCTACAATGAAGTCGACTCTGGCAGAGGAAATGCTGGTCGGAGGAACGAAGAGAGAGGTGGAGGCAGGAGCCCCCCACCTAGAGAAGACCGACCAGCGGGTCATAACGTTGGGGGGCAGCCCAAGCAGAATAACGTCTTTAGTCGGCTCGGAGCCAGCGAGCAACGACGAAGAGACGATGATTTGAGGGACGTACTTAACGACCGCTGAGAAAGGCACGATGAGTACATTCCCCCGGCACCAGAGGCCCCAGCAATCCTAGAAGTTGTTCAGGCTCAAATCGATACCCTGAACCAGGCTGTGCAGCAGCTGGTCGGGGGGCGAACATCCCACATTGAGTACGATTGAAGGAGAGGTACCCCATTCGTACAGAGGATTGTTGTGACTGAAACCCCCAGTAAATTGAAGATGCCAACATTGCCAAATTTCGATGGGTATGGAGACCCGGTATCTCACGTTAATAAGTTTGAGATACAAATGGATATACAAAAGGTGTCAGAAGATGCCCACTGCCACATCTTCCCAGCAACACTGTCTGACACTGCCCAGGAGTGGTTCTTTAAGTTCCCTTCTGCCAGTATAGTATCATGGGAAATGTTCGTAAAGGAGTTTTACGGATAGTTCTATGGGGGTCGTGTGCACCCCACTGAGGCGAACCAACTAGTCGAGATACGCCAGAAAGAGGGGGAGCCCTTGAAGGAATATGTTCAACACTTCATGCGAGCTGTAGCTAGAGCCAAGACTGTGGGCGATGAAGGTAAGATGATGGCCCTAACTGCTGGGGTTAGATGCCATTCCCCCCTCTGGAGCAGCCTCAGAAAGAATGGGGTAAGAAGCACCTAAGAATTCCTAGATCGAGCTGATCGGTACATCAAGCTCGAGGATGCGATTGCCAACGAAGGGAAATCGCCAACAAAAGACAAGAGGCCTAAGGAAGAACCTGCCAAAGCCGCCAATGGGTCTGAAAAACCCAATGGCAAGGGCAATGGGAATGGCAATGGTAGAAATGGTGGGAAGCAGGCGAACAACGAACCCTCGACCTCCGAGAGCAAGTGCCCCAAAGGTAATCGGTATGAACCGAGATTCACCAACTACACTACCCTTGTTGAAAGCCAAGCTGAGGTCTACCAGGCGACCAGCTCAAGCGTGCCCTACAAATGACCCGCACCAATAAGAAAAGATATCTCCAAGAGGGATGGAACAAAGTTCTGTCATTTTCACAACGATTACGGGCACGACACTAATGAGTGTAACCAGCTGAAGGAAGAAATTGAGTTCCTGATAAGATAGGGACATTTAAGAAGATATGTACGAGCCACGGGAGGTTCTCAGCGAGAGGCTCAAGGTGGAAACGAGTCGGCGCCTGCATGCTAACGCTTGCCACCTTTACAGCCAGCTCCTGTGGCTGGTACCCTACTCACCATCTGTGGAGGCCCACATCTTGCAGGAGATAGCGGGAAAGCGAGGGAACGATATGCTCGAACCCTGCGCCACGACCATGATATTGAGACGATGAGTGTTGAGGATTGAGCACCAAAAAAAGGCTCGAACAGAGGAGGAACTGATTACCTTCTCCGACGACGACGCCCAGCACGTGCGATTCCCACACTCTGATTCGCTGGTCGTGGACGTACAGATCGGAAACATGATGGTGAAGAGGGTGTTGGTCGATATAGGAAGTTTAGTCAACATCCTATACAAGTCTTCGCTAGAAAGGATGAAGTTGTCCGTGAAAGACCTGGAGCCATGCAACCAAACCATTTATGGTTTTTCCGGAGAAGGGCTCGCCCCAACATGGTCGATTAAACTCCCAGTCATAGCAAGCACTGCACCTGCTAACAGGACATTACTCACTACTTTTATAGTAGTTGATTGTCCTTCGGCATACAGCACTATGATAGGGAGGCCAATTTTGGTCGACCTACGAGCCGTCACCTCCATATGACACCTCGCTATGAAATTCCCAACAGACGCAGGGATAGGATGCATGTTGGGAAACCAGAGGGAAGTGAGGGAGTGCTACAAATCCTCAATCACCAAGGCCAAGAAATGTGTATTGAGAGATGCCATTGGAAAGGAGTTGCAAATGGCGACTGATGTTCAGGCCCACTCAGGTGATAATCTCACCAAATAGGGCGTTGCCCAAAGTGAGGATAGGGACTTAGATCCTCGCTTTGGGGATTTGGAAGAAGAAGTGGGGCCCATCGAGGACCTTGAAGAGGTCCAACTCAATGAGGAAAATCTGACCAGGGTTGTGAAAGTTGGTAAAAACTTAGAGACAACAACAAAACAAGCACTGGTGGAGTTCTTAAGGAGGAACTAGGAGGTCTTTGCCTAGTCGCACAAAGACATGGTCGGGATAGATCCTGCAGTCATTAGCCATGTCCTGAACATCGATAAAAGCTTTCCACCAATGCAACAAAAAAGAAGGCTGCTCGACAAAGATAGATCAAAGACCTTGAAAGAGGAAGTCGAGAAGCTGAAGGAGAATGGGTTCATCAGGGTGGCGTTTTATCCATCGTGGGTCTCTAATCCCGTAATGGTGCCCAAGCCGAATGGCAAGTGGTGTACATGCATGGATTTTACAGACCTAAATAAAGCCTGCCCCAAAGATTGTTTCCCACTCCCGAGGATCGACCAGCTGGTCGATGCCACTGCAGGGCATGAGATCCTCTCATTCATGGATGCCTACTCCGGGTATAATCAAATCAGTATGCATTCCCTTGATGAGGATCACACTAGCTTTCGAACTGATACATGGCTCTACTGTTACAAGGTGATGCCCTTCAGTTTGAAAAACGTTGGTGCGACTTACCAGAGACTCATCAACCACATGTTCAAGGAGTTGATCGGCACGAACATGGAAGTCTATGTCGACGACATGCTGGTCAATTCAAAGAAAGCAGAAGGACATATAAGGGATTCGCAGGAATGCTTCAACGTCCTGAATAAATATCAGATGAAGTTAAATCCCCTTAAATGCTCCTTCGGAGTAGGATCAGGGAAGTTCTTGGGATTTATAGTTAACTCAAGAGGAATTGAAGCCAATCTCGAGAAAATAAAAGCCCTGATCGAGATGAAATCACTAGTAAAGATTAAAGATGTTCAAAGCATGACTGGGAGGATTGCTGCTCTCAGTAGATTCATTTCGAAATCGACATACAAGTGTGTTCCATTTTTCAATCTACTAAGAGGCAATAAGAAATTTGAATGGACAGATGAGTGCGAACATGCCTTTCAAGTACTAAAAACACATATGGTGCAACCACCCATCCTATCAAAGCCGGTCGATAAGGAAACTTTGTTCATCTACCTGGCAATCATGAAATATGTTGTTAGTGCTGTTTTAGTAAGAGAAGAAGAAGGCATGCAGAAGGCTGTCTACTACGTGAGCAAAAGGCTGATCAGAGCAGAACAGCGGTACCCGCCCATTGAGAAGGTAGCCTATTGCCTAGTTTTGGCCTCTAGGAAGCTGCGACCTTACTTCTAAGCTCATCCAATTATGGTCTTGACCGACAAGCCTCTTCGGCAAGTCCTGCAAAAGCCAGAGGCTACAGGTAGATTGCTAAAGTGGGCAGTCGAACTCGGGCAGTTCTAGATATCTTACTTGCCGCGAATAGCGATAAAAGGACAAGCCTTGGCTGACTTCATCGCAGAATTCACAGAGCTCACAAATGGCGAATAGACTGAAGAACCCAGCGAGCCTGAATGTCAGATCCAAGCTCCCATGTGGAAATTATTTACAGACAGTTCATCCAACGAATCCCACGTAGGAGCAGGAGTGATATTGATAATGCCGAAAGGGCATCGATTTCACTGTGCAATCAGATTTGACTTCACTGTTTCTAACAATGAGGCCGAATATGAAGCATTACTCATTGGATTGTGGTTAGCCAATGATATGAACATAAAAGTGCTTGACATCTATAGTGATTCTCAGCTGGAGGTGAATCAGATCCTGGGAGAGTACCAGGCGTGAGGTTTGAAAATGGTTGCCTATCTGAACAAAACAAACGATTTGTTAGCCCAGTTCGATAGATACAGTCTCCAACAAGTACCTCGCGATCAGAATTCCAACGCGGACGCTTTGGCAAAATTGGCAAGTGCGAAGGATGCTAATACTCTGAACATAGTGCCAGTCGAACGACTATCAGTACCAAGCATCCAAGCAGCAGAAACCACTCTGGTAATCCAGATGGCGGATACGTGGATGGCACCATATGTAGAGTATCTGTCAAGTGGTGTGCTGCCAGCGGACAGAAACAAAGCCAGGACCCTTCAACGGCAAGCTGCTAGAAACAAAGCCATATCCTGGTCGATGGAATCCTGTATCGAAGGGGATACTCACTGCCACTCCTTAGATGTATTACAAAGGTGAAAGCAAAAGAGTTGATGAAAGAGGTGCACGAAGGTTTTTGCGGGGACCACGTTGGGGGGCAAAGTTTGTCAAAAAAGATCCTAAGGCAAGGGTATTTCTGGCCAACCATGAATGAAGACTCAATGGAGTTCGTGTGGAGGTGTGACAAGTGTTAGAGATTTTCCAAAATGCCACGAGCAGCCCCCAATGAGTTAAAGCAAATGCAAAGTCCATGGCCCTTTGCAGTTTGGGGAATAGATCTAATCGGATCTTTACCTAAAGGTAAAGGTGGTGTAAAGTATGCAGTGGTTTCCGTCGATTACTTCACCAAATGGGCCGAGGCTGAGCCACTCGCAACCATAACAACCAAGAAAGTGCTTGACTTCGTAGTCAAGAACATCGTTTGTCGATATGGATTACCAAGGAAGATCGTCTCGGATAACGGCATCCAATTTGACAGTGATCTATTCACAGACTTCTCCAAACGACATGGTATTATCAAAATCTTTTCTTCAGTCGCTCATCTCCAAGTGAATGGGCAGGTCGAAGCAGTTAACAAAACGCTGAAGGATACACTGAAGAAAAGGCTAGAAGAAGCTAAGGGAGTGTGGCCGGAACAATTTCCTGAAGTTCTCTGGTCGTACAGAACTTCCCACCGAACAGCAACAGGTCATACCCCACTTTCCTTGGCATACGGGTATGAAGCTATGTTGCCTGTCGAGTTGGATCCACCCTCACATCGCAGATTAACATACGACCAAGACTCTAATAGCCAGCTATTGATGAAATCCCTAGACTCCATCGATGAGAAGCGTGAACAAGCCCAACTTCGAGTAGCTGCGTAGTAGCAGAAGGTCACCCGGTATTTCAACTCTAAAGTACAAGAAAGAAAATTCAATGTTGGAGATCTTGTACTCCGAAGAGATTTTCTAAACACCCGCGACCAAGCTGCTGGAGTACTCGGACCTAATTGGGAAAGGCCATACCAGATTGATGAGGTCCTTCACCCAGGCACTTATGAACTTGCACGCTTAAACAGAGATCTCGTTCCTCGCTATTGGAATGGAGAGCACCTGCGCAAGTATTACCAATGAGCAATTCTTCTTAAAGAGTTGACTTGTATTAATTTTTCTTTTTACAAGTTCTGAAAAAGGGTTGGTCATTTTATGTGACTGATCGCTTATAAGTGTAAGATCTTATTGATCACTCATACATATATGTTTAGTCCATTTATTACGAGAAAATAAAAGGGACTGTGCGCAGCCAGTCATTTCTTGCCAATTATTGTATTTATTACAAGTATTTGCTCATTATGTGTGTTGTTTTGTTGTATTATAATTCTAGTCATATTGCTACGAGCAGTAATGTTCGAACAGGTTCTGGTCAAGGCAAGTGACCAAGGACCTAAAGCTCCTCGATCACTTGGGGGCATATAAGGTACAAGTAAGCAAAGCATATCATTAAAAGGTATGTAAACACATGAGCAAAATAAGTGAAAGCATGCTAGGGTACTTAGAGTATTTTTCAAAATTTTGTTATTTTGTTAAATCAAACCAAAGTGCTATGCAAAGTTCGGTCATGAGAACATATGTTATAATAAAATGCAAATATATTATAATATCAAAATGTATCCTTTTACACCGCGAGCAATCGCTGCTCAGATGTAATTGTTCAAATAAAAGTAAAGGCTGCCCATGCAGCAATAAAAAATATATTGTCTTTACATCATGACCCGTAGGTCGTGTAGTTAAAAAGATAAAAATAAAAACACAAAAAGACTAAGGAGCTGAAGGATCTTGAGGAGGGCTCTGATTGACGACGTCTGCAGCCTCATTGTCTGCCCTGTCCATCCCAGTGGCCAGCGAGATCTCAGGGGAAGCAGGAATCCTCGCTCTTTCTTCCTCTGCCAGTCGAGCAGCACAGCGAGCGTGCTCGGCGTTTCTTGCATTCTCAGAAAGGTAATTGAAGTTGGCACCCTGGTTGTGCTTCCAAAAATTATAGAAGCATTGGAGAGTGGCATTCTTGTACCTTTCCAAGTTGCTAGCATTGGCTTTCTCAAGCTTCTCAATCTGACCCTCCAAGGTTGTATTCTATTGTCTACTCGCAGCCAAGTCCTCCTCGAGCTGTTTAGCCGCGCGGTAATTGACGCGGTTAGACTCCTTGAACTGATCCCTCTGCTCAATGGCTTTGTCCAGAGACTTTTGCTTCTCCCTCAAGTCCTCAGCCAGTTTATTCTACTCCTCAAGCACCACTGCAAGCTGTTCGGCATATTTCGCTGCGGCAGCTTTGAGTTCATCAGCGTGCCGTTGCTCCAAAGATTTGGCATGCTCGGTAACAACACCCGAGTGGAGACGGCCGGCAGTAAGGGTCAACATTGCCTGGGGTCAGAGCAGAAGTTAGACTAACTGTAAAATATAGAAGGGCTGTCTCTGCAGAAAAAGATGACTTACACTAGTAAACTCGTTCAAGGTGCGGTTTAAGATTAGGTCGACGTCCATCGCCTCTGTTGCGGCCATCGCCTCTCGACAGCAGTCGTGCTTTACAATTTTTTCGACCCTGTCCTTGATCGATTTGAAGGCGCGACTAGTTATGTCACCCCCAGTTGAAGCAGGACTGGCCTGCTGAGTCTGGTCGGTTGGGGCCGCTGGAGATGGAGTCGATCTGGCTAGAGCAGGGGGAGTCTGCTGCTCGTGAGGAGAAGGTGGAGTTGCATTGGCTGAAGGCCCGTCCTCTGGGAGGCCTGCATTGCGAGGCTTTTTAGCCTGAGGCGCTTTACTGCTTTCCCTATGATGCCTCTTGCTTGTTTTCTTTCTGCTCGGGGGAGCCACAGGAGCCTCAGGGGCGCTGTAAATGTCAAACACGTTCTCGGAGTCCATATCTGAAACGGAAGCAAATAGTCGAACAGTGAGATAGAATTAATGACTAAGTATATTACATTAGGAAAAGAAATAAAGAAAAATTGTAAGTGAAATACCCAAGCTATTATTACTGGTCGCTATATTATAGACTCTACTAGTCTCACACTCACTCTCTGACATGAAGAAGTCTGGACCTAAATTTGGAGCATATTTAAAATTGCTGTCCCCGTCGAATAGGTGACAGGGAATTGGCAAGCTATCTAAAAGAAAAATAACTGTACCATTCTTGTCTGAAGACTCGTCCAAATGTTCGACAGGCTCGTTGGCCTTCTTTTTCCCCTTCCCTAAGGGGGCAGAGGGCCTCTCTGCTGGAGGAGTGCCAACAGGTTCCCTGATCGTGACCCCGGTTTGTTTCTTTCGTGGATGTGACACTGGTGGTTGTTGCTCGGGTTCCTCTCTGCCCATGGCACTCCCTGCTGTTGACTCCCTCATGTCCATATGAGGGGCCAAAAGGCCAACCAGCCTAAGGTTAGCCTCTGTGACCAGATGTTTGACGCTTTTTTCTACGTCAGTCATGCTAGCCAAGAGGACTGATCTCAACTCCATGCCTGGAGTTGGGTCTGGTCATAGCCATGGACCTGGAAGGCATTAAAAGTTTAAGAGAATGTGGAGGATAACACTAAATAAAGAGTAACAACCAGTGATACAAAGGTTTTACCTTCTTGAGTAAAGGCCAGATTGTCTGCGATTATGTCGGTCGTGAGGAAGTACTCCTGGTAGTACCACCCCACATTTGATATATGGGTGGTGTCAGTCCGCAAGGTGCGCCCAGTTTCCTTATGAAAAAAAATGAAAAACCCCGTGCCTTCTTGGTTGGGGTTAGACTTGAGGTCAAACAAGTAGTTAACCTCATGAGGAGTTGGCACGGGCCATTTTTTGTTGCTGTACAGGATATAGAGTGCTGAAAGCATTCTATATCCATTTGGGGTTATTTGAAATGGGGAAAATTTGAAATAGTTGGCCACCCATTGGAAAAATGAATGAAGAGGCAAGGTAGCCCCTGCCTCAATGTGGAACCTCGACTAGGCGCTGAAGGCGCCTCCGGGCAGGTTCGCCTGATGATCTTGGTTGGGTCGGACTAAGGTCACCCCCATGAGACCATACTTCTTGATGTAGTTGGCGATCATCCTGATCGTCACTCGGCTCTCAGATACTAAATGCCACTCAACATCTGGCTCAATGGCATGTTGGGGCTAAGTGTGTGTTTGGATATTGGGGTCAGGAATATTTTCAGCTCGACCACTGGTCGAGGGAATTTCAGCCAGAGGAGCAGGCTGATGTGAAGGATTGGGGCTTTTCTTTTTCTGGGCTTTGGTTTTAGCACGAGCAATATTTTGAGTAAGGACAGGTGAAGTGTTTGAAGTGACACGAGAAAATGGAATGTCAGGTATTAGTGACGATGGTTGCTCCTCGTCCTCAAGCAGTTGAGCCAATAAGCCGCCGTCGATAGGTCTTTCTCCTCCTTACGGATCTTGCATGTAAGTTGCGAACAGAGAAATGAGGAGATAAGACGCACAGCTTGAGAGCTTATGTTGAAAGTTGGAATAACGTTGCTCGCCTCTACGACCAGCAGCATTCTAACAAAAACACTATGTTCTATGCGAGTAGTTTGAAAAACAGATTGAAAAGAGGAAATAAAAAGTTTTTTGGAAAAAAAGCTTTTTCGACTCCAAGGGGGCGGGAAAAACCCAGTTTTTCAACTAGCCTAAAAATTGAATTCTTACTTCGATTTTACGCCATATGCTTACGATCTTGACTATCAAACTGGCTCTTAACTCCTACAGAGCAAAACTACGCTACCCTATCAAGCATCAATCGGTATACGCACAATCCTCATGCATTTCTACCCAAGAACACAAAAAATTTCAGAACTCAAAGCAAGTATGTAACAGTATGCATGGCATGTCAAAGAGCATGAAAGTTGAAGAAATTTACCTAGATTAAGATTGGAGGTTCTGAAATGAAGCAACTTTGGGTGTGCGAACAGAGGATCTTTAGAACAAGCGAAGGATGATCTTCAAAGTTTTTGAGCTCTGGGTTGAAGTTCTTGAGGGTTCTTGGCAAGAAAATGGCAAGTAAAAAGTGAAAAGGTAAATTTGAGGATTATTTATAATGGCTGAGATATGATAAAAAGGGGTAATCATGAGTTACCTTTTTCAAGGCATGGGGGAGTGTAATAGCCATTAGAAGGATTACTTGGAAACCAAAAAGGCATGATTGGACGTGATTAGGTCACCTTTTTCGAGGAAGCACGAGTGACTCTGACAGATTTCGTGGATCATACGAAAGGTTAGTTTCCTAAGCTTACTTATTGCTGGTCACAATAAATAAACTTGGGGGGCAAATGTTTATCCAAAAAATAGTTGTGGCTGACACGTGGCAAAGATGCTGCTTGCCTATCGACTAGAGATACTTCCATACGCTGGGTTCAAGTTTTATATACAACCAGCCTGGTCGTAAAATCCGTTTATTTATGAATAAATTTGTACAGTTGTAATGATAGTCGAGAATATATCTTCATTATAACCTGAATATCCATTTATTAAGGAAAGATATAATTAATTGACTTATGTAACCCTCCTTGAGCCTATAAATATACAAGAAATAGCTCAAGGGGGGATCTTTTTGATCTTTTTTGAATCCTCTTTTCTGATCTAAGAAGAAGAGAATTTGTATTGCTATTATCCATCGTCTGTATTGTTTCTCCTTCTAAGGTTTGTGAAACTCAAGAACCCTAGTTCTTTGATCACGCCTTTGAAGCTCAACAGTAATAATAGTATCAAGTGGGGGTAGGTCATTACCAATCTTTGGGGCTGAACCACTATAATTCTTGGTGTTCTTTACTTTCCATTAGATTGTATTCTCAAGCATCATACTATTTTCTTGTCGTATATTTGACTCCGTGTCGTTGGCTAATTTGAGGGTCAACAGATGATAAGTTTTATTGAACTTTATCTGTGTACCCATCGCCTTCTGTAAACTTCCCCAAAACTAGTAAGTAAATATAGGGTCCCTATCAAACATGATAGACCTCGGCGTCCCGTGAAGGCGTACTATATCTCTCTCACACAGAGATCTGCATACTAGTCAATTGTGTAGTTCGTCCTCACTGGTAAAACGTGAGCTAACTTCATATACTGGTCCATGATGACCCAGACTAAATCATGCTAGCCCACTGTCTTGGGCAACCCCACCAAAAAATCTATCGTGATGTCCTCCCACTTCTACTTTTGGACATCTAGAGCTGTAGTAGTCCTGCTGGTGTCTAATGTTGTGCCTTGACTTGCTGACACATCAGGCACTTTGCCACATACTCAGTCACACCCTCTTCATCCCAGACCACCAATAAAAAGCTTTCAAATCCCGGTACATCTTTGTGGTGCCTGGATGTAGAGAATAAGCGGTAGTATGAGATTCGTCTAGAATGTCCCGTCTGATCCCAGTGTCCATGGGAACACAGATCCGAACCTTGTACCTCAATAAGCCCATGTCTGACACTGTATAATCCTTAGCCACTTCAGCTAGTACCTCCCCTCTAATATTTCCCAACTTTGGGTCACTCAACTGTTTCTCTTTGATCCTCCCCAAAAGAGTAGATTGCAGGGTGATGTTGGCTAACTGGCCCACCACTAGCTCAATACCTACTCTAATCATATCCTCTACCTACTCCTTGGATATCTGTCTCAGACTATATAATTGTTCCAGACCCTTCTGAATTAAGGCATCTGCTACCACGTTGGCTTTCCCCGGGTGATAAAGGATTTCAAAATCATAATTCTTTACCTGCTCTAACCAACGCCTTTGTCTCATGTTCAATTCCTTCTTAGTGAAGAAGTATTTCAAACGCTTGTGATCATTGTATAACTTAGACTTCTCACCATACAAGTAATGTCGCCACACCTTCAGTGCAAAAACCACTACTGCAAGTTTTAGATAATGTGTGGGGTACCTCAGTTCATACTCTTTCAGCTGACGTAATGCATAGGCAATCACATTTCTTGCCTGCATAAGGACACAACCTAAAACTTGTCTCAAGGTGTCACAATAAACCACAAACTTTCCCTGATCTGTGGGAAGACTTAGAACTGGAGCAGTGATCAGATACTTCTTCAATCTCTGCAAGTTTTCCTCACATCTCTCTGACCATATAAACCACTGATTCTTGCGTGTCAACTCTATCCGCGCTGGCAAAATCTTGGAAAACCTCTCCACAAAGAGTCTATAACAACTTGCCAATCCCAAGAAACATTTGATCTCCGAAACATTTTTCAGCCTTGCTCAATCTCTGGCTGCCTCAATCGTCACTAGATCCACCATAATTCCACCTTTACTGACTATGTGACCTAAGAAAGTCACCTGTGGTAACTAGAACTCACACTTCTTGAACTTCGCTAACAACCTATATTCCTTTAGCCTCTATAGAACCAACTTGAGATGCTGCTCATGGTTTGCCTCTGACTGAGAATATACTAGAATATCATTGATGAAGACGATCACGAACTGATCTAGGTAATCTTTGAACACTTTGTTCATCAGATCCATAAATGCTGCTGGGGCATTAGTCAAACCAAATGATATCATTAGAAACTCATAATGCCCATACCTAGTGCAAAAAAATGTATTCGGTATATCTTCCTCCCTGATCCTTAGCTGGTGATAATCAGATCGAAGATCTATCTTGGAGAATACTGTCTTACCCTTTATCTAACCAAACAGATCATCAATTCTTGGCAGAGAATACTTGTTCTTAAAAGTTAACTTGATTGCGTTTTGATTGTGTCATCAAATCTCAGATTTCAAGATCTCGAAGCTTGTTTGAGTCCATAAATGGACCTAAGGAGCTTGCAAACTTTTTGCTCTTGACCATTTACTATGAACCCTTTTGGTTGAGACATATAAATAGTTTCGTCAAGATAGTCATTCAAAAAAGTTGTCTTAACATCCATTTTCCATATCTCATAATCCATGCAAGAAAGTATGGAAAAAAGTATGCAAATGGATTTAAGCATGGCTACAGGAGAGAAAGTTTCTTCATAATCTACCCCTTCTCTCTGAGTGTAACCTTTGGATACAAGCCTAGCTTTGAAAGTTTCCACTTTCCCATCTCCTCCTCATTTTCTCTTGAATATCCATTTGCAACCAATAGGTTTAACATTTTCAGGAAGATCTTCAAGAGTCTAGACGGAATCAGAATATATCAATTCCATTTCAAAGTTCACGGAATCTTGCCATTTTTCTTTATCAGAATCTTCCATTAGATCTTTGTATGTCACTGGATCATCTTTAATTGTGTCAGACACAACATCTAAACTTCATGTTCATAGCGAGTTGGCTGCCTAACAACCCTCCCACTACGACGAAGCTCTCTATTGTTCTGACTAGAATTTGTGGTTTCCTTTTTCCATTGTTCATTGGAAACATTTTGTGATCTTATTAGTTGATCTGAGACTATCTCCTCCAGTATAACCTTACTGCGAGGTTTGTGATTGTTTATATAGTCATATTCAAGAAAGTAGCATTTGTCGATACAAATGTTTAATTTTCTTTAGGACTATAAAATAAATCACCTCTAGTCTCTTTGGAATATCCCACAAATATGCACAGTTCAGTGCAAGATTCCAGTTTTCTAGTGTTTCCTTTCAGCACTTGTGCTGGATACCCTCATATACGAAAATGGTGTAAACTAGGTTCAATACCATTCCACAATTCCAATGGTGTCTTTTTGATAGACTTGGAAGGAACGTCATTCAATATGTACATTGCACATTGAATAAAATAGCCGGAGAATGATAGTGGCAATGATGAGTTACTCTTCATTGATCTAACCATGTCTAATAACGTCCTGTTCCTTCTTTCAGAAACATCATTCTGTTATGGCTTTCCTGGTGTAGTGAGTTGGGATTGAATTCCATCCTCACGCTGGTGGTCCTCGAATTCATAATCCATGTACTCTCCTCCTCGATCAGATCAAAGAACTTTCGGTGATTTACCTAATTTCTTTTCAACTTCAGCTTGGAATTCTTTAAACTTTCCAAACGTTTGAGATTTATTTTGAATCAAATATAGGTAACCATATCTAGAATAAACGTCAATGAAGGTGATGAAATATTCAAACCCTCTTCGAATTTCCACGTTAAGTGGTCCACACACATAAGTGTGTACGAGTTGGAGCTGTTCTATAACTCTTGAACCCTTTTCAAAGAAAGCTCTTTTGGTCATCTTGCCTTCCAGACATGATTCACAGCCTGGAAGAGAACCATTAGATAATTCTCTTAAAGGCCACTCCTTTGCTAGTCTCTTAATTCTTTCCAAGCCAATATGCCGCAATCTCAAATGCCATAGATATGTTTCATTGTCTGAATCAATTTTTAGACGTTTAATAGATCTTGGGTTTGCAAATTTAAACATTTCAGAGTTGTATATAGATCGCTCTTTTGCCTTAAGTTTATACAACCCATCATTGGATTTCGCATGACATATTTCAATACCAGATCTTGAGATAACAATCGAATTATTAATAAAAGAAATATCGAAACATAATGCAACATAGAGATTGAAATTAAGTTCCTAGTAAATCTATGAATAAAATAAACATTGTCTAAAACAAGAAATTTATTTTTATCAAATTCCAGACGGGTTGTTCCAACTGCTTTGGAGTGACGACATGACCACTGTCAACCCTCATAGTCACCTCCTCATCAACAAGTTCCCCCAAAGAACTGAGAATCTATAAATAAAAGAAAACATGGTTAGTGGCACCAGAGTCAACAATCTAGGATGATGTATCATCTTCCACTAAACATGTTTCTAAAACAAGTAATTCATATTTACTTTTTTTTTTTTTTTTTTTTATGTTTGAGAGATACTTAGGATAGTTTCTCTTTCAATGACCCTCTACACCACAATAAAAGCATGTCCCTTTGGGTTTCTTTTTCTTGGGAGCTTTTTTTTTATCTTTGTTCTCCTTGCCTTTGGATGAATTTTTAGGCTCCCTTTCCTGTTTGTCACTGTTCTTGTCGTGGGATTTATTTATCTTCTTATTTTACCCCTTTGAATTGGAATGTTTAGAACAAGCAACATTTGATTCTTCTACTTTTGAATTACTCTTATTGAGTGATTCAAAAGTCTACAACTCATTTAACACCTGGGTCATATTATACTCCAACTTGTTCATAACATAGTTGGTAGTAAATGTGGAAAAGGCTGGAGTGAGTGATTCAAGTATGAGACTAACTTGAGTTCTCTCATCAATGGTTGCTCCATGAACTTCCGCATCATGCATAGTATTGATCATGTTTAGAACATGTTCTCTGACATAAACTCCCTTTTCATTTTCATGTTCATGTAGGTTCTAGTAGCCTCATGTCTGCATTGATCGGACTGCTGTCCAAACATGGCTTGAAGAGACTCCCATATCTCATATGCAATCTCTGTGTCTTCATGCTTTTTTCTGAGTACATCACTCATACTAGTAAGCATGTAACACTTAGCCTTGTTGTTGGATAAAATCCAAGCATCATACTTCTCCCTAGCAATTTTGGGAGCGGTGGCAGTGGGACCTCAGGACATTCCTCACTAAAGACAAACTTGTGGTTCTCACAGATCAAAACAATGTTCATATTTGATTTCCATTTCAAAAAATTATCACCAGTAAGTTTCTCGTTTGCAAGTAAAGCAGTAATAGGGTTTGAATTCATCATTGCTGAAATAAATAAATAAAACAAAATGAATTAAGCATATATTATGAATATCAACAATTTTTGGAATAGTAAATATGATGCATGAATGCAAAAAATTTAAATAACACATAAAAACAATCATTACTAATTCTGCAATAAATTAATTTAAAAACTAATGGATCAACCTTAGGGTAGGTAAGACTAATCTTAAATTACTTGTGAAACACTTCTCAAATTCATAAGTGAAAACTTAAATTCAACTATTTTCTCTTTTGACTTACGAACAACTGCTAGTTTGGTCAAGATTACCTAGTCCGCTCGAAAGCCTAGTTAAACTTTGTAAGTGTAACCCATTATTTTAGATTAATGACTTAACTCAAGAGTTTGCCTTAGAGCCAGCCAAACTTTAAAAAATCATCAATCCTATTCTATATAGAAGTTAACCTTGTATAATAACACAGTGAAAAACCTTCCTTAGGGGGACGCAAACAAAGGCGCCTCGAGGCCCATTGCATGAAACATCGGAGTTAACTAATAATGGAGACCATATGAGTTATTGTTATTACTCATTCTCCCACTCATTATTTTAGAATATGTGTTTTCTCAAAACATCCTATGCTTTTTAATTAATTAATCAAATTATTTCACCAAATGATATTCTAATAATTACTCATCTCATTAAGCATTTAAATTATTAAACAAGATTTAATCATCTTACTAAATAAGGCTGACCCTTAAACTATCAGTCAATAAATGCTCTAATTATTAAGAATATCATTTTCCTATCCAATAAAATTAATTATCAAATAGGTCGTGAAATGATCACTTATAATTAATTTACTGCTTTCTTCTATATTCATTGTATGATTCATTTAATTCATATAATCAAAGAGGACGTTCCTATTCAAACATGTTTCTACTTAATATGAGATGTATGATTGAATTAGATATACTATGTGGGTAATATGAATAACATGTTATAATGCATGACAATGTTATTAAACACTAATAATACATTCAAACATTTAAATAAATAAATTAATAAGTAAATAAATGCGAGCTGGGTGTTTTGGGTAATTCTAGAAAAATTACAACACTTGCAATAATTTACAAAATAAATAAAAATAAAACCAATGCATCATGTAGAATCTCCATCTCCATGTTTTGGTCCATATCTATTATTTTTATGCCATCTAGCTCATTTTTAATTATAAATTACTTTATTAATTTTAAACAATCTTTAAAAATATCTAGCTTGGATAATAAATGTCCAATTGGTCATTTATGTCCAATTTGACATTGGGCTACTTAATTCAAAATTTAATTAGAATTTTAAAATTCCAATTAACAATTTGGGCCAAGCCCTCAAATTCAAGGAAACCAATAATCACTCTAAGGCTCGGGTAAGGAGGCAAGTGAGTTAGGGTTTGCAATTTGGGGCTTGGGTTTGTGTGGCGGCTCTAGAGCCACCGACGCACCAAGTTGCCAAGGCTGGTGCGTAACAGGGGTGCGGTGAGCCAGCCGCGTAGGGGTGCAGCGAGCCAGGCGTGCAGGGGGCGCAGTGAGTTGGGCACACAGGGGTGCAAACTGGAGGCTTGGGCACCGGTGCACGCGGTGCAGAGGCACCTGGGCACTGGGTAGTAGGTGCTGAGAGGATCTCCACAGTCTTGGGGCTTGGGATTACATCTTTTTGCAAATAATTTTAAATATAGAAAATAAAATTACAGAAAATCATATGCCCCATATGGCTTACAATTTTGTAGTTTTACAAAAATAAGAACACTTCCTAAACCCAAAACACCATATAATGAACAACTCTTAAGAACATACATTCACCAAAATAAACATCCATCCATTCATCACATATTACGATAATATAATAATGCATATTATACCCACATAGTAATTATTGCATGCAGAGAGTAATGACAACACTGGTACCAATTGTTGGTAACTAGTTTACCATGTGCGTAGCATAAAGCATGGTGTGTTGGACCTAGAGATTTCAAAATTTTTTATTTGAACAAAATTTAAATAATCAGATCCATTAACATGTAATACATTAATCATAGAGAAATAAAAGATGATGATTTACCAGTTGAAGAACTATCAAGAATCTTCACTATCTTTTTGTATCTCCAACGAACATCCAATCAAAAGCAGTTCTTCAAAATACTCAGACCAAGATCTTCCAAGATGTATCTCTACACCTTAGGATGTGTGTGGGCACGTAGAGTAATGGTAGGGAAAATTTCTAATTCACTAGATATTCTTAGGGATATTAGGCCTGAGACAGTTTTCAGGGATAGAGAAAATAATACGACCTATTTTCTTTCTTTCAAAAATCTTATATTTAAAAAATATTTCCATCCAATAGATTCATAAAAGAATTAATTAAAATTTTGAAATTCAAAATGTAAAATTCATATTATAAATCAGTTATAAAATAATTAAATAAATAAAAGAAATATCAATGACCTATTCTTGGACTCTGTTACAAGCCAACTACAATGCATGCACTGTAGTTGGAGAGTAACACGTCCATGTTTTCAGGGATGTGTTCCAACTATTTTTTAATAATTATTTATTAAAAAATATCTAGACTTGATAACTTATTTATTAGATTCATTAAAGAATAAATATCATTTCAAATTGAAATCCAATTTGAATTATCATATATATTTTTTCACTTTATTTAAATAAATAAAGCTAATTAATTCAAAATTACTTATCTTAATTATTTAAATGCTATTTTCGAAAATGTCATTTTAATTAAAAAAATAATTTTTGAAAATATAATTAATTAATTTCAAAAATTAATATATTAATTAATTAATTTGTCTCAATTAAATATTTGACCCTGAAGAACAAATTTATTCCAAATATATCATTTTCCTGATTTTTCCCAATTTCAACTCTTACTTTGAATAGTGTTGATAATGCCATCTCAGGGACCTATGAACCTATTATTTCAAGCTTCAGTAAATTTAGATTATTAATTAAAACTCTTTAATATAATAACCTTAATTTATTAATCTCAATATTATTCCACTAAAAATATGAGATTGCACTTTTGTAATTACAAACATTTATTTATTGAGTACTTTTAAATATATAAAAAGTACCCATCAATTTAATCACTACACATAATTCAATCCTTTATTAATGGTTCATAATCAAAGTATGAATTAATTACCATTTAACTTTAATTATATCTTGTTTCCTGAAGCACTATTAACTTTACTAATGAATATTAATTTATAAACTGATTTATGAATTTGAGCTCAATAACCTCATTTCAAAAAGCCAACTCTTAAGAGAACTATTATTCAATTCATCTCATAAAGGTATAGATTTCATATCTGTATATTATGTCCCCAACCATTTACATCAATGAGTTCCCAAAATAAAAGTTTTCAGCCTGATCATTCTGACAAATCATATAGAGTGAATCAAAGAACTCATATGACATAAACAGAAGTTCATAATAACTTCAGGATTAAAATCAATTTTTATATGATCATCTTATTGATATGTTTAATTAATACTTATAAAGTAAATGATATTATTAAGTATTAATAACATATTGAGTCATGTTCATGTATAACCACTTTATACAAAGTTCCTCCACTAAGATGTCTTACTGCATTAGTAATCCAGATCTAGATTACATGTATTCATAATACTATTGAACCGTACTTACAGTATTTAATCCAAAGATTCTACACAACTTTGTTTTACTACGAACTGTTTAAATTCGTTCCCTACAATCTTAATCATCTCGTACCAATACAAGATTGTAGTCACAATAACAAATTTGAGAATTTTCTGATATTCATATAATATTATTCTATTAATAATAATAAACAAACATTATACACAACAATTTATTTCAATTATTTGTTTCATAATACATTGTTCAAAACACATGATTTAAAGGGCACTAATCCCAATAATTAATTCCCTGATTACCACACTTAAAATATGGAATTTTACTTTGAGTAGTTATAGAATTATATTTATAGAGTTGTCTCTTGTAGTCCATTGAATTAATCAATAGATGTAGTTATGTCCCCCATTTATTGGTTTGTTAATTAGAGAGGGTCAAAATTACCATTTTACCCTTCCAATTACCTTTTTTTCATTAAGTACTATTAATTCACCAACAAATATTTAATAAATAATCAAATTATAGATTTTAGCTCAATAACAATTCTGTTCCAAAATTAACCCTTAAGGGAACCAATATTCAATCAGTTAGTAAAGCATGGATTCCATTATTGTAAATCATGTTCCCACCCATTCATGATATTAAATCTCAAAAAAGAAAAAGGAACTAGCCTCTTAATATTAAGAGACCTTAACGAATGAATCAAAAGATCCAATAAACGCAAACAGGAGTCAATGACCACTTAAGAATTAGACTGATCTATAAATAATCATCTATTATGATATGAATTAAATCTTTATGGCGAATGATAAGTTTATAAAGATAGTTAACTCATATCAACCCTGTCATATATAATCACTATTATATACAACACATTTACCAAGATCTCTACCCACATCAGTAATCCGAATCTAGACTACTTGAATCCCGTATGCTTAGTAAACCGTACTAGTAACCATTCATTAAAGAGTCCTTACTTCAATATGTTACTGACTATTTTATTCATTGTATTTGATCTTAATTCTCTAGTATTAATATAATATCATATCCTCATAAATGAATATCGAATTTTCTTGATATTTATATAAATTATTCAAACAATAATTTTAATATTAAAATATAATAAAAATGTAATTTTATTTAAATCAATAAAATGTCTTTAAACATGCTTTCAGGGCATAAACCCTAACATGTTCAATTCGAACTGATGGTTAGAATGAAAACTCTTAGCTGAATTCAAATGATTCCTCAGGTCAGTTTCCTGCCTTCAAGGACTACACACATTTTCGACCTACCCTAATGTCGACTTTTCTTATAGTAACTGACTTCGGCGAAGCTTACCATTCATGGATGAGATCATGGTGGTTGGTTGCTTGTGCGAACTCCGATCTCAGTATCTCGAAGTCGTGAAACATATGTATCTTCTCTAGGAACAGAGTTTCTTCAGTCATTTCCGTGAGCTGATATGTTACCTTGTGCTTGTGGAGGTCTTGGATGATGAATTGGTGATTGTGGATGCCTTATTGGCAAGGAAATCTGTTGTTCATCAGGGCGCACCAAAAAAGGTTGCCTTTTATCAACTCCAAAGGATACACCTATGGGATTTAGTCCTGTAAGACCAACTTTCTCTCCTTCGACATTATCGTCGGTTGTAGAAGTGGGTAACCATGCCATAATTTCATCAATTAGCCTGTTAGCTTGGGTGATGTGGCTCCTTAGTTGAGCATTCTCCATCTCTATAGCAGTGAGATAACCTTGGATAGGGTTGTGATGGAGTGAAGTTGAGCTGGCAGTATCATTGTGGTTGTCATACTAGTTTTGGGGTAGTGTTCTAGGATGATGAGGTACAGAGGTGTCCTCTCCAGTAGGGTCGACCGTACGGAATTCTCCTTGATCTCGAGGTCTCCCAGACTCATTGTCGTGCATTGATTGTGTCACCACCATAATGATATTTGGATGAAAATTTCTTAAAGAGTCATCAGCAAACCTAATCTACCTCTCAATGAAAGCACCAATCCATTGACACAGTTTTTTGTCCATAGTAGATTAAGAAATATGAACAAAGGTGATTAGGCTTTTGTAAACCGTAAATAAAGAGCACAAACAATTTTATGTGGTTTAGTTTTTAAAATCCACCTTGTCCACGAGTTAATATTATTCTCTCTGAGCACTCTTCAAGAATTTTTTAAGACAATTTTTGCAAAGCTTTTGCATACAAAATTCAGTCCCATTTACAGTCAATTTTGTAACGTCCTTAATTTGCTAATAAGGCTTAGAGCATTGATTAGCGTTCTAGGAGGGCATAAATGGATTATTATGTGAATTTAATTGAATATATATGAGATTATGTGAAATATATAAGTTGTACGATGATATGACTATCTATGCATGTTTGAGTGTATTAAATGTGCTTATAGTCCTTTTTTTTGTTAAAAAGAGTATTTTCGTAATTTCGACAAGTCAAGGGTATAAATGTAAATTATATGTACTTTGTGAGTGAGACCACATTATTATGTGGATATATTTGAGATGTGTGGCACGAGATGATCTTAGTGAGCAATTTCGCAGAAAAGTCACATCGGGGGTTAATACCCGGCTCGGGGTGAGACTAGGGGTATTTTAGCGATTTGGTGTGTTACCAGGGATATTAGAGTATGAATTATTATTGAGGGGGGGGGGGGGGGGGTGGGGTGGGGGATATTAGAGTTTGGAAGATAAGTGGCGTTAATTTTGAATCTTAAGTGAATTTTGAGGTAACAGGAAATTGTGAGGCGTTAATTGAGATTAGCGGGGAAATGGGGCAAAAGACTAACTTGCCCTTGAGGGCATAAGGGAGCAAGGCATAGGCAAAGGGGAATTTTAGTCTTGTGCCAATATAGTGACTTAAGTGCTAGGTCCCTTCAGATGTATGAAGCCAAAACGAAATACCTCCTATCACTCTCTCTCTCTCGGTTCTCATTTTCTCCCTATGCTATGATGGGATGTTGAGATTTTGGGAGTAGGATTCTTGAGGTTAAGGCTTGGAAGCTTGGAGTTGGTGCTAGGAATTCATTAACAAGCAGCCCAGGGTCATTCTTATTAGTTGAGGTAATGCTTTCCACACCTTTAATTATGAGTTTTTGAAGTTTTAGAGTGTTCTTGAGTTCTATAACTCAAGGGCTGAATTATGGGCTTCTGTTTGAGGTTCGATGTGTTTTAAGGGTTGTTTCCTATTTGTCTGAGCTGCTAAGTCCATTTCTGGTGTTCCATTGGGTTATATATGTGATTAGGGGTGGATTTGGGAGACTTGCGATTTCTGAAAATCGTTCTTTTTCTTAGTTCGCAGGGCCGCGCTGCAACTCTCATGAACTCAGAGGCCAGGGTAGTTCTTTGAAACCGTCATTGCGCCACGACGCTCGGTGGGCTGCGCCGCGGTCCGTGTCCAAGAAAATGTGGGGTGGACTGTTTGACTTGAGGAGGGTTGCGACACTTGTGAGGGGCACCGAGGCTCGAAAAAGGGATGTTAGCCAAATAGGGTATTTGAGTACGGAAACTCAAACCTAAATGCTCGAGAAGGATTCTACTACCCGGTTTAGTAGAAGTCAAGGTCCTAGAGGTTAGGAATCAATCTTGAAGCTTTTAATTGGTTTATTTCTTGATGGATATCCATTATTATGTTGTGACTACGGGCACCGCAAGGCTCGGGAAGGAAATGATCATGCTTGTTGTCACCTTACCCTATCACAGAGGACTCGAGGTAAAAAAACTGTTTGTTGCAGCTAGTTTAGGGCGTGCGCCCAAATTATAGGGCACGAGAGGGAGTGTCCCATGATACCATTATAGTTCAATGTCTATTCTGTTTGAATTATGCTTTCATATTTGTTGGTACTGATTGCATGCTCGGGAGACCGTTAACAACATTACATGTGTAATGTATGCCGTAGTGGTGAGGCCATAACGCGGATACGGTATCCACCATAGTGATGGGTCCATACTAATGATGGAATGTCCATCCACTTGGCATAAGTCATATAATGTTTGGAAAATATATTGTTGGAAAATCTATATGAGTAGGATGTTGTTATAGCGTATGCAATATATGATAATGTTATTTGCTTATGTTTATCCATAAATTAGCTGCTGATGATGTGGCAATGATTTTCAACACGTGGCGGACACGTAGCAGAGATACGACTCACCTATCGACCAGAATTATTTTCACACGAAAAGATCAAGTTTTATATACGACCAGCTTGGTCGTATATTTTGTTTATTTATTTAATGATCTGTACAGTTGTGATGAATGTGGGGATTATTTATAGAAATTGAGGTGTGCCGAAAAGGGGTAATCATGAGTTACCTTTTTCAAGGCATGGGGGAGTGTAAGAGCGATCAAAATGGTTTCTTGAAAATTGAAAAGGCATGATTGGATGTGAATAGGTCACAGTTTTCAAGAACGCGCGAGAGCTCTGACAGATTTCGTGGGGCATACGAAAAGTTAGTTTCTTAAGTTTACTTATTGCTGGTCGCAATAAGTAAACTTGGGGGGCAAATGTTTATCCATAAATCAGCTGCTGATGACGTGGCAAGGATTTTTGACACGTGGTGGACACGTAGCAGAGATACGGCTCACCTATCAACCAACATTATTTCCACACGAAAAGATCAAGTTTTATATATGACCAACTTGGTCGTATATTTCGTTTATTTATGTAAAGATCTGTACAGTTGTGATGATATCCAAGAATATCTCTTCATTATGACCTGCAGATCCGATCATTAAGGATAGATATTATTTCCTAATTCATGTAACTCTTCCTGAGCCTATAAATATAGAAGAAATAGCTCAAGGAAGGGGATCGATCTTTTTCCTTCAGAATTATATTACTATTATCCATCATTGTATTGTTTTCTTGTTCTAAGGTTCGTGACACTCAGGAACCCTAGTTCTTTGATCACACCTTGGGAGCTCAATATTAATAATAGTATCAAGTGGACGTAGGTCATTACCAATCACTGGGGCCGAACCACTATAAATCTCTGCGTTCTTTATCTTTCCATTAGATTATTTTCAAGCTCTATATCATTTTCCTGTCGTTTTCTAGACTCCGTTTCGTTGACCAAAATCAGGGTCAACATTCTAGTGCTTTCATTGAGAGACTTGAATCTGAGAAAATCTAATGGAAAAGATTACCAAGAAGACTGGATAGGCTGCTGCTGCACCATCCCAGCCTCCTCCCCCAAATATGACTAAAGACGAACCTCATTTGGAGTTCGATGAGGAGGAAGTGGACTCTGAGGCCCTGAAGACAACACTGGGTGTGTTGCAAGATGAGTTGGTCGCTCTGAGGGCCAATCAGGAGAGTGCCGGCAAGATAATGGCGTCACAGCAGAGGGAGATAGAGCGCCAGCGCCAAGAGCTGAGCGAGAGATAGGCGGAGATGGACCGTCGTCAGAGGGATGCCATAGGAGTCCTCGAAGCAGCCCTCTAGTTGGCTAGGAATCAGGCTGCACCTGCCTCGCAGCCTGATCAACCCCCAAGTGGGCCACCTCAAAGAGGTCCCAATCCTAGCCCTCCGCTCCAGCCAACAAGCCCTCAAAGGCTGGAGCAGCCACCGATGCCTCAGGATGAAATCCCACCTAGGGACCCTGAGACGCAGCCTCCGTCCCAGGTTGGTTGAGGCAATCCCCCACGCCCAAGGCAGAATAGGGCCAGGCAATAGCCCCGCAGCCCTAGACGCCCAGGGGTGAAGAGCCGCACCCACCAAGCAGGGGCAGCATCCTTCTGCCAACAGAAGGAACTCAGAGACAAGCTCTGCGATCAAGGGCCCTCCACGGCATGACAATGCACGGGGACCCACCGACCAGCGCAGGCCTCCCCCTAACGCTTGGGAAGTTCCAGCCCAAGGAGGCAACAAAGGAAACAGCCGGTCCCACCATAGCCAGTCAAGGTTTAGAGATGGCCACGGCTACAATGAGGCCGACTTAGGCAGAGGGAATGCTGGTCGAAGAAAAGAGGAGAGAGGTGGAGGTAGAAGCCCCCCACCTAGAGAAGACCGACAAGTAGGACATAATGCTGGGGGGCAGCCCAAACAAAACAACGTCTTTAGCTGCTCGGAGCCAGCGATCAGCGGCGAAGAGACGATGACTTGAGGGATGTACTCAATGACCGCCGAGAAAGACACGATGAATACATCCCCCCAGCACCAGAGGCTCCAGCAATTCCTGAAGCTGTTTAGGCTCAAATCGATGCCCTGAACCAAGCTATACAGCAGCTGGTCTGGGGGTGGACATCACATATCGAGTACGATCGGAGGAGAGGCACCCCTTTCGTACAAAGGATTGCTGTGGAAGAAACCCCTAGCAAGTTCAAGATGCCAACTCTGCCAAACTTTGATAGGTATGGAGACCCGGTATCTCACGTAAACAAATTTGAGATACAAATGGACAATCAGAAGGTCTCTGAAGATGCTCGCTGCAGGATCTTCCCAGCGACCCTTTCTAATGCCGCTCAGGAGTGGTTCTTTAAATTCCCTCCTTCAAGTATAGTATCCTGGGAAATGTTCGTGAAGGAGTTTTACGGACAGTTCTATGTAGGTCGAGTGCACCCCACCGAGGCAAACCAACTGGTCAAGATACGATAGAAAGAAGGGGAGCCTTTGAAGGAGTATGTTCAGCACTTCATGCGAGCCGCAGCAGGAGCCAAGACTATGAGCGATGAAGGCAAGATGGCCCCAACCGCTGGGGTTAGGCGCCATCCTCCTCTCTGGAGTAGCCTCAGGAAGCATGGGGTTAACACTACCCAGGAGTTTTTAGATCGAGCTGATTGGTACATCAAACTTGAGGACGCGATTGCCAACAAAGGCAAATCACCAGCAAAGGACAAGGGGCCTAAAGAAGAACCCGCCAAAGCCACCAACGGGTCTAAGCCCAATGGCAACGACAAATGCAACGGGAATGGCAATGGTAAAAATGGTGGAAAGCGGGCGAATGGTGAACCCTCGACCTCCAAGAGTAAGATCCCCAAAAATAATCGGTATGAACCGAAATTCACCAATTACACCGCCCTCATCGAAAACCGAGTCGAGGTTTTCCAAGCGACCAGCTCGAGCGTGCCCTACAGACAACCCGTGCCTATAAGAAAAGATATCTCCAAGAGAGATTCAACAAAGTTCTGTCATTATAAATAATGACTACGGGCACGACACCAATGAGTGTAACTAGCTGAAGGACGAGATTGAGTTCCTGATAAGACAGGGACACTTAAGACGATATGTCCAAGCCACGGGAGGTTCTCAACGAGAGGCTCAAGGTGGCAACGAGTCGGCGCCTGCATGCCAGTGCTTGCCACCTTTACAGCCAGCCCCCATGGCAGGTACCCTACTCACCATCTGCGGAGGCCCGCATCTTGCAGGAGATAGTGGAAAAGCGAGGGAACGATATGCTTGAACCCTACGCCACGACCAGGACATCGAGATGATGAGTGTCGAGGATCGTGCACCCAAAAAGGCTCGAACAGAGGAGGAACCGATCACCTTCTCTGATGATGACGCCCAGCATGTGCGATTTCCACACTCCGATCGCAAATATGATGGTGAAAAGGGTGTTGGTCGATACAGGAAGTTCAGTCAACATCCTATATAATTCCTCGTTGGAAAGGATGAAATTGTCCATCAAGGACCTAGAGCCATGCAACCAAACCATTTATGGGTTTTCCGGAGAAGGGCTCGCCCCAGTAGGGTCAATTAGACTCCCAGTCACAGCAGGTACCGCGCCTGCTAACAGGATATTACTCACCACTTTTATAGTGGTTGATTGTCCTTCGGCGTATAATGCCGTGATAGGGAGACCAATTCTAGTTGACCTTCGAGTCATCAATTCTTTATGGAACCTCGCCATGAAATTCCCAATAGACGCAGGAGTAGGATGCGTGCTGGGAAACCAGCGGGAGGCGAGAGAATGCTATAATGCCTCGATCACCAAGGAAAAAAAGGGTGTATCAAAGGATGCCACTAGAAAAGAGTTGCAAATGGCATCTGATGTTCAAGCCCGCTCGGGTGATAATCTCACCAAATAGGGCGTTGCCCAAAGTGAGGATAGAGACTTAGATCCTCGCTTTGGGGATTTCGAAGAAGAAGTAGGTCCCATTGAGGACCTTGAAGAGGTTCAACTCGATGAAGGAAATCCGACCAGAGTTGTGAAAGTTGATAAAAACTTAGAGACAACAACAAAACAAGCACTGGTGGAGTTCTTAAGGAGGAACCAGGACGTCTTTGCCTGATCGAATAAGGACATGGTTGGGATAGGTCCTGCTATCATCAGCCATGTCCTAAACATTGATAAAAGCTTCCCACCTGTGCAACAGAAAAGAAGGCTGCTCGACAAAGATCGATTGAAAGCTTTGAAGGAAAAAGTCGAGAAGCTGAAGGAGAATGGATTCATCAGGGTGGCGTTTTATCCATCGTGGGTCTCCATTCTCGTACTCGTGTCCAAGCCAAATGGCAAGTGGCGTATGTGCGTGGATTTTATAGACCTCAATAAAGCCTGCCCCAAAGACTGTTTCCCACTCTCAAGGAACGATTAGCTGGTCAATGCCACTGTAGGACACGAGATCCTCTCATTCATGGATGCATACTCTGGGTATAATCAAATCAGTATGCATCCCCCTGATGAGGATCACACTAGCTTTCGAACTGATACAGGGCTCTACTGTTACAAGGTGATGCCCTTTAGTTTGAAAAACGTTGGTGCGACTTACTAGAGACTCGTCAACCACATGTTTAAGGAGCTAATCGGTACAAACATGGAGGTTTACGTCGACGACATGCTGGTTAAGTCGAAGAAAGCAGAAGGACATGTAAGGGATTTGCAGGAATGCTTCAACGTCCTTAATAAATATAGGATGAAGCTAAATCCCCTTAAATGTTCCTTCGGAGTTGGATTAGGGAAGTTCTTGGGATTCATAGTTAACTCAAGAGGAATTGAAGCTAATCTCGAGAAGATAAAAGCCCTGATCGAGATGAAGTCGCCAGTGAAGATTAAGGATGTCTAAAGTCTGACTAGGAGAATTGCCGCTCTTTTCAAAATCAACAGACAAGTGCGTCCCATTTTTCAATCTACTCAGAGGCAATAAGAAATTTGAATGGACAGATGACTGTGAACAGGCCTTTCAAGCACTAAAAACGCATATGGCGCAGCCACCCATCCTGTCGAAGCTGGTCGATAAAGAGACTTTGTTCATCTACCTGGCAATCACAGATTACACTGCTAGTGCTGTTCTGGTGAGAGAAGAAGAAGGTGTGCAGAAGGCTGTCTATTACGTAAGCAAAAGGCTGATCGGAGCAGAATTAAGATATCCCCCCATTGAAAGGTTAGCCTACTGCTTAGTATTGGCCTCTAGGAAGCTGCGGCCTTACTTCCAAGCCCATCCAATTACGGTATTGACCGACCAGCCTCTTCGGCAAGTTCTGCAAAAGCCAGAGGCTGCCGGAATATTACTAAAGTGGGCAGTCGAACTCGGGCAGTTTGACATATCTTACTTGCTGCGAGCAGCGATAAAGGGACAAGCCTTAGCTGACTTCATCGCCGAGTTCACAGAGCCCATGGGTGGCGAGCAGATCGAGGGGCCTAGCGAGCCTGAATGTCAAATCCAAGCACCCTCGTGGAAATTGTTCACAGACGGTTCATCTAATGAATCCCACGCAGGAGCAGGGGTGATATTGATAACGCCGGAAGGGCATCGATTTCATTGTGCAATAAGATTTGACTTCACTGCCTCTAACAATGAGGCTGAATATGAAGCACTGCTCACTGGACTACGGTTAGCCAAGGATATGAACATAAAAGCACTTGACATTCATAGTGATTCTCAGCTAGTCGTGAATAAAATCTAGGGAGAGTATCAAGGCGAGGATTAAAGATGGTCGCCTATCTGAACAAAGCAAAGGATCTGTTAGCCCAGTTCGACAGATACACTCTCCAGCACGTGCCTCGTGATCAGAATTCCAACGCAGACGCTTTGGCAAAGTTGGCAAGTGCAAAAGATGTTGAAACTCTAAACATAGTGCCAGTTGAGTGACTATCCGTGCCCAGCATCCAAGCAACAGAAACCACATTAGTCATCCAGATGACAGATACATAGATGGTGCCATATGTAGAGTATCTATCAAGCGGCATGCTACCAGCGGACAGAAACAAAGCTAGGACCCTTTAGCGGCAAGCTGCTAGGTATATCCTAGTCGATGGAATCCTGTAACGAAGGGGATACTCATTGCCACTCCTAAGATGTGTTACAAAGGAGAAAGCCAAAGAGTTAATGAAGGAGGTACGCGAAGGCTTTTGCGGGGACCACGCTCGGGGGCAAAGCCTGTCGAAAAAGATCCTAAGGCAGGGATATTTCTGGCCAACAATGAATGAAGACTCCATGGAGTTCGTGCGAAAATGTGACAAGTGTCAAAGGTTTTCTAAAATCCCGCGAGCAGCTCCCAATGAGTTAAAGCATATGCAGAGTCCATGGCCCTTTGCGGTTTGGGGAATAGATCTAATCAGATTTTTGCCTACGGGGAAAGGTGGTGTAAAGTACGCAGTGGTTGTCGTCGACTACTTCACCAAATAGGCCGAAGCTGAGCCACTCACGACCATAACGTCAAAGAAAGTGCTTGACTTCATAGTCAAAAACATCATCTGTCGCTATGGATTGCCAAAGAAGATAGTCTCGAATAACGGCACCCAGTTTGACAGTGATCTATTCACAGATTTCTACAAACGTTACGATATTATCAAAAGTTTTTCTTCAGTTGCTCATCCCCAGGCGAACGGGCAAGTTGAGGCAGTTAACAAAACGCTGAAGGATACACTGAAGAAAAGACTTGAAGAAGCTAAGGGAGCATGGTCAGAAAATTTGCCTAAAGTCCTCTGGTCGTACAGAACTTCCCACCGAACAGCAATAGGTCATACCTCGTTTTCCTTGGCATACGGGTATGAGGCCATGTTGCCTGTTGAGTTGGATCCACCCTCTCACTACAGAATAACATACGACTAGGACTCTAATAGCCAGCTACTGATGGAATCCTTGGACTCGATTGATGAAAGGCGTGAACAAGCCCAACTCCGAGTAGCTGCATACCAGCAGAAGGTCGCCCGGTATTTCAACTCTAAAGTGCGAGAAATAAAATTCAATGTTGGGGACCTTGTGCTCCGAAGAGTTTTTCTTAACACCCGCGACCAAGCTGCTAGAGTACTAGGGCCAAATTGGGAAGGGCCTTACCAGATTGATGAAGTCCTTAACCCAGGCACTTATAAACTTGCACACTTAAACGGAGATCTCGTTCCTCGATATTGGAATGGAGAAAACATGCGCAAGTATTATCAATGAACAATTCTTCTTAAAGAATTGGCTTGTATAAATTTTACTTTTTACAAGTTTTGTGTAAGATCTTATTGATCACTCATAAAGACATGTTTAGTCCATTTACTATGAGAATAAAAGGGACTGTGCTTAGCCAGTCATTTCTTGACAACTATTGTATTTATAACAAGTATTTGCTCATTATGTGTGTTGTTTTGCTATATTATAATTCTAATCGCATTGCTACGAGCAGTAACGTTCAGGCAGGTTCTAGTCAAGGCAAGTGATCAAGGACCTAAAGCTCCCCGATCACTTGGGGGGCATACAAGGTACAAGTAAGCAAAGCATATCCTTAAAAGGTATGTAAACACATGAGCAAAATAAGTGAAAGCATGCTAGGACACTTAGAGTATTTTTCAAAATTTTGATATTTTGTTAAATCAAACCAAAGTGCTATCCTAAATTCAGTCATGCGAACAAATAGATGTTATAATATGAAAATATATTATAATATCAAAGCGATCCTTTTACACCGCGAGCAGTAACTGCTTGGATGTAATTGTTCAAAATAAAAGTAAGAGCTGCCCATGCAGCAAAACCAAAGAAAAATTATATTGTCTTTACATCACGACCCGTAGGTCGTGTAGTTAAAAAAGAAAGAAATATAAAAAGAAAAGACTAAGGAGCTTGAGGAGTTGGAGAATCTTGGGGAGGATTCTGGTCAACAGCTTCGTTGTTTGCACCCTCCATCCCGGTGGCCAGTGAGATTTCAGGGGAAGCAGAGATCCTCGATCCTTCTTCTTTAGCCAGCTGAGCCGCGCAGCGAGCCAGCTCAGCCTCCCTCGCATTCTCAGGAAGGTAGTCAAAGTTGGCACCCTGGTTGTGCTTCCAGAAATCATAAAAACATCTCAGGGTGGCATTTTTGTACCTCTCTAAGTTGGCGGCGTTGGTCTTCTCCAAGTCCTTAACTCGATCCTCCAAATCTCTGGTTTCTTGCCTGCTCGCGATCAAGTCTAGCTTGAGCTGCTTAGCCACTTCATAGTTAGAGCGGTTGGACTCCTTGTATTGGTCCCTCTGCTCGCGGGCTTTTTCCAGAGACTTCAGCTTCTCCTCCAACTCCTTAGCTAGTTGGGCCTTTTCCGCAGGCACCGCCGCGAGCTGATCAGCATGTCTGGCCTCAATAGCTTTGAGTTCATCCTAGTGTCGTTGCTCCGAGGTCCTGGCCTTCTCGGTGACTGCTCCCAGGCGGATGCAGCCGGCAGTAAGGGTTAGCATGGCCTGCAGTCAGAACAAAAAAATTAGACAAACAGTAAACTAACGAAGACCTAATTTCACAAAAGGAGATAACTTACACTAGTGAACTCATTCAGGGCTCGATTCAGGATTGGGTCAACACCCATCATCTCCGTAGCCGCCATTGCCTCTCGGTAGCATTCGTGCTTCGTGATTTTGGTGACCCTTTCCTTGATCAGCTTAAAGGCGCGACAAACCATCAAGTTCCCAGTTGAGGCGGGATCCTCCTACTGAGGTTGGTCAGATGGGGCATCGGGAGAAGGAGTTAACCCAGCCGCACTAGATGGAGTCTGCTGTTCGCGGGGAGAAGGCGGCGTCGCGGTGGCAGAGGGCCCGTCCTCCGAAGGGCCTGTGTTCCGGGCCTTCTTCGCCTGAGGCTCTTTACTGCTCTCCCCAGTATGTCTTTTACTGGTTTTCTTTTTGCTTGGAGGGGCAGCAGCAGCCTCTGGAGTGCTATAAAGATTGAATACGTTGGTGGAGTCCATGCCTGAAAAACAAGAACAAAGTCAAATACTTTGATAGCATGAATAGCCAAACACATTACATCAGAAAAAGAAACAAAGAAGGATTGCAAAGTTCAATACCCGAGCTATAATTACTGGTCACTACACTACAGACTCTACTAGTCTTACACTCATTCTTTGACACGAAGAAGTATGGCCCTAAGTGTGGAGCATATTTAAAATTTCCATCCCCGTCGAATAGATGACAGGGAATTGGCAAATTGTTTAAAAGCGAAATTACTATACCGTTGTCATCTGACGAGTCGTTAGAGAGGTCGATAGGCTCGGTAGCCTTCTGCTTTCCTTTCCCTAAGGGGGCTGAGGGCCTCTCTGCTCGAGGAGTGCTAGTAGGTTCCCTAATCGTGACCCCAGTCAGTCTCCTCTGTGGAGAAGACACTTGAGGTTGCTGCTCGGGTTCCTCTTCGGTGCGAGCACTCCCTGCCGAAGGCCCCCTCGTATCCGATTGAGGGGCCCAGAGGCTAGCCAACCTAAGGTTAGTCTCTGTAACCAGATTCTTGACACTCTTTTCAGTATCTGACATGCTGGCTAAGAGTGCCGATCTCGACTCCATTCCCGGAGTTGGGTTTGGTCGCAGCCACGGGCCTGGAAGACATCAAAAGTTTAAGACATTGTGGAGGAAAACACTAAGTGAAGAAGTCAGCCAGCGATACGAAAGTTTTACCTCCTCGTGCGAAAGCCAGTTTTTCAGCTAGCTTAAAAATCGAATTTTTACTTCGATTTTACGCCCTAAACCCGTGATCCTAACTATCAAATTGATTCCTAACTTTTACAGAACAAAACTACACTACCCTATCAAGCATCAAACAGTATATACAAAATCTTCACAAATTTCTACCCAAGAACAAAAAACGTTTTAGAGCACAGAAGCAGCATGCATGGCATCTCAAAGGGTTAAACGTCGAAGAAAATTTACCTGAATGAAGATTGGAGATCCTAAAAAGGAGTAGCTTTGGGTTGCAGGCAAAAGATCCCTAGTAAAGCGACTGAAAACTTTGAAGTTCTGGGCTCTGGAATATAGTTCTTGAGAATTCTTGACAAAAAGATGGCGTGTAAAGAGTTTAAAGAAGAATGTGGGGATTATTTATAAAAATTGAGGTGTGCCGAAAAGGGGTAATCATGAGTTACCTTTTTCAAGGCATGGGGGAGTGTAAGAGCCGTCAGAATGGTTTCTTGAAAACTGAAAAGGCATGATTGGATGTGAATAGGTCACAGTTTTCAAGAACGCGCGAGAGCTCTGACAGATTTCGTGGGGCATACGAAAAGTTAGTTTCTTAAGTTTACTTATTGCTGGTCGCAATAAGTAAACTTGGGGGGCAAATGTTTATCCATAAATCAGCTGCTGATGACGTGGCAAGGATTTTTGACACGTGGTGGACACGTAGCAGAGATACAGCTCACCTATCAACCAACATTATTTCCACACGAAAAGATCAAGTTTTATATATGACCAACTTGGTCGTATATTTCGTTTATTTATGTAAAGATCTGTACAGTTGTGATGATATCCGAGAATATCTCTTCATTATGACCTGCAGATCCGATCATTAAGGATAGATATTATTTCCTAATTCATGTAACTCTTCCTGAGCCTATAAATATAGAAGAAATAGCTCAAGGAAGGGGATCGATCTTTTTCCTTTAGAATTATATTACTATTATCCATCATTGTATTGTTTTCTTCTTCTAAGGTCCGTGAAACTCAGGAACCCTAGTTCTTTGATCACACCTTGGGAGCTCAATATTAATAATAGTATCAAGTGGACGTAGGTCATTACCAATCACTGGGGCCGAACCACTATAAATCTTTGTGTTCTTTATCTTTCCATTAGATTATTTTCAAGCTCTATATAATTTTCCTGTTGTTTTCTAGATTCCGTGTCGTTGACCAAAATCAGGGTCAACAGCTTATATGTATGACTGTTGGGTTTTCTTGCTGGGCCTTGGCTCATGGGTGCTTCGTGGTGCAGGTAAGGACAAAGGAATGCTAGACCAGCCATGAGTTGGAGAGCTATGGGGGCGGCGTGTACATACTCAGCCTGCTCGGCCGCCACGGTCGAGATATTTTGGGGTACAGGAGTTTTCAATTTAAAATTTGTCGCTTAGGTCGGCTAAGTCTGTATTTATTTTTGGACGAACTTGTGTTTATTTAAATGAAAAGTCAAACTTTTGACCAAAACTTTTTGATACTTAAACCTTCGTTTAACACTAATTAGACTTTTAAGTCCAAATGTCCCGCTTGACGAGTTAAGCACTATTTCTTACACACGGGTAACAGATCTAACAGAAAAGCAAAGCTTGAGAGAGAGAAAGAAATTGTAAAAATGAGGCTTTTCTTTTGATTTTTGCTATTTGTATTAAACTATAAAAATATGTAAAATGACCATTATGCCCCTTAGGCAGTCGACCCCTTTAATCCCAAATAAACCCTTTATTTTTTCTTAATTAATTTACCCCAAAAGTAATTACACAGTGGTAATTTTTTTCTTACCTAACCAAATTGAATTCGGTCTATTTCTATTTACTTTAAATGGTCATACACCTATGTTTATAACTCATGAAATTAATTTATCCAAAATAACATTTTTGGATATATAAGCATTTTTCACAAAAAATGTTTTTTTTTTTAAGATTTTTCACACAAAAATCACACTTTTTAGACTATAAAATAAAAAAATTCAATAATTTTATGCCCATTAATATTTTCCCATAATTATGCATCTCTAATACTATTTTATCAGAGAATTTACCCAGTTAGGGTTTCCATTTCTGTCCGAGACCAAAATTCTCAGTTTGTCTCAAAACCAAACCTTTATAGGCTAACATAAACAACATGAAATTTTATTCTCAAGCATATATTATTATTCAAAATAATATCTCATACATAATTCACCACCTCATCTTAGATACTATTTGGTGCGTTGCGCGAAAAACACAGGGCGTTACACATATAAGATAGTTACAGATTTTTAAAATTCCGCATTCTTGTTAGAAATTCAAATTCACCCCTGGGTTGGAAGCCTATCTTGGGCCAACACCAGGTGCAACAATTGACCTCGACTCTCTTGGATTACTTCCAAGATCACCATTGAGAGCCACTCAACCTCTTGCCCATGTGTTAGCCCAATCCCCATTCACGTCTTCCAACTGCCTGCCTCCTTGTACCCTGAGTACAACGTGTTTGGAATTGTTCCTCTGAAAGCATATGTGTTGGAAAATATTTAATGAAATAAATAATTAAGATAAATTTTTACATTTATTTATTGTTTCTTATTATTATTTGAATAATATTATGAGATGATTAAGATTGTATGGAACAAATTTAAATAGTTCATAGTAAAAAAAAGTTATATGGGATCTTTGGATTAAATACTGTCAGTCCAGTTAACTAGTACTATGAATATAAATAATCTAGATCCGGATTAGTGATATAGTAGGACATTTTAGTAGAGGGACTTTGTATAATGTGGTTATATAAGAACTGGACACGATGTGTGTTGGTATTAAATATGAAAAATCTCAAATTACGCAGCGGAATATAAGGGGAGGGGATTTAAAAAAATATTAATACCAGCTAGAATCATACATATACACATATATACATATATTAAATTAACACATACAAAGATAAAAGATTACCTCTCGTAGCCTATCAAGTGTCCTTGAGTCTTTTAGTAAAAATCAACGATTTTCCTATCCTTATGAAAGCTCACACCTTATCCTTCCAAGTCGTTCCTCTCACACACAAGAACGTGTGTGGGCACATAGGATTCACATGATGATTTAGACTCTTTAGATGTACTCAGCACCTAAGATCTAAAGAGGTTTGAGAAGAGAAAGGCTATGGAAACATCTAGATTTTCAGGCATAGAAAATTCTATCATTTCTTTAATTTGAGAGAGTCTAATAACCTATAACAATTGACTTAGAAATGAATTGCTTCTTTTCAAGTTTATAAAGATAATTAAACCATTTTTAATTATCTTTATTTAATTAAATTAGAATTGATCAGTTATAAATAATTACTTATTTAATTTAAATCATATTTAAAAAAGAATAATTAAATAAATAAATAAAAAAATGAATTTGAAATTCAAAATTCAAATCCTCAGGATGTGTGATACAGACATAAGTAGCACCACTTATCCCTATCTGTGATTTTTTTATTTGTTTGTTTAATTAATTATAAGATAATGTATGTATTTCCAATAAACTAAATATCAATTAATTCAAAATTAAACTTATCTTAAAAACTATCAGTTTTATATAATTATCTTATAATAAGATAAAAATTAAAAACTCTCCTAAATATTAATCAAACATGATTAATCTTTATTTTAACTAATATAAAGTATTTCAAATAAAATATTATTAGTTAATTAATTAATTATTTCACAATTAATCGATTGTCCTTGATTATCACATAATTATTTCCTTGCTCTGTAAAATTATGAAATTTACAATTTAGTCTTTTTCTCTATTAATCATCCTTGTGACATCTTACCATTGACAGTGTAGGACAGAGGTGACCCGGGGACCATGGACCTATTATACAAAGCTCCAATAAAGCCAATTATTAATTAAAACTTTTAATTTAATAATCTTATTTGTTAATTCCATGATTACTCCACTATAAATATGGAATTGCACTCTAAGTATTTATACAATTATATCTATAGAGTTTTCTCTTGTAGTCCATTGATATAATCAATAAATGTAGTTTTTTCTTCAATTTATTTGTTCGTTAATTAGAGTTGGTCATGATCACCATTTTGCCTTTCTAATCACCTCTTGTTCCTTATGTACCATTAATTTCTGAGCGAATAATTAATCTATAATCATATTATATATTTGAGCTCAATAACTATTATGTTCTAGAATTAACCCTTAAGGGAACTAATATTTGATCTATAAGGAAAGCGTGGATTGCATTATTGTAAAATCATATTCCTAGCCATTCATCATATTGAATTTCAAAAATAAAAGTAACTAGCCTTATTATATCAAGAGACCTTAACGAATGAATAAAAAGATTCAATCAGCACAAATAGAAGTACATGATTACTCAGGATTTAGATTGATCTACTAATGATTATTTATTATGATATGAACTAAATCTTTATGGAAAATATTCTACAAGTCAATGTCCAACACATGGGCTAAAAGGCACGGGAAAATTGGACTCACAGACTGAATTGTGCATGTTTGTAGGATATTCCAAAGAGACTAGAGGTGGTATATTCTATAGTAAAAAAGAAAATAAAATATGTGTATCAACAAATGCAACTTTTCTAGAACATGACTATTTTAATAACCACAAGCCTCACAATAAAGTTGTACTGGAGGAAATAGTCCCAGATCAAGTAAATAAATCATCAATTGTTCACAATAAACAACGACAAGAAGAATCCACAAGTTCTAGTCAGAATAATAGAGAGCCTCATCATAGTAGGAGAGGGTCGTTAAACAACCAATTAGCTATGAAAACGAAGTTCAAATGCTTGTGTCTGACATAAAAAAAGATGATTCGTTTACATATAGAGATGCAATGAGAGATTTTGAAAGAAAAAATGGCAAGATGCCATAAACCTAGACATTAAATTGATGTATTCTAATTCCGTTTTGATTCTTGAAGATCTACCAGAAAATGTTAAACCTACCAGTTGCAAAAGAATATTCAAGAAGAATTGGGGAGCCGAATGGGAAAGTGGAGACTTTCAAATCTAGGCTTGTAGCCAAAGGCTATACCCAGAGAGAAAGGGTTGATTATGAAGAAATCTTTTCTCCTATAGCCATGCTAAAATCAATTCACATACTCTTGTCCATAGATACGTGCGTGGATTATGAGATATGGAAAATAGACGTTAAGATAGCATTTCTGCATGGCTATCTTGACGAGACCATTTATATGTCCTCAACAATAAGGGTTTGAAGTCAAAGGTCAAGAGGAAAAGGTTTGCAAGCTTCTTAGGTCCATTTATGGACTCAAACAAGTCACAAGATCTTGGAATCCAAGATTTGATGACACAATTAAAACGTATGGTTTTGAGCAAAACGTTGAAGAGCCTTGTGCCTATAAACAAATTGAAGATGAAATAATGGTCTTCTTAGTTATTTACGATGATGGTATTCTATTGATTGGAAATGACGTAGAAATATTAACAAAAGTAAAGAAATGGCTAGTTATACAATTCCAAATGAAAGATTTGGGAGATGTAAACTATGTTCTGGGCATGAGGATCCTTCGGGGTTGACAGAACAAAGTTTTGGCACTATCTCAAGTAAATTATATTGACAAGGTTTTGGAACACTTCGCTATACAAAAATTCAAGAAGGGTGACATGCCAACCCGTCATGGAATTGTCCTTTCTAAAGAACAGTGTCGTAGTAAAGTTAATGGTGCATAAGGAAAAAAGAAATAACAAAAAAGGTAAAACAATGATCTTATCCTTGCCTTAATTATGAACCATTAATAGATGATTAAGTTGTATGTAATGATTAAATCGATGGACAATTTTTATCATTATGAATGCCTCTTTAAATAAATGTCTATAATTGCGAGAGTGTAGTCTCATATTTTTAGTGGAATAATATTGAGATTAATAAATTAAGGTTATTATATTAAAGAGATTTAATTAATAATCTAAATTTATTGGAGTTTGAGATTATAGGTCCATAGGTCCCCGAGATGGCTCTATCAACACTATTCAAGGTAAGAGGTTTTTTTTTTTTTTTTTTTTGAATGAAATTGGGAAAATCAGCGAAATGTCATCTATGGAAGAAATTTGTTCTTCAGGGGAAAATATGTAATTGAGACGAATTAATTAAATAATTACTTAAAATTTTTTGGACATAATTATTTAATTATAATTGAAATTTTCGAAATATGTATTTAAATTATTAGAATAATTAATTTTATTTATTTAAATAATGTGAAAAGATAAATCATATAATTCAAATTGGATTTGAATTAGTTTAAAATGTATTCAATAATTAAAATGTATATCTTATAAGATTAGTTATCATATTTTAGATATTTTAATAATTTTTGACTAAATAACTATTGTGTAATAAATAAATAAAAGCGCTTAAGACACATGCCTTGAAAAAGAGTGCGCCATAGGCCAATACTCTGATTGGAGGGTAGCTGAGTATTGACTCAGCCTTGGATTTTTCGTTTATTTATTTAATTTATTATTTAATAATTGTGTTTAAAATTTCAATTTTAAAATTTGAATTTATTATTCATTTATAAAAACTATTTGAAGAAAAGAGTTTCTAGAGATGTCTTCCAAGATTTCATGTTTTCACAGAGAGAAAAAAAAAACAAGATATCATTATTTCTCTAAACCTGAAAAATCATCTAAAACCTGAAAATTCCAAGATCTCATGTGTTGAGAATATCTTGTAAATCACTAAAATTCTCACCATTACTCTACATGCCCACTCGCGTCTTTAGGTGTAGAGATACATCTTGAAAAATCTTGGATTGAGTATTTTGGAGTCTCCTAAGGATTAGATATTCGTAGGGGATACGAAAAGATAGCGATGAATCTTGATAGTTCTTCAACTGGTAAAATTCCTTATCTTTTCTATGTCGTTGGACAATGTACGCATGTTAATGGATCCAGTTATTTAAATAAATTTTTTTTGAAATCTCTTGGGCCCACCACTCCGTGCATTCTGCTGTGCACATGGTAAATGTTGACTGGCGATTTAGTCAACGACACGGAGTCACTAAAAATGATAAGAATTAATAAACTGAATGCAAGAACTAAAAGACACAAAGATTTAATAGTGGTTCGACCACAGAGGTTGGTAATAACCTACGTCCACTTAGTGATTTTATTGATGTAAACTTTGAAACCTATGATTAGCGAACTAGGGTTCACTAAGTTTAACAAGCTCCAAAGTGGAATACAAAAGTTGTGTATAAAAATACTAGTTCTCTTTGAATACAAATTATTGCGTATCTCTCAATGAATCCCATGACTCCTATTTATAGGCTCCAACATGTACATATGGGCTTATGAACCATCCTAAACTTGTTCTACAAGCATATTTAAATAATAACAGAAATAAAGATATTTACATATAAAGAGAGTCAAATATCTTAGAAATATCCATCTAATAATTGTCCTTGAATGTTGGCCCTGGTCCTTTGAGCAGATCTGGTTATATATGCCATCACATATTTTTCCTTGCTGTTCATCATATTCCCTGCGCCTATCGAGCATCTCAATTTTCCTCTTGATGGTCCGTCTACCAGGTCTCTAGCAATAATAAGTCATGTGCTATCCACGTGCGCCTCGACAGTGCAACATCATCATGCAAATATTTTGGGTAGACATTTGCCCCCAAGTTTATTTTAATGCGATCAACATTTAATAAACTTATTCGACCAACTATTCAGCTGACCTGTCACATCCGACTATACTTACTTTCTCGAAAAGGCAAGTAATCACAACCTTTACAGTTTCCCAGAAACAATTCGACGGTTATTGCTATTTCCCATGCAAAAACCTTCAAACCTTATCATTACATAACCAATACCCTTGGCCAATATAAATACCCCTCTCCTTCCTATATTCCATTTTTACTCGATCATTCTCACTCTTTAAGAACGCGCAGAAAAAATCTCCAAGACACTAGACATTTCAGTGCAATCCAAGACGTCTTCGAAAAACTCTAAGGAAAACATTGTGACTTCTACTACAATCCATATTCCAAGTAAGTTTTTGACCCCATCCTCTTACTTTTACAATAGATTTCATGTATTTTGCCTCTGATTTACACATTTTCACTACTGGGTTTATACTGTTCTTGAGAAATTTTTGGGTAATCTGGTTTAGGCAAAAATACATAGGAACAATAGGATAAAGACAGGTATTGTAGGAAACATTGTGCATAAAACAATGTTTAAGGAGTATTTACACTGATTTTAGGTCTAAAATCGAAGTGAAAATTCAATTTTTGGTATTTTGGAAAAACTGGGTTTTTCCCGCCTGTTTTCGGAGTTGAAAAGTCTCTCTAAAAAAACTTTTCAAATTCACTTTTTGATCCGTTTGTTCAACCTGCTTGCATGTTTATTGTGTTTTTATCAGAATGATGCTGGTCGTATAAAGGCTTAACTTTTATACATGAGCAATGTTATCCTTGCTTTTCTTTTTCTTCTATCTATTGGTCGTAGATTCTCACTTCCCCTTTGCTCTTCTCAGATATTCATGCATGATCCCTGGGGAGGTGAGAGACCAATAGACGACGAACTTCTTGCTTTGTTGTTCGAGGATCACAAACAGCCTTCTTTGCCTTTTTCAAAACCTCTGACCTCACACCCAAACCCTACGACCAGTCCTTCTCATAATCCTTCACAGAACCAACCGAATATGGGTCGTGTCTTACACATCGCTCATAGAAAAATAAAACCCACACACTCTCTTACCAGCCAGCCTAGAGCCAATACCGAGGGTCCCTCAAACGATCTTCAACCCTTAAATTTTTCACCACCAGATGTCTAGCCCAAAGCTCGTCCACATGATGGCCCTCGAGCAGAAGTAGCCTGGTACATCGCCCCTCCAAGTGTCATATTGACTAGGATGGTGTCCAAGTATCCCAAGAAGTATGGGCTTCTTGAGATTACTTTAAACAAACCTACACCCGAATAGAGGGAAAACGTCCCCGGAGACGCCTATAGTGCTTGGTTGAGGTATCATATAGAAGCGGGGGCAATCTTGCCCTTACACAACTTTTTTCGAGGGGTGGCCAATTATTTCGAGGTCTCCCCTTTCCAAATAACTCCCAATGGATATAGAGTACTTTTAGCCCTCTATATCCTATATAACCACAAAATATGGCCTGTGCCTACCCCTTATGAGATCAACTACCTATTCGATCTCAAGTCCAACCCCAATCAGAACAACACGGGTTTTTTCCATTTCCACCACAAGGAATCCACTCTTAAATTCCTGAGTGACATAACCTACTAGTCCAATGTAGGAAAGTACTTCCTTACGACCGACTTGGTCGCAGACAACGTGGCCTTCATATGATGAGGTAAACTTTTTAATCTTCGCTCGACATTTATCTAGTCGCTTTGCATTTTTCCCTTGTTCTTAGTTAGCTTGCGTTGTACTTATGTCCATGGTATCGACCGGTCCCCACTCCAGAAATGGAGATAAGAGCCACAACCCTGGCCAGCATGACGAACATAGAAAAGAGCGTCCGAGAACTGGTTACGGAGAGTAACTTGAGGCTGGTCGACCTTTTAGAACCTCACCAGGAAGTGAGGGAATCAACTGCGGGGAGTGCCATGGAGATGGCACTGAAGCATAAGAAAACTCCGAGCACCAGCAGAATGTCACAGCCCCAAAGGTGTCGACCAACGGGAGTGACCATTCGAGAGCCCAACCTCAATACTCGACCAGCCAGTACCCCTTTCCAACATGGGAGGGGAAAGCAAAAGCTACCAGAATATGCTGGTCCTATACTCGAATCCTCTGACAAGAACGGTATAGATTTCTTACTCTTAGAAAAACTACCCACCCCTTATCATTTATTTGATAGGGATGGCAACTTTAAATTTACGACCAATAGTTTTAGCCTGGACTTCTTCGAGGCAAATAGTGAGTGTAGCAGTAGTTCTTTTAATAATGTAGCGACCAGTAACTGTAGTTCGGGTGTACTACTTAGAATTTCTTTTCAATTTTTTTCCCTATCATGCAAAAATATTTCTTGACATATCTACTCGTTTATTTTTGTTTTTCTAGTCATGCAATTGGACAACGCATTCGACATTTACGCCCCTGGAGGCACACCGGCGAGCACGAAGAAGTCGAGCAGAAAAAAATCTAGAGAAGCCAGTGGGGAACCTTCAAGAAAAAAGGCTTGACGAAAGGACCCCCTAGCTCCTATTCCTTCTAAAGAAACCACACCTCCCCTCCTCCTCGCACTAGGCTTTCTACCAACCAGAAAGGGGGATCTTTGGCAGCAGAATTGTTGAGCAATTCTTATAGCTCAACATACGATAAACTGTATAAGCTAACCAAGAACCACCGTAACCAGGAGGCCTTTGCCTGTCTCCCTTCGCTGAAACCCAGCCAGGTCCTTGCTCGTGGGTTTAATTAAGTCCTCAATGTAAGTTTCTTCTGTATTGTATTTTAGTCGAACAACATTTCATTTTATTAGCTCTGACAACTTCATTTTCCACTATTCGTAGGGTATTCTGGCCATGAACAATGGTTGGCATCGCACTGAGGAGGTCGATTTAAAGCATGTCGAGGAGATCAAGGCATGGGAGGCTAAGGTTAAGGCAGTTGATGACAAAGCTACTGTTTTAAGCGAGGAGCTGAAGAAAAGCCAAGAAGATCTGGCTAAGGCTATTGTGGCTAAGGACAAATTCAAGGAAGCCTCTGAGACCAACTATAAGGAGGTAGCCAAGCTGGAAGAAGATTTGGAGGCTAGCATGAAGGAGGCCAATGGTCTGGAGGAGCGATTCAAACTGCTCGAGGAGAAAAATTCCCAAAACTTGGAGAGGTTCCAAGGAGCCACCTTCAATTGCTTTTATATGTTCTGGAATTTTGATTACCTTCTTGAGCTGGTAAAACAGGCTGAACTTGCGACGGGCATAGATGGTGCCGAAGAATAAGTTGACCCTTCAGTCGATCAACTGTCTCAATAGAACCCCCCTTCATCTGCACAATAAATATTTTTATTTATGTTATTAAAACACTCAAATAGATTGTTCGTGGTGTTGAGACAATTTCCTGCCTAAGGCAGTTTTATTTATCTTTTATTATTTTTAATTACATCCGAGCAACAATTGCTCGTGGTGTAAAGACATTTCATTTTGATATTATAACAGTTGCACATTACTATTGCTTTTATAACATCTACTCGTATGACCGAACATAGCATAACACTTTATTATGATTTCATAAAATTAACTATTTTTTTTTTAAAAATACTCTAAGTGTTGTAGTATGGTTTCCCTTATTTTGCTTGTGTGTTTACATATGTTTATGATATGCATATGCTTTGCTTGCTTAGTATCTTATATGCCCCCAAGGGATCGAGGAGTATAAGGTTCTCGGTGACTTGCTGTTGACCAATACCTGTTTGAACATTACTGCTCGTGTACTTATAAACAATTAATGATAATATAGGAAAACAACACACGTAATGAGCAAATACTTGTAAGAAATACAATAATTGTCAAGAATAGCTGGTTGTGCACAATTCCTTTTATTTCTCGTAATAAAATGGACAAGATTCATGTCTGTACAAGTGATCAAAAATTGCTCCTACACTTATAAGCGACCAGCCATCTAACTGGCTAGCCCTTGTCCAAAAACTTGTAAAAAGTAAAATTAATACAAGCCATCTATTTAAAAATAATTGTTCATTGATAATACTTGCACATGTGTTCTCCATTCAAATAACGAGGAATGAGATCTCCATTTAAGCGAGCAAGTTTGTATGTTCCTAGTTGAAGGATTTCTTCAATCCGATACGACCCTTCCCAATTTGGTCTGAGTACTCCAGCAGCCTAATCACGAGTGTTAAGAAAAACTCTTCTAAGTACCAAATCTCCCATGTCAAACTTTCTCTTGTGCAATTTAGAGTTAAAATATCGAGCGACCTTTTGTTGGTAAGCTGCAACTCGTAGTTGATCCTATTCGCGCCTTTTGTTGACCAAGTCCAAAGATTCCATTAATAACTGGTTATTCGTTCTTTGTTTGTATATCAACCTTTTATGCAATGGCAGATCTAACTCAGTGGGTAACATTGCTTCATACCCATAGGCTAAGGAAAATGGCGTATGGCCTGTTGCTGTTCGGTGAGATGTCCTACACGCCAGAGTACTTCTGGCAATTGTTTTGGCCATGCTCCCTTTGCTTCTTCAAGGCGTTGGCTTATGGGTGGGTGACACCATGCCGCCTGCAGAAATCTGTGAAAAGGTTGCTGTCAAATTGTGTGCCATTATCTAATACAATATTTTTTTGGCAAACCATATCGGCATACAATGTTTTTGACAACGAAATCCAATACTTTTTTGGTCGTGATTGTTGCGAGTGGTTCAACTTCATCCCACTTAGTAAAGTAGTCGACAACAACTACTGCATACTTGACATTCCCTTTTTCCTATGGGCAAAGATCCGATTAGGTCAATTCCCCAAACTGCGAATGGCCATGGGCTTTGCATCTATTTTAGCTCATTTGGAGCTGCTTGAGGTATCTTGGAGAATCATTGGCATTTATCACACTTCTTAACTAATTCCATGGAATCTTCGATCATTGTAGGCTAGAAATACCCTTGTCGGAGAATCTTTTTTGACAAACTTTGCCCCCAGCATTATCTCCACAGAATCTTTCATGTACTTCTTGCATCAATTCCTTAGCCTTTTCCTTGGAGATACACTATAATAAAGGCATTGAGTATCCCCGTCTATATAAGATTCCATCGAACAAGATAAACCAAGCTGATTTCCTTTGAAGCGTCCTTGCCTTATTCCTATTCGCTGGTAACAATCCTTGTTTGAGATATTGTATGATGGGAGTCATCCATGTGTTGGACACTTGTATTACTTGGGAGGATTCTTCCACATGAATGCTGGGTGTTGATAAATGTTCGACTGGTACTATGCTCAAAGTGTCAGCATCTTTGGCACTTGCTAACTTAGCCAAAGCATCAGCGTTTTAGTTCTAGTCGTGAGGTACTTTCTGGAGAGTATACTTCTCGAATTGTGCTAGTAAGGCATTCACCTTGTTTAGATAAGCAATAATCTTTAGACCCCTAGTCTGATATTCTTCAATAATCTGATTAACTACTAGCTAGGACTCACTATATATTTCTAGTGACTTTATGTTCATATCCTTGGCTAGTCTCAAACGTGTGAGCAGGGCCTCGTACTCAACTTCATTGTTGGAGGCTGTAAAGTTGAATCTGATCACATAGTGAAACCGATGTCCCTCGAGGGTGATTAAGATCAGCCTTGCCCCCGCATTATGCTCGTTAGATGACTCGTCTACAAACAGTCTCTAGATGGGGGTTTGGTTTTGATTATCTGTCTCTATCATCGGCTCACTAGTAGGGAGTCCAGTGAATTCAACAATGAAATCCACTAAGGCTTGTCCCTTTATGGTACTCGAGGTGCATAGGAAATTTCAAACTACCCTAGCTCCACTGCCCATTTTAATAGTCGACCAACGACTTTTGGTTTCTGCAAGACTTGTCATAATGGCTGGTTGGTAAGAATTATTATGGAGTGAGCTTCGAAGCAGGGTCCTAGTTTTCAAGATGCCAGTATCAAGCAGTAAGTCAATTTCTCTATAGGCGGATATCATAATTCCGCTCCCACTAGCCTTTCACTTACATAGTATGCTGCTTTTTGAATGCTGTCTTCCTCCCTGATTAAAACAACACTGGCAAACAAACACTGGAAAACAAACACTGTTATGGCTAAGTAGATGTACAAAGTCTCTCCTTTGATCGGCTTGGAAAAAATGGACGGTTGCGACATATGGGCTTTGAGCGCTTGAAAAGCCTGTTCGCATTCTTCTATCCATTTAAACTTTTTGTTTCCTCTAAGTTGTTTAAAAAATGGGACACACTTGTTCGTTGACCTAGATATGAATCTACTCAGGACAACAATTCTTCTTGTTAGACTTTGCACATCTTTGACTTTGGCTGGTGATAGCATATCGATCAGTGCTCGAATCTTTTCGGGATTGGCTTCGATTCCTCGTGAGTATACTATAAATCCCAAAAAATTTCCTGATCCAACACCAAAGGAACACTTTAAAGGATTTAGCTTCATCTGATATTTGTTCAAGATGTTGAAGCATTCTTGTAGGTCCTTGATGTGTTCAGCGACCTTTCTCAACTTGACCAGCATATCATCGACATAAACCTCCATGTTGTTATCGATCAGTTCTTTGAACACGTGGTTGACCAGTCGTTGGTAAGTCACACCAGCGTTTTTCAAACCAAAGAGCATTACTTTGTAGCTATAAAGTCTCGTATCTGTTCAAAAGCTAGTGTGGTCTTCATCAGGTGGATGCATACTAATTTGATTATAACTGGAGAAAGCATCCATGAATGACAAAACTTCATGTCCTGATGTAGCATCGACGAATTGGTTGATTCTTGGAAGTGCGAAACAATCCTTCAGGCACGCTTTATTAAGTTTTGTGAAATCCACGCACGTCCTCCACTTACCATTTGGCTTTGGAATTAGTACGGGATTAGAGACCCCAGATGGATAAAATGCTACCCTGATGAATCCATTTTCCTTCAGCTTCCCGACTTCTTCTTTTAGGGAATTAGATCTGTCTTTGTCGAGTAGCCTTCTTTTTTGTTGCACAGGTGGATGATTTTTGTTTATATTCAAGACATGTCTTGTAATGCCCTGGATAGCCAAGACCATTACACTGTGTACTTATAATGGTGCAGGACTTGCTAATCAAGTCATTAATTTGAAAACGTGTCACTAAACATGTAAAAGCAATGGTTAAAAAGGTTTTGGTCTCAAAAGACTCATTTCATATATTTAAATTGTAGTAAACATGGGATCCCATATGAAAACAAAGTTGGAACAAGTTTACAGACTCCCAAAAATACATGAATATCAACTAGCCATACTAAGGCAAAACAGACAGTCTTTAGGTTCCATGTCCTTGCTTAGATCTCAACCGTGGCGGCCGAGCACTTGGCTATGTACATTCAGCTCGCTGAGCTCTCCAATCAGGGCTGATCTATTTTTCCCTTGCCTTTACCTGCACCACGTAGCACCCGTGAGCCAAGGCCCAGCAAGAAAACATCATAAACAACTCAAACAATAATTACAGGAAAATAATTCAATACGCATGTATTCCCATCAGTTAATCCTCAACAGGTATTCAACATATACAATCCAACTCAAGATACATTCTACCACATATAATACTCATATCACATAATATTCAGGGCCGACGACTTAGGCCGCACCCTCTGTTTAACCCACTGACTTCGGCCCGCTTAAACCGAGCTCAGTGCATAATAAGCTGTCCACGGCTACTAGTGGCCGAGCCGCGCCCTGTGCACTAGTGTAACCCTTGCCACCCTTAGGTCGTTGGTTCACCAAATGGTTTGCATGGCATAATACCATCTTTTCAAGAATTTACAATAGGGAGCCCTTAGTCCCGTCACATATATTCAACCAGGTGCAGTTTTCTTACCTTTAGTCTGTGCAGTTATTGAATTATGAGAAACGCCTCTCAAGCACGATCCGTTCCCGAGCCTAAGTCTTTATCACCTACTCACAACCAAAGTATAGGGTTCCATTAATACTCCAATATAGGTTTCCAATTACAAAACTAACTCCCGGGATTCCAAATTCCACCAAGCATGGTGGTGAAACCAAACCCGAGCACACTAGACCACCTTCCTGTGCCTAAAACCCTCAAAAACTCATGTGTGCAACCAAGGGCTGCGGTCCCTGAAGCCTAGCCGCGACCCTTCCCCAAAACAGAGGCAACACCCACGCTGAACCACACACGCGCCGTGACCCTTGCCTTGGGCGCCGCGGCGCTCTCCCTTGGCCGAGCCTTCTTGGCTCTTTTGCATGCTAGGGCCGCAGTGCTCTAGAACAGAGCCGCGACCCTCCCCTTTGAACCCAAAATTTACACCATTTCTAAGTCTAAAACCTCACCTAAAACCATCCCAAAGTTTCCCAACTCCTAACCAATTAATCCCAACTCCTTTAGCATGATCTAAACAACATAATTCCACAGAAAACACAGCCTAGCACACACTAATCTTCTCTTTTCAATTTCTGAAACTCAAGAGTTAAAACTACTCAAACCAGCCATTCAAACCCAATTTAAGACCTCTAAACCATGAGTTGAAGCTTACCTTTGCTGTTGAATCACTTCACCAAGCCATAGCCAAGCTAAGTTCCCAAATTTCCTTCTTAATTCTGCCTTAGAACATCAAAACCATATTTGTTTCAACACTTAACCAAAACCCAGCTAGAACTCGGAATTCAACCATAGAAAAGAAGACCAGATGCTTACCTTAATCCCTGTTTTAGTTCTTGATTCACTTCTGAGCTAAACCTTCAAATCCTCACCACCAATCTCAGAAATTCCAGCTTGTTCCCCTGTTTTCTGTGTTTTCTTTCCTTTGTCTTCCCTTGAGCGTAAGAGAGACCTGAGACAAGAGTGTTTAGTCGGTTTGTGTTTTTCTTCTAAAAGCTTCCTTATGTCTAACTTACCTGTTAAGTTAATCCTGAGGCTCGGGGTGCCGGAACCGTCCCCGAGGCCAAAATGGTAAAATCCCCCAATATTCCCGCCTAGACATCCTAACCTCAAATATATCTCCATATATTTATTTTCATCACCCGATAATCCAAATCGCTACCCATTATCTAAAAATACCCCTGACTTATCCAAAGTCATATCTTAAGCCCCGTTGTGACTTTTCCCACTATCTAATCCTAGAATCGTCTTGAGTCGTGCTCAGCGAACCTGTCCACATAATAATGTGGTTCTCACATATATCACATATTTATTTCATATCACATTACCACATAATACCATCAATTATCATATAGACTTTAATAAACATATAATTACTCATGTAATCACAATTATTCCACTAATGCCCTCCTTGCACACTAATCAAGGCCCTTAAGCCTTATTAGCAATTTTGGGTCGTTACATGTCTAATCACTGCTGGGTCTATCTGAACCATATCTTTATGCGACTAGGCAAACACTTCCTAGTGCCTCCTCAAAAACTCAACCAGTTTGTTTTTTATTGTTATCTCTAAGTTTTTACCGACTTTCACAACCCTGGTCACATATTTCTCCTCTAGTTGGACCTCCTCGAGGTCCTCAACGGGCCCAACATTTTCTTCTAAATCCCTATCCTCACTTTGGGCAACACCCTATGTAACGACCCAAAATCACTAATAAGGCTTAAGGGCCTTGATTAGTGTGCCGGGAGGGCATAATTGGTTTATGCGTGAATTTATTAACTTAATGCATGATTATATGATAAGTAAGCTAGTATGTTTATAAGAATGTAAATGTGATTATATGCTATAGTTGTAAGAACCACATTATTATGTGGGTAAATCTGCAACATGCGACTTGAGGCGATCCTAGAGAGCTAGTTAGCAGGAAAGTCACAACGGGGCTTAATACTTGACTTTGGGCAAGTCAAGGGGTATTTCAGGTATTGGATGGTTATTTAGGTTATCGGGTTACGAAAATAAATAATTGGAGATATATTTGCAGCTAGGAATTCTAGGTGGGAATATTGGGGAATTTTACAATTTTGCCCTCGGGGACGTTTCCGGCACCTGGAGCCTCGGGATTGATTTAATTAACTAATGATAGACTAGGTAAAACTCAGAAGTCAGTAGAAACATAAAGAATTGACCCCTTTCCTTCTCTCTTCTCTTCTCTCTCTCAAGGAAAAAACTACTGAAACATAAGGAAATTCAGCTGGAACTTTGTGATTTGGGCTGAAGTTTTGAGGGATTAGCTCAGTTTTAACTAAGGGATTCAACCAGAACAAAGGTAAGAATTGAATTACACTTTTGGTCATTAAAATTTTGTGTTTTGGCTGGGTTTTAAAGTGTTTATGGTTTTGAAATTTAAGGACTGAATTGAAGCTAGAAAGCTTGGGTTTTAGCTCATAAATCGTTAAGGGCGTTGGTTCTGCAGTGGAGGCAAGCTTGCATCTATGAACTAATGGATGAATTCTAGTGTTCCATTGCTTGTTTTTCATGTTCTTGAGCTTCTGGATTTTAGAAATTAAAATGGGATTTTAATGAGTTTTAAAGCTAGGTTTTTGCTAGATTATGATGCTAGGATCATGTTAGAAGTCTTGTGACTAATGGGTTTTGGAATTAGGGTGCTTTGGGGTGGTTTAAGGCAAGGTTGGGATGTTAAAAGTGGTATATTTTCTGGGCACGAGGGGCTGGGCTGCGGCTCTGTTCTAGAGTGTCGCAGCCCTGCGAAGCAAAGAAGAGCCAAGTAGGCTATGTAGTAGGGAAGCGCTGCGGCGCCACAGGGCAGGACCACGGTGCATGTCTGTGGTCAGAGAGGCCTAGCCTCTGTTTTATGGGGAGAGCCACGGCGCTGGTCTTTAGGGCCGTGACCCTTAAGGGAAGTTTTGGTTGTTTAAGGGTTTTAAGCGCGGGAACCTAACTTAGGGTGCTTGGGATCGATTCCACTACCGTGCTCGGTGGAATTCGATGTCCTGGAAGCTAGAACTTCACCTAGAAACCTTTAATCGAATATTAATGGAATCCCTTATCTTGGTTGTCACTAGGTAAAAGCTAGGGCTCGGGAGACGGATCGTGCTCAAGGGGCATTTCTCGTAATCGAAGCGTTTGGAAATTAAAGGTAAGAAAACTGCACCCGGTTGTGGATTCATAATAGGACTAAGGGCTCCCTATTCTGTATGCCTTATAGAGGATGGTATTATGCCATGTAAATGGTAGACAAACGGCCTAAGAGTGCTGATGTTTACATTAGCGCATAGGGCACGGCTCGGCCACTGCTAGCTGAGGACAACTTATTATGCTCTGAGCTCGGTTTAAGCGGGCCGGAGTCAGTGGGGTAAACAGAGGGTACGACTTAAGGGTGTCAACCCTAATTATCGTGTAATCTGGTTATTGTGGTTAACTGTTGAATATGATATGCTGATTGGTAATTGTTAGCTTATGAATTCATGCTTATGTCAGTAAGTTATATGTTTATTAGGGATTGCTAAATGTTTAAACATGCTAAAAGGGTTTATGAGTATTATCAGTACTTGTGTTGTGATATTATGTTTTCTTGCTGGGCCTTGGCTCACAGGTGCTTCGTGGTGCAGGTAAAGGAAAGGGAAAGCTTGATCAGCTCTGATTTAGAGAGCTTTGGGAGCAGAATGTACATGAACAACAGCTCAGCCGCCATAGTTGAGGGGAGACAGGGACAGGAGAACCATAAACATCTGTTTTGCCTTTAGAATGGCTAGTGGTTATCTGTACATTGGAAATTTTGTAAACAGACTTTTAAATGCTGTCTCTTTTGGGATCCCATGTCTTAAATGTTTAATTATATGAAAAGTTTCTTTTGAGACCAAAACCTTTTAACCCTAGCACATTAATGATTTTAGCAAGCACGTTTTTAACTAAATGACTTGGTTAGCAAGTCCCGCACCTTGATAAATACATAGTGTAGCGGTCTTGGCTATCCAGGGCGTTACACCTTATTTGATGACTTGTTCATCTGATTGGGCTTGTGACTCATTTACCACCAGCAAACTTTTTTCCACTCCGCTTCCTGATCTGCCTCTTCTTTCCTTTGTGATCGAGGAATCGTAGCGACTCTCACTGGTTTTCGAATACGCACCCAACACCTACATCGGTTGGAAACTTCATGGCCAGATGCCAGACCAAAGTTATGGCTCGTAGATCAACGAGTATGGGTCTTCCGATCATAGCATTGTATGCAGAAGGACAATTGACCACTATAAAAGTAGTGAGCAATGTCCTATTCACAGGTGCATTTCTTGCTACGGCTGGGAGTTTGATTGAACCGGCTGGTGTTAGTCCTTCGCAAGAAAACCATAGATGGTTTGGTTGCATGGTTCTAAATGTTACATTGATAATTTAATTCTTTCCATGGAAGATTTGTATAAAATGTTAATTGAGCTTCCTGTATCCACCAACACTCATTTTACTATCATGTTGGCAGTCTGAACATCCACGACCAAAGGATCTGAGTGGGGGAATCGGACGTGTTGTGCGTCTAGCTCAAAGAAAGTTAGTAATTCTTCCTCAATTCGAGCTTTTTTGGGAGTTTTCTCCTCGACGTTTAGCATTTCAATCTCCTGATTGTGACGTAGGGTTCTGGCATATCTCTCTCTCGCCTTACCACTGTCATCTGATATATGTGGTCCCTTGCAGATAGTCAGCAATGTACCAGCAACAGGAGTTGGCTGCAGAGAATTTCCTACTACTCGTACATGTCTCCTCAGATGTTCTTGGTGAATAAGGAACTCGATTTCATCCTTAAGCTGGTTACACTCATTGGTATCATGGCCATAGTCATTGTGAAAATGACAAAACTTAGTTGTATCCCTTTTGGATATATCTTTCTTGATCGGGGCTGGTCGCCTAAAAGGAACGGTGGTATGACTGGCGTGATACACTTTAGCGCGGCTATCGACCAAGGAAGTGGAATTGGTGAACCTTGGTTCGTATCTATTTTGTTTAGGGCACTTGTTATCACATGTCGTTGGTTCAGTGTTTACCCTTTTCCTCCATTCTTATTGTTTTCTTTGTCGTTTTCGTTGGGTTTACTAGACCCACTGACGACTTTGGTCAAGTCTTTCTTCTTACCCTGATCGACCTTTGGGGACTTTCCTTTATTTGCTATGGCCTCATCGAGCTTGATATATTTGTATGCTCGATCCAAAAATTCGTGAGTGCTCTTGACTCCATTTTTTTGCAGACTATTTCAAAGGGAAGAATAAGGTTGTACTCCATTTGTGATTCCCATCATCTTTCCCTCGTCTCCAACAGTTTTGGCCATAGCAGCTGCTCGTATAAACCGCTGTATATACTCCTTGAGAGTTTCTCCTTCCTTCTGTCGAATATCGACCAACTGATTAGCCTCTGTTAGATGTATTCGACCAGCATAAATCTATCTGCAAAACTCCTTCACAAACATCTCCTAAGAAACGATACTGTCCAGAGGGAACTTAAAGTACCATTCCCGAGCAGATTCAGACAAAGTGGTAGGAAAAATCTTCCACATTGCATCTTTGAACACCTTCTGGATGTCTATTTGTATCTAAAACTTGTTTACGTGAGATATTGGATCTTCTCCTCCAGTGAAGTTGCGCAAGACTGGCATTATGAATTTGCTCGGGATTTCTGCCATAGCAATTATATTAATGAATGGGGTGCCCTTTCTTCGATCATACTCTATGTGGGACATTTTATTCCCGAACAGCTACTGCACGACCTGATTCAAGGCATCTATCTGAGCCTGAATAACATTTGGTATTGTTGGAGCGGCTGGAGCTGGGGGGAAGCACTCATCGTGCCTTTCCCTTCGGTCATTCAGCACATCCCTTAGATCTTCATCCCTACGTCTTTGCTCACTTGCACCTAGTCAGTCAAAGACGTTGGGTTGTTTATTCTGTCCCCTAACATTTTGGCTTGTCAATCGGTTCTCCATTGGTGGAGGATTTCGTTGTTCATCTCTTTCCTCCTGCTGCTGACCATTGTTCCTCTTACCAGAGTCCTACTTATTGTAGTCATGACTGTGACAGTCAGAATCCCGTGATCCGTAAGGGGAAAGACTGGGTAAATCTGTGCAATCCCACACCGCCTAGGGAAGGTCAAGTGTGATGATTCTAAGAATGTGTAGGTATGGGACTACATAGTTGAAGAGGGCTTAAATGGATTGATAGGTACTACCTAAGCCAACAAAATGCATCTTCTTTCTGGTAGCCCATCACTTGAGAACTCCAAAGTTAAGCGTGCTTGACATGGAGTAATCTCAAGATGGGTGACCTCTTGGGAAGTTTTCCCAAGAAGGTGCGAGTGAGGACAAAGCACGCTGGAAAGACTCGTGTTGGTTTATAGGGCCAGTCTTCATTCTAGGAAGCAACCACAGTGACGTGGGGCGTTACAAATGGTATCAGAGCCTTGACCCAGCCGGAAGTGTGGCCGACAGGGACGTCAGGCCCATAAGGGGGGGTGATTGTGACAGTCAGAATCCCGTGATCCGTAAGGGGAAAGATTGGGTAAAACTGTGCAATCCCACACTGCCTAGGGAAGGTCAAGTGTGATTATTCTAAGACTATGTAGGTATGGGACTACATAGTTGAAGAGGGCTTAAATGGATTGATGGGTACTACCTATGCCGATAAGATGCATCTTCTTTTCGATAGCCCATCACTTGAGAACTCCAAAGTTAAGCGTGCTTGACATGGAGTAATCTCAAGATGGGTGACCTCCTGGGAAGTTTTCCCAACAAGCATGCGAGTGAGGACAAAGCACGCTGGAAAGACTCGTGTTGGTTTGTAGGGCTAGTCGTCATTTCAGGAAGCAGCCATAGTGACGTGGGGCGTTACAATGACTGTCTCTGAATTGTGACCTGTGAGTGAGCGACTTGCTGTATGCATTGTTCCCCTCTCTTCTTCCTAGTCCATCTCGATAAATAGGTGGGGGCCTGCGTTGGTCATTGGTTCCTCTGACATTACTAAGTCATGGGGGATCCCGAACTGCAGAGCCTGAGTCAAACTGCCTTCTGCTTCCCGAGCGAAGTTGTCCCCTGCCAGTAAGGTTCTGTTCCCCAGCTGTTTGGCGTCTAGGGCTTCTGGGCCATTTCTCGTCCCTATTCTGCTTGTGCTATTGAGCGTTATCTAAACCAGATCGAGAGGGTGGTTGTTGCTCGTTGTTTCTGTCAGGATTTTGGGTTTGTCTTTTTTGCTGAGCAGCTGGAGGTTGTTCTAGTCTTTGCGGACTCCTTGGGTGTGGTGGATTGTGATGATACTAGGGATGATCTAACTGTGGATTTTGATGAGGGTGAGAGTTTGGTGGCTGATCTGGCTGAGAGGTTGGTGCAGGTTTTCCTCAAGCTAACTGAATGGCTGCTTCTAAAGCTGTCGTGGCATCTCTCTGCCGATGATCAATGTCAGCCTACCACTCATTCTGTTCTCGGCGCTGCCGATCAATTTCCATTTGCTGCTGCGCCATAGTTTCAACAACATTCTCCTGGTTAGCTTTCAGAGTAGCTAATTCCTCTTGCAACACTATCAAAACACTTGTTCTCTCTGAATACAAATTATTGCGTATCTCTCAATGAATCCCATGAGTCCTATTTATATGCTCCAAGATGTACATATTGGCCTATGGGCCATTCTAAACTTGTGCTACAAGCATATTTAAATATTAACATAAATAAATATATTTACATATAAAGAGAGTCAAATATCTTAGAAATATCTATCTAATAACCGTCCTTGAATGTTGGCCCTAGTCCTTCAAGCAAATATGGTCATATATGTTAGCACATCTTTTTCCTTGTTGTTCAGCATATTCCCTGCGCCTATTGAGCATCTTAATTTTCCTCTTGATGGTCTGATCGTTGGTCGACTAGGTCTCTAGCAATAATAAGTCATGTGCTATCCACGTGTGCCTCGACCGTGCCACATCATCATGCAAATATTTTTGGTAAACAGTAAACTTGTTACCAAGACCATGCATTTTGGCCCATAGAACAACTAAACCCAATCCCTAAAATATCTTTATTAAATTAATTATTTTAGCTTTATTAATTAAAATATATTTTAATTGGTTTGGATAATTTGTCCCAAGTTTGAAAAGTCAATTAATTTTTTATAAATTTAATTAATTTATATAGGTTGTTGTCCCATGATCAGAGAGTTTCCTTGTGTTCTGTCTTGTTCACGCCTTCTGATCTAGAGGGTGTAGATGATGATGACGATGATGAAGACTAATGCTATTCTCAGGACGAATTGATGGATACAGAAGATGAGATTGAGGTGGACTCAAAGAACTATTCATGCTTAAGGTCCTTGACTAATAGGGGGAAGGAGGCTGCAGATGATGGATGTGTCGATGAGGTTACCTCTCGAATCCCGTCACCAGCAACAGGTGATGAGTTTGTCTTCGTCGCTTGTCCTCCTTCTTCCTCTATCCCGAAGAGGAACTTTTTCCTACCCTCTTTTGATGATACTCTCCCACCTTCAGGGGCACACTTGGGACGGAGATCCTCGGGCACCTCACTTTCAAAAGAGGTGACACCTCGTACTTCCACTTCCCGCGCTTCTATTGATGGATCCAAACCCTCCCAGTCCTTTTTTTGTCTAGGCACTTGTATACAGGTGCACGCGCTTTGCCTCGTCAAGCCTATACAATAACCTTTTGGGGGCATCCTTTGGCAGCCATATATGGAGAGGCCATGAGCCATCACATGGGGAGGATTCTTGAGGCAAAATGGAATTCCATGTATGATGTTTCAGACAACAATTTGGGCGAGGCTTATTTGCGAGCCCTATTGAGGTATGCATCAAGACACTCACTTTATGACTTTCATTTTCATTAGTGCCTGATTGTTGACATTTTGTTTTATTTTCTTACTTTTACTCAAGCTTCCATTACGGGACATCATTTTGTTGCCTCAAGTTATTCCCTGACGAAGTACTTGCAGTCTGAGCTTGAGGTGGTGATGAGAGACCTTTCCTTGGCTAGGACAGGGAATGATGAGATGAATGCGCAAGTTAGTGATTTGGAGGGCCAGATTGTTGAAGTTGTTCAGAAGAGGGACATTGTGATAGCTAATGCTGCATCGACCTCCCGATCTCACACTAGGCTTGATGCTACCATCCAGTCCCTCAAAGAGAAAATCGGTGTTCTTGAAGCCGAATTGGTGAATGCCTAGAATAGCATTGTTGAGCGAACAAATCATGTTTTTTAAAGGACCATCCCCGACGTTAACTTGTCTACCTTCGGTGACTATGCCACTAAGAATGTTGCTGAATGGAGAGGTCAAGTTGGGAATCCATAGGGTCATCTTCGGGGTTTATCTCGCGTCATCCCAAAAGAGGTATCGTATGACCCTTTCCCTTTTTATCTTAAGTTATTTTATTTATGATTTTTGTTCACGTATGGAACTTCTTAAGTCTGTTATCATGTGTGGAACTTTTTATGTCTGCCATCATATGTACAACTTTTATGCTTTGAACCCCTATTTATTTTCGTTGTGATCATGAGGATGTATTGGCCTCCTGAGCCTTTGTAATCCTCATCTGATATTGCGTGTAAGGGACTTTGATAAGCCCTTCTTTTATGAGGAATTATTTAAGTCTTCTTTGACATGATGACGAAAGTTTTTTTGGTACACCTTGACTATATTTTCTTATGTAAGGACATGTTAACCCTTTGGGTTTTTGCCATCCTTTTATAATTTTATCTTACTCTTAAGTTTTTTTTGAGAAGCATCTTACTGGTTATTATGCATAGTAATATTCTTACAAGCGTCTCGCTTAAAACCCTTTTTGGTGACGGCTTGGTGGTTGCTCTAGGCTTATCAGTGGGCATCCTTCTTGATGACTTACCCCTCACGGAGGAGGTTCTGAGGTAGAAGCCCTTACTAGGAGGTCATTCTTGTGGACCTTTTTGACTCCCTTAATTTCCATAAGGGTAGCTAATCCTCATCGATTCAATTGATGCCTTGCAAGTTTTATTTTTTATTTTTTTGCTTTTGTTATGTATCCTGCCGCCAAGTGGTTGGCATGATTTATCTCATCGAACACTTTGATCATTTTGCTCTTGTATACACTTTGACAATTTCAATTGGCAATGGGTGCACATGAGTTAGATACGTGCTTTCATAAATGAGAAATGTAATACTTAAATAAGAAACATATTTCATTGACGATGAGTAGAATACAAATTAATGCGCATCGATAATGCATCTACTATATCACAAGGGAAACTAGTTGACCTCTTTGATTAATAACTACCTAGGCAGGGAGGACTTACTTCTACATTAGGAGGTTAACTAGGGTAACCTATTTTATTCATCATACTAAACATAAAACCTTACCAGATATTCCCTCCCAAGTGTGTATGTTGGTTGGAATTACTTGGGTTACATTGTCGGTCTCTTTTCCCTCACAACCATTGACATCACAAGACTTTGTGGGTTGGTGAATCTTCGTATCGGGGTTTTGTAGCATTCTCTAATTTTGTAGAGTATTTGTGGGTGTTTATGTGGGGGGGTTAAAACGACGCTCTAATCTATCTATCCTCAGGGGGTCATGGCCATCTACCACTCAGATGTACTTTAGAGCCATTTCGTAGAAGTCGCCTACGTCCTCTATTTCTCTCATGAGCATACTATCCCACATTTTTCTCTTCAGATGTTCCCTTGTGGTGATGGTCATTTTTAGTTCGTCCTTAGATAACTTTCCCACTTTAGCTACCTCCGCGTTGAATGTACTTTCTCAGAATTTCATTTTGACCTTGATTTACATATGGGAGGCTCGTAGTTGGTTTCGTGTAGTCATGGAAGGTGCAATGTTGCCAAAGGAATTCCCCTCTGAGTTTCCTCCTTGTGGAAATTGTACCTGGGCTCATGTTTCTAAACCACTTGTAGGCAGCTCCTCTTAGTGTTGTTGCAAAACATTGGAATCTAGCCTTAATAGAGACTCCGTTCAATTTCATCAAGTCATTAAAGGCATCCATATGACATTTTGGGTATGTTATACCTTCATAAGGTGCCATGTGTGGTTCTTTGAAGTGGGATGGGTGAGGTTCTACTTGGATCTCCCTCGAAAGTGGAGAGTCCTCATCAAACTCATTGCCACCTAGCTTTCCTCCTAGCACAGCCACTATCTTGCTTCTAAGATCATTCATATTTGTGTCTAGCTCATTCCTCCTCTTGATTAATGAAATCAGAAGGTCGTTGTTTTGTGGAGCTTGTGTTTTATTCTTCTTCATGAAAAATTAGTGGGGACCTTCTCTCTGTTTACTTCATCTTCTCTTTGTTGGGACATGTCTTTCTCATCCATCGGTATCTTCTGGGAGGCAGAGGTGTTTGCACCATGTTTTCTCTCCAAATTTATTTGTTGCGTCTTTGGCATGGAATCTCCATGGTTCTCTGAACATGGGGAATTGCTCTTTGAAATTTGGGTCCCTCCACCGTCGATGGGGAAGGTTGTTTCCTTCCTTCCCTGTTTTTTTCATACGCACATGGTGAAAGGTACTCCAGACTTTGCTTGCACAATGCAGTTGAATACTTCTAGTTTGCACTGTTTCTTCTAACTTCTAATTTTTAGGTGTAGCCCATCTATCTCTCTCATATATTTGAGTTGTGATCTCCTCAAAGACTCGGGGATCTAATTCTTGTGGGTTTGGTTCCCCATGTATCACCATTGCCATAAGTTCTCGTGGTTTGGCAGCTATCCTATGGGTGGTGATGTAATTCTCTGTGGCTTTTCCTTGCTCTTATTTCAAGCTTGTCACTCCTCCTGGTATAGGGAACTTAATGTCCAAGTGATAAATGGAGGTCACTGCTTTCAGTTCTCTCACGGAAGGAATCCCTAATACCATATTCAAAGCTGAGGCACAATCGACTACGACAAAATTTAACGTAAGAGTGGTTTGCCTAGTTGCTGCCCCATGGAGAGGGCTAACTCAATCATTCCCAAAGGTTGTATCGAATTCCCAGTGAATCAATATAGGAAGGTGCTGCATGGTTCCAGGTTCATGAGGCCCAGGCTCATCTTCTCTAAGGTGGGGAGACACAAGATATCTACAGAACTACCATTGTCCACTAGGACCCGGTGCACTCTCATGTTGGCTAGCTAGACAGTCAACACCGGAGGGTCACTGTAGGAGAAGCGCACCGGAGGGTCGCTGTGATCGAATCATTTCCCCCTTTAAAAGCTCTTTGGGGGACGTTTTTCTAAGCTCATCGTCCAAGGAGGTGGGTTTCGCTTGGCCCTTCAGGCGTATTGATCATGTAAAAACCTGAAAATACAAGACCAAAAATAATGTGGAAAATAACATTTTCATTGTAAACATGTCCCAAATATTGACATAATTTTTTTTTAAAAAAGAAAGTTTTATGCGCATACTTAACTAGTTACTTCTGTTCTTAAACATTTAAAGTAAACATAACCAATAAAATAGTGTTAGCCATAAAGACATTTTCTCAAAATATTCATCAAAGGTCGGGCCACATGTACATTCTTGCAAGCAGACTCCACCGCTTATTGCTTCGCTTTGCCCTTGCACTTACCTACAAAATGAAACAACTAGGTAAGTGAAAATGCTTAGTAAGTTCAACCTTACAACATGAAATCATAAAAGTAGACAGTGGTCAATGACCAAGTTATTAACCGGAATCAAACCACTTATAGAATAAGGGTTCTAGATAAATCTGGACCCTAAACAGACAATTGAAGAATGCCAAAGCATTTTGGAAAACTTATGGTTATGCCCAATAACAAGAAATATTCAAATCAACCCTCCATGCAGAAAATCCTTGAACAAGTAGATATATATAGGAGCAAAATTCATTACAAAGATCCAAGAAGCCAACTTGGGAGTTGTCCATAAAGTCGGGGCATTTGAGAGTCCTCTTAAAATAATCAATAGTGGTGACCCAACTGTAATGCCCCAAATTTCTTAATAAGGTTTAGGACCTTGATTAGGAGGCCGAGAGGGCCATAATTGATTTATTATAGTATTTAATGCTTATATGCATGTTTACGTGAATTATATTATTATATGATGGTGAATGCATGCATATGGGCTCATATGTTAATTATGAGGGTAATTTGGTAATTTGGCCACGGTGGGCGTAATTGTATATTTTGGGTGCATGATTGTGAGTAATTAATATAGCCACATTATAAGGTGGATTGGATCGAGCTAATCGACATGAGACGATCATGGGATGTAAGTGTTCGGTCTAGTCATAACGGGGTTGAGCTCGGGGCTCGGGGTGAGTCTCGGGGTGATATTAGTAAATATAGCGTTATTGGGGATTTTAGGGTAACGGGTTATGAATTAGTGGTGTTTGAGGATATTGAGATTAGCGAGAATTGGAGAGCGTTAATTATGATTAACGGTATAGGTTGGAAATGATAATTTTACCCTTGAAGTGGTTTTAGAGGCTTTTGGTGGCTTAAGGGTATTTTGGTCATTTAAGGTTTTGGATATATATAACATAGGAGGGCTGTAGATTGATATTAAAAACAGAGCCTATTCTCTCTTTCTCCCTTCCATCCCGTACAAGCTTCCTCCCTCACCTTTCTTTGAATTTTGATAGCTCAAATGGAGGTGTTAAGCTAGGGGATTAAAGGTGGCAGCTAGGGAACCTGTAACAACCATCAAAGGGGGCTCAAAACAGGATTCAAGGTGAGTTCTAGTTACTTACTTCAGGTGATGCTCTGTTTTCAAGCTTTGGTTTTCAGCTTTTGATCTTTGTTAGAAGTTTGGATTCAAAGGGGTTTTGATGGATTATAAGTTTGGGTTTTGATGAGGGGAGGTTATGGGTGTTGTCTAGGGGTTTAATTATATGTTTGGAGAAGGTTTTATGTGGGTTAGAGGGACTGGTTTGAGAGGAAATAGCACAGGGGAAATTTTGGTGCGTGTGGCCGACTTGGCTGGTCTGGGCTGGGTGCCGTGGCGCAGCAGGGGTGCGCCGCGGCCCTTGGCGTCTGGCAGGTGGGGAGCCTCTCTGTTTGGAGGCGCGCCGCGGCGCAGCAGAGGAGGGCCGTGGCTCTTATGGCCAATTTTGCTAAAATGTGGTTTTTAGGTTAGGGATTCAAACCATAGGCCTCGGGGTTGGACCTAGTACCCGGTTGGGTAGTTTTTGAGGTCTCGGGGGCTGGGATTTGGTTTGGGAACCCTCAGTTGTCATTTTTATTGATGAATCTTATATTTTGGTTATGACTAGGTGACCGTTAAGGGACTAAAAGTTGATCGTTCTCAAGGGTCGTTCTTTTAATCGTTCTAGCTCGACTTTGAGGTAAGAAAACTGCACCCTGTGTGTATGTGACATGCATGGCTGTTATTGGTGCGTGTTGGTTGATTATTGAGTATGACATGCATGGCTATTCTTGGTGCATGTTGGTTGGTTATTAAGTGTGACATGCATGGCTGTTATTGGTGCGTGTTGGTTGATTATTGAGTATGACGTGCATGGCTATTCTTGGTGCATGTTGGTTGGTTATTAAGCGTGGCATGCATGGCTGGTATTGATGCACGTTGATTGCAGGATATAATGCATATGATGCATGAGAAACATGTGATTAGGACATGCTTTGTATACTGGGTATGATACTGTTCAGAGCTTGAACCTCTGTGTTTATGCATAGTCCTAATTGTACTAATACCTGTTAAGTAAGCATGCTGAATACCTTGTTTATGGATAATAGACATGTGATATATGTTTGGCGGCATGACTTACCTGTGTATGGCGCTAACTTATTAGTCAGAATCGACAATGGTGTCAGATCCGTCTGTGAAGCTGTGACTTATTAGTTAAGTTCACCACAGGCTGAGCACTGGTCGTGTTTCACCGACCCAAGGGTCAGAAGTGGCGGTGCGTTGTGAACGCCGGGCCAAATAAAGATTGGATCCAATCAAGGTCGGCATTGAATGACTCATATGGGGTATTAATGCTGGACCGACCGGAAGGTCAATGAGAACTGTAAGCGCTTGCCTGGTCTATGATCAGATGACTATAGCCAAGGTATATGACCCCGGTGACCATTTGTCACATGGCTAAGGGACGTTGTCCATAGCTTCGACTCTAGAGTCGCGAGGAAGGTTATGTTGGTGACTAATCACCTTGCACCTGTCCTAATCAAACTTAAGAAAGAATCACTTATCAGTTAAGCCCTGGTGACCCTATCGTCAAATGGCTAGAAGGAGCGATGCTCATTATTGTAACTTTTGGATATTGTCACCTATTTGCTTGGACTGATAGTCCTGAATGGTTATTATGATTGTTGTTGATATTATATCATGCTTTATTGTGTTTTCTTGCTGGGCTTTGGCTCACGGGTGCTACGTGGTGCAGGTAAAGGCAAGAGGAAGCTGGACCATCCTTGAGTTGAAGAGCTTAGGTGATGATGTGTACATATGCAGCTGCTCGTCCGCCACGGCCGAGGTTTAAAGTGGAACTAGGGTTGAACCCTGTTTTGCCGCTTAGAATGCCCTGTTGTAAATATTTTCTGTAATAAACTCTGAAACTTTATTTTCGGGATCCCAATGTATAAATTAAACGTTCTAGTGAAACGTTACATCTTAACCAAAGTTTTTAATCCCTAAACCGCTAATCATACTTAGTTCACGATTTTGGCCAAATGACTCGGTTAGCGAGTTTAGCACTGTTTACAAGGCACATCGTAATGGTCCCTGGGGTTTGGGTCGTTACACCAACTCTCAGCACTAATAGCCCTGCCCTAAATCCCCAGCCATGGTATCCTTCATGTTTCCTAGGGCATAAGTACTATCAAGAGTGTAACCAGGATTACATTGGCTCATTGAGACTTCTAAGTTTTACCAGCATGCTTAACCCATAACCAGATGCCACAGACTTGAACAGGACTAGAGGTCACAGACTTGAACCGGACCTAATAGTAATTTTCACAGACTCGAACTGGATAGAAAATAATTGCCACGGACTTGAACAAAACTGATAATAATTGTCACAGACCTGAACCAGACTAATAACAATTGCCACAGACTTGAACCGAACTGATAATAATTGTCACAGAATTCAACCAGATTAAAAATAATTGCCTCAGACTAGAACCAAAGTAAAAGTAGGTCATAGGCAAAAACTGTCTACACTTTGCTGATATAGGCGGGGTTCCTACCGCACAATCCCAGAAAGAATCTAAGCAACTTGTAGTCATTGCCCCTAATTGAGCCCTGTTGACGCGGTTCTTCGCCAACAGGTAATTATGAAAATAAGAGGAAGGGATTAGTGCTTATGTTGAACCGAAATAGATGAATGATCTTTTGGAAATGGGCTGGTGACACAATTACATTTTTAGGTGGTTCAAAGGTTAAAATCATTCTACTCCACCAGTCAATATTATTGCTATATGCTTGGTATTCTTTACAGGGTATTTCTTACACAATAGAATCCAACCCTTTGTAACTCCCAGGGTCTCCATATTTATAGGAGAGGGCACCTGGGAGTTGGTAAGAAGTTCATCCCGTGACCTTCTTACCTATCATGTCAACTCTGTGACATTCATGATTAATTCCTAAAACCTGACACATGAAGTGTGGTCTAATCAATAGGTAAGGGGATAATGGGCCGCACGACCCAACCCAGTCGTGGGTGTCTGAATGCGCACGTTCAAGCTGCATGTCCGAGAAGTTAGGGATATATCAGACACGTGATGTCTAATATATGCACGTTTACCTTGCGTGGTTGACTTTATGTAAGGTCACAGCCTCCAACCCTAGCTCGCGCCACGAGCTGGATGCTTCCCTCGACCTGTGGCCGTCAGAGTCCAAACTCAGTCTAATCTTGGCGAACCCTTAGGCTACCTCGAGCTGAGGAGGTAGGAACCTTCTATGGCAGCTCCGGTCTTTGGGATGTCCACGTGGTAGACATGATTAGGCCGTATCTCATGATTAGGCCATACCTTAGCTTGCTAATAGCCCGTGGGAAAACCAGGGCGTACATTTGCCCCCAACTCCTTGCTCGTGGTACACGACGTCGTATAGGGCCACAGTAGGGGCTTTTAGGCTTCCCCATGAACTCTTCATATTCCACGTTTTACGCAGGCACCGAATACGTGGAACATCGTGGTTGGTGACGGTACGTCTTCCGAGAACTGCATTTAATGGCCTAGCCTATGCTCAGCCGTTGTTTCGTCTTTCGAGTGGAGGGCCTTGGATCCCACATCAGGGAAATCCTACGGCCCTCCTCACGCGGCCCTTCATGTATATAAAAGGAGTGGCCACCTTACGCATGGGCCACCCGTTCATTTGAAATTTTTCAGAAATTTTCTTCTTCTTCTTTCTTCATTTTCAAAAGAGAAAACCCTCTTCTTTTCCGGCTGTCATTCCCAGCACTCAAGAAGTTCAGGCGTAAGGGCTCCTTCGAAGCTTTGGAATCAACTACTTCGGCGAAGCCCCAACCTAGGCGATCCCTTCACCCTCTACTCAACCAGAACACTCAGTAAGTCTCCTGACTGTGCATGTTTTGAAATTATTTTTCATTGTAGCTTAGGTAAATATTTACTGTAGCCACATGCAGGGTTTACAACTCGGACGGTGACTTCTCCTTCGTGGGAGCGGACGTCTGGGAGCCCTTGCTGGAGGGGTTTAAAGCTCGCCTTGAGAAAGACGCACCTTTCGAGACCGGGGAAGTCTCCGGCGCAGCTGAGCAGGAGGGCGAGACGGCGATGTCCACGGGGCAGCCTGGCGGAGCTTAGGGCCTTCCTCTCTCGCACCCTTTCCTTTAATATTCTCAAATTTTTGTGTAACTTTCGCATGAGGTGTTTCCACCTCGAGACAATTTAATTATCAATTTTATTTTTAATCGACTTATTTCCTTGTCTTTACGCACTTTAGTTACTATTTCAAAAAAACTTAGTTCATGTTAATTTTTGTCAATATCTCATGCTCTTTAAGAAAAACAACGATCAATCGATCTAAATTAACTTCTAAGTTTTATAACTTGGTTATTTCCAGGAACTTAATTTGAAAACTTAGTTCGTGTGATTTTTATCAATATCTCGTGCTCTTTAAGAAAAACAACGATCAATTGATTTAAGTTAACTTCTAAGTTTTATGACCTGGTTATTTCCAGGAACTTAATTTGAAAAATTAGTTCGTGTTAACTTTTATCAATATCTCGTGCTTTTTAAGAAAAACATCGATCAATCGATTTAAGCTAACTTCTAAGTTTTGTGACCTGGTTCTTTCCAGGAACTTAATTTGAAAACTTAGTTCGTGTTAACTTTTATCAATATCTCGTGCTTTTTAAGAAAAACATCGATCAATCGATTTAAGCTAACTTCTAAGTTTTGTGACCTGGTTATTTCCAGGAACTTAATTTGAAAACTTAGTTCTTGTTAACTTTTATCAATATCTCGTGCTCTTTAAGAAAAACAACGATCAATAGATTTAAGTTAACTTCTAAGTTTTATGACCTGGTTATATCCATGGTACAACTTAGTTCACGTTAATTTTTATCAATATCTCGTGCTCTTTAAGAAGAACAGCGATCAATCGATTTGAATTAACTTCTAAGCCTTTTAAGGCGACCTGGTTATATCCAGGCACCATAGGCCCCCCAAGTAACTGGGAAAGGGTCTTTCATGGTTACTTTATATTACACTTGTAAATATGTACAATCATAAACGAAAAAAGTTAATTCTCATTACGTAATACCTAAAAAAAATGGCCTTTTAGGCCTTACAAGGGAATCATGGATAATATCTCTTTAAATGGATGGCTTCCAAGTTCGTGGGACTGCGCCTCCATCGAGCCGAGCTAATTTGTAAGTTCCTTCTTTAATGACCTCGATGATTTGATATGGCCCTTCCCAGTTTGGTCCTAATACTCTGTCTTTGGGATCCTTTCCGGCTAAGAAAACTCTCCTCAGGACCAGGTCGCCCATGCTAAAGGCGCGCTTTTTGACTTTTGAGTTGAAATAACGGGTGATTTTTTGCTTATAATGTGCGAGCTGGAGTTGCGAATCCTCTCGTCTTTCATCAACCAAGTCGAGGGAAGTGCAGAGTAGCTCGTGGTTGCGATCCTGGTCATATGCATGGACCCTATGCGAAAGTACCTTAATCTCCACAGGGAGGACTTCCTCACTCCCAAAGGTCAGTGAGAAAGGAGTATGACCCGTAGGAGTCCGATGCGAGGTCCGGTATGCCCACAGAACCTGGGGGAGCTGTTCTGGCCAGACCCCCTTCGCTTCGTCTAGTCTCTTCTTGAGGCTCGCCTTTAACGTCTTGTTGACGGCCTCGACCTGGCCATTCGCCTGAGGATAGGCCACGGAGGAGAAACTTTTCATAATTCCGTACTTTTCACAAAATTCGGTGAATAGGTCGCTGTCGAACTAAGTCCCATTGTCAGACACGATTTTCTTGGGCAGCCCGAATCGGCAAATAATGCTCTTAACCACGAAGTCGAGGACTTTTTTGGAAGTTATCGTTGCTAAAGGTTCTGCCTCAGCCCACTTCGTAAAGTAGTCAATGGCCACCACGGCGTAGCGGACCCTGCCTTTTCCAGTAGGGAGGGCGCCAACCAAGTCGATTCCCCAAACTGCAAATGGCCATGGGGAAGAGATCATCTTCAGCTCGACCAGGGGAGCTCGGGCAACGGTGGCGAATCGATGGCATTTGTCGCACTTCTTGACATACGAGATCGAATCCTTGGACAGAGTGGGCCAGTAATATCCTTGCCTCAGGACCTTTAGGGCCAAGCTTTGCCCCCCAGTGTGATCTCCGCAAAAACCCTCATGCACTTCCTGCAGGATGGCCTTTGCTTCGCCTGGAAGAACACATCGTAGGAGAGGTAGGGAGTGCCCACGTCGGTATAGCACCCCGTCCACCATCGTATACCTTGGGGCCTGGTACAGTACTCGCCGCGCATCATTACGCCCTTCAGGTAGCTTCCCCTCGGTGAGATACTCAAGGATGGTGGTCATCCAGGTTGGCCTAGCGTCGATCATCTCGACCTACGCCCGCAGCTTCTTCTATACTTGGTTTATCCAAGAACTCTACCGGAACTAACCCCAGAGCCTCCGTCTCCCCGGAGGTGGCGAGCTTGGCAAGAGCGTCTGTGTTAGCGTTCTGCTCCCGAGGTATCTGCTCGATTGAGCCTCGCCCAAATGCGGATAGTTCAACTTTTACCTTTGCTAGGTAGGCAGCCATCTTGGGTCCTCGTGCTTGATATTCGCCCAGAACCTGGTTTACCATGAGCTGGGAGTCACTGAAGCACTGGACAGAGCTCGCCTTCAACTCCTGGGCTATTCTTAGCCCGGTCAGCAAAGCTTCGTATTCGGCCTCGTTGTTGAAGGCCTTGAATCCGAATCTCAGCGCTGAGTGGAATCTATGTCCCTCAGGGGATATTAAAATGATTCCAGCCCCAGAGCCATTCTCATTGGATGAACCATCCATGAAGATCCTCCACAATGCCAGGGACGAGGTGACCTGGGGTGAGTCTTCTGTAGGATCCTCCCGGAATCCTGTGCACTCTGCTACGAAATTGGCCAGGGCCTGACTTTTTATGGAACTTCGTGGGGTGTATAAAATCTCGAACTGACTGAGTTCGATAGCCCACTTTAACAGACATCTCGATGCTATAGGTTTTTGCAAAACCTGCCTTAAAGGCTGATCGGTTATGACGCGTATTGAGTGGGACTGGAAGTACGGCCTGAGCTTTTGAGAGGTCGTGATAAGGCAGAACGCCAATTTCTCCATCAACGGGTACCGGGATTCAGCTCCGAGAAGTCTCTTGCTGATGTAGTAAACTGGTCTCTGAACCCGGTCTTTTTCTCGGACTAATACGGCACTAGCTGCATCCTCTGTGACGACTAGGTAGAGAAAAAGAGGCTCTCCTGCCTTTGGTTTGGATAATACGGGCAGTTCGGCCAGATGTGCCTTCAGGTCGAGGAAAGCGCTTTCGCACTCTTCTGTCCATTCGAACTTCTTATTTCCTCGGAGCAGGTTGTAGAATGGCAAGCACTTATCGATGGATTTTGAAATTAACCGGTTGACGGCTGCCACCCTTCCTGTCAGGCCTTGGACATCTTTGCGTGACCTGGGTGAGGGAAGTTCGAGCAATGATCTGATCTTGTCGGGATTTGCCTCGATTCCTCAGGTATTGACGATGAAACCCAAGAATTTTCCCGATGCGACTCCAAAAGTGCACTTTTGTGGATTAAGCCTCATGCCATACTCCCGTAGTATCTTGAAGCATTCTCCCAGGTCGGAAACATGGTTATCGGCAGTCTTTGACTTGACTAACATGTCATCAACGTACACTTCCATGTTTTTCCCGATCTGGTTTGCGAACATTCTATTTACTAACCTTTGGTACGTAGCCCCGGCGTTCTTCAGCCCGAATGGCATGACCTTGTAACAATAAACGTTAGTCGAGGTCATGAAGCTGGTGTGCTCCTGGTCCGCCGGATTCATGGCGATCTGATTGTAGCCTGAGTACGCGTCCATAAAGGACATGAGCTCATGCCCTGCCGTTGCATCCACTAGTTGGTCAATCCTTGGCAATGGAAAACAATCCTTGGGGCAGGCTTTATTCAGTTTGGAGAAGTCGATGCAGGTCTGCCACTTCCTGTTGGGCTTCGGGACCAGCACGGGGTTGGCGACCCAAATCGGAAACTTGGCTTCACGGATAAAGCCACATTTCTTGAGCCGGGCTACTTCTTCCTCTAAGGCTTCAGCCCGGGTTGTTCCGAGGCACCTCTGCTTCTGGGACTTCGCAGGAACGCTTTTATCCAGATGAAGGGTGTGCATGATGACACTCGGGCTGATTCCCACCATGTCCTCGTGTGACCACGCAAACACATCCAGGTTGTCCTGCAGAAACTTAGTCAGCTCTGCCTTCCTCTTGCTACAGAGGTTTTTCCCGAGCTTGACCATCCATGAAGGGTTCTGCGGATCAATGTTTATTTCCTCGAGCTCCTCAATAGCCTGGTGCTCGGACCTATCTTCGCCTATTCGGGGGTCAATATCCTCACTTAAGACGACATTTTCTCCTTCGGCACTCTGAGGTTTTTCAATCTCAGGATCAGCTAAGGGTTCCTGAGATTCCTCTCCACCACCTTGGATGGCCATTGCTAGCTGCCCTGGTTTCGATTTTCCCTTCATGGAAATGCTGTAGCATTCCCTGGCAGCGAGCTAATCGCCACGGACGGTGCATATTCCCGTGGAAGTAGGGAATTTCATCGCGAGGTGGTGAATGGAAGTGACGGCCTCAAAAGCTATGAGCGTGGGTCGTCCCAAAATTGTGTGGTACGCAGCGGAGCAGTCGACGACCACGAACTCGAGGAGTTTGGAGACTGTCTGAGGTCCTTCTCCTAGGGTGATCACCAGCTCGATAGTCCCTATGCCCGCTGATCCTTCTCCCAAAAAACCATACAGTATCATGGAGGTCGCCTTCAGCTCGGCGACAGTCAAACCCATCTTCTCCAGCGTGGACCGAAATAGAAGGTTTACCGAGCTCCCATTGTGGATCAGCACCGTCCTAACCTTTCGATTAGTGAGCTGAACTGCTACGACCAGAGGGTCGTTGTGAGGGAACTGGACATGAGCTGCATCTTCTTCTGTAAAAATGATCGGTTGCTTCTCCAATCGCTGCTGCTTCGGTAGATGCTGTTTGGGGACGAAATCTACTCCATTATGCGCCTTGAGTTCGTTTACGTACCTCTTCTGGGCACCCATGCTCGTGCCAACCATATACGGACCTCCAGATATTATGGATATCTCTCCTCCTATCACGGGAGGAGGGACGTCCTGATCTACCCGAGACCCGGGCTGGCTGACTGGGACTTCCGGAGCAAGTCGACTTGCTGGAACCCTGTTCCGCGCGTACTGGGCCAAGGGGCCGGCTCAGATGAGAGTCTCGATCTCATCTTTCAAATGCCTACAATCATCGGTATTGTGGCCAACATCGTTGTGAAAACAGCAAAACTTGGAGGTGTCTCTCTTCCCCTTTTGGTGCTTCAACGGCTCCGGCCTCTTCCAGGGGAGACGAGTAGAATTTTCTAGGAAGATATTCTCCCTAGAGTGGGTGAGCTCTGTATAAGTCGCGTAGACTGGCTTAAACTTGTCTATGGGCTTATTCTTCTTTGGGTCGTGCTGGCCGTTCTCGCCGTTTCCCTTTCTTTTGCTTCCACCGAGCTGGTTATTCTATGTGAACTTTTGGGTCGCTTTCACAACCCCCGTCCCCACTCCAGCGGGCTGCTCAGGGACCTGGTTGGTCCCTGCAGCTGAGGCTTCAGCCTCCTCTAGGTTGATCCATTCCTGGGCCCTGTTAAGGAATTTGTTCACTGAGCTAACTCCCTTCCTTTGTATATCTTTCCAGAGTTCCCCTCCAACGAGGATTCCAGTTCTTAGGGCCATGAGCTTGGAGCTGTCATCCGCGTCTCTGGCCTGAGCAGCGACGTTCGTGAACCTGCTCAGGTAAGCCTTTAGAGTTTCGTCGGGCTGCTGCCTCACGTTAGCCAGAGAATCGGCCTTGACGCGGGCAGCCTGGGAGGCTCGGAATGCCCTTTTGAAGTCAGCAGAAAAAGTCTTCCAGGAACTGATTGATTGTCTTTTGCTTTGCTTGAACCACTGTCTGGCTGGTCCTGTCAGTGTGGAGGGAAATATCAGACACCTCAGCTCGGGGCCGATGTTGTGAGCCATCATCAGGGTGTTGAACATCCCCAGATGATCCGACGGATCTCCGTCTCCATTGAATTTGGACAGGTACGGCATACGAAAATCGGGTGGGTAAGCCGTTGCTGCTATGCTGGGGGCGAAGAGATCCATCTCGTCCCCCGAATCGTACTCATCTTTTTCTTTCTCCGACAGGAGCTTCCTCATCAGCTCCTCCATCTGAGCCAGGCGCTCGAGGGTTTTGTCCTGATTTCCTTGGTTATTCCGGGGCTGTTCAACAGCTCCGGATCCATTGTACATATATGGTGGGTTATTGCCCCTCCTATCTTGAGATAGGTTATTTGGGGCATTCTCGCCGTTACGTACTTCGAACAGGTCTCCCCCTGAGCGGGCATGGATGCCGCCTCCTACTGGCTCTCCTCTGTGAGAGTTAAGGCGATCTCGCAGGTCGCCCCCATGGGTGGTTTGTGGACTTTGTGCCGAGCTTAAACGCTGGCGCAGGTCTTCGCCAGAAAGGTCGCTCCGGCGACTGCCGATCCAGTAGCTCCCGTTAGAGAGGCTCGGAGTCCGCCTTTGGTGGTGAGGATCCGGGCTTTCTCTCGGCATCCTGCTACGTCGGGAAGGTCCTGCGGATGGCGGGTTTCTCCTGCTACTTCCGTAGGCTGGAATATCTCGGATAGGCCGAGGAGGAGATGGATATCTTATTGGAGAGGGAGGATGCCTGACCAGGGATGCGATCCTGGTTCCATCTGGGCAGATCAAGTTATGTGGGAGCCTTTCGGCCCTACCAACCTGCGGGTCCCGCGCCTGGCGATCTGGACGAGGCGCAGGATGACTGGTGGGGACAGGCTGATGCTGTGAGCCCTCCCCGGATCTTCTTCTGGAATTTCCTCGAGCTCTCCTGGGCGCGCTCGAGGCTGGTTGGGAGCTGGGAGTTGAAGTTCGGACTGAACGGTTGTACTGTTGTTGTTTGGCTCTAGGCATTTCTTCGAAGTTTGCCTCTCGACGATGCGATGAGGGAATGGAGTTGGCTGTCGGCGGTTTGTCCGAGCGGCTATGCCTGGACCGATTACCCCGGCGGGACTTATGAGTCTCGCCTTGCCTCTTTCCGACGTTAGCGTCGGTTGTAAGAGGGGGTAGCCAGGCCAGCACATCCTGGATCTATTGATTAGCTGTTGCTAGCTGGCTCCTCAGCTGAGCATTCTCCATCTCCACCGTAGTGTAATAATCTGGGTTTGGATTAGTGGCCGGGGCGCCGAACTTCCAGTGTCATCTTGGCCCACCGGCTGCTTGCCCGGCCGCTATTGGACCTCAAGAATTTGTTCACCGGGGATGGCGATATGATGAGCCTCCAGCCCATCATGCTGTTCCGTCTCGTTACCGTGTCTGGATCGAGTGGTCACCATAGTTGGATGTTTGCGACAGCACCAATCTAACTTGCTCTCAATGAAAGCACCAAACTGTTGACGCGGTTCTTCGCCAACAGGTAATTAAGAAAATAAGAGGAAGGGATTAGTGCTTATGTTGAAACGAAATAGATGAATGATCTTTTGGAAATGGGCCGATGACACAATTACGTTTTTAGGTGGTTCAAAGGTTAAAATCCTTCTACTCCACCAGTCAATATTATTACTATATGCTTGGTATTCTTTACAGGGTATTTCTTACACAATAGAATCCAACCCTTTGTAACTCCCAGGGTCTCCATATTTATAGGAGAGGGCACCTGGGAGTTGGTAAGAAGGTCATCCCGTGACCTTCTTACCTATCATGTCAACTCTGTGACATTCATGATTAATTCCTAAAACCTGACACATGAAGTGTGGTCTAATCAATAGGTAAGGGGATAATGGGCCGCACGGCCCAACCCAGTCGTGGGTGTCTGAATACGCACGTTCAAGCTGCGTGTCCGAGAAGTCAGGGATATATCAGACACGTGATGTCTGATATATGCACGTTTACCTTGCGTGGTTGACTTTATGTAAGGTCACAGCCTCCAACCCTAGCTCGCGCCACGAGATGGATGCTTCCCTCGACCTGTGGCCGTCAGATTCCAAACTCAATCTAATCTTGGCGAACCCTTAGGCTACCTCGATCTGAGGAGGTAGGAACCTTCTATGGCAGCTCCGGTCTTTGGGATGTCCACGTGGTAGACATGATTAGGCCGTACCTCAGCTTGCTAACAGCCCGTGGGAAAACCAGGGCGTATAAGCCCCTTCCCACAACTAGTGCAATATGCTATTGCTACCAATCAATACACTAGTATGTTTCATGTTGTAGCCAGAGAAGTCAAACGTTGACTTACTTGGATTCCTTTGCTCGAGTGTAAATCCTTAAACCACAATTATACACTCCTTTAAGCCAATATTGTAATTGATATTGTATACTCAGATTAATTATGGAAATTAAGTTATAAATAAACCATCGGGGCATTTTAGCCATTACTGTTTATTAAGTAAGGGTATTATCACCCTTACTTAGTTTAGCCTTCTAAGTGACATTTAAAACTTTTATAAAAATTCTCTTAACAATTCTAGTTATTTATCGGACCCTTTTTGAATTTTCTAAAACAAATTAAATAAAACTTTAATAAAAATACAAATTAATATTCATATTTATTTTATAGGTTAAACATATACCAATGATTAGCATAACAAAATCATTAAGACTTAGTGAATCACTTGAGATTATTTTCCATTATTTCTTTTTTAAGTATAAACTTTTTAAATTTTACTTGTAGGTGTCCTAGTTTAAAAATTTATATTTTATAAACTATATCTCCAATGCACTTCAAACTATGCAGATTTTAACTTGGCTATTCCAAAAATCTTCTTGCCTAATTTCATTAAAAATTATACCATTTTTCTTTGTGAAAACAATTTAAAAAAACCCATCCTTTTAGTGAAATTTGGAAGTTTATAAAATACCTTTGGTTTGTTATTTAGCTATAAATATTATTATGACTATATTAGGCTATGTTAACAATAGCTATACGAGAACATAGGATATTTGAACAATTTTTACTTAACAAATGAATTTTCAAACATGGCTTTCCAGAAGCTATTTTGAGCATTCCATAAATTTTGTCTAACTTTGAAAACCTATAACTCTCAGCCTATTCGTTATTTTTCTTTGAAAATTTATAGGCTGATTTACCAATAACAAAATAAGACTGATTTCAAAAATCAGCCAAAAATTCTATTATTTTTGCATAGAAAATATCACTCAAAATCAGTTATTTACCCAGATTTTGAAAAACAATTTTCTAGATTACACACTAATTTTGTAAAACTCATATCTTCATTTTTATAAAACCTTTTCGTGCGTTTCTAAGTCATATTAACATCTACACATCTAAACCTTAAATATGCAAATAAGAAAATCTAGAATAAGATAAGTATATAACTTGCTTGACCCTTTCGAAATGAAGTCTTAAATTATTTTCTTATAAAGTCTTAGTCTTGCCTATGGAGTGTTGGATTTCAACCCAAACAATCCTCCGAACATTTTCGCATGCATGATCAAACAGTGGATAAATTTGTTACAGTCTCAAAATATAATTTAAACAGTTCAAATAAATTAATCATAGTAGATCTAACAATAAAATTTCAATAAAACTCATGGGAGGTGACCATATACCTCTTGATGGATTTGATGGTGATATCAGTTACTTCTAACTCTTCAAACCCTTAAATAGTATTTCCTCTACATTTATTCACTCCCCAAAAATACCAAAAATCAGTATATACTTACATGAAAACTCATCTGAGATAAAAAAACTCAACTTTCACAAGTAGAGTAAGAGTGTTACCTTTGATTTTGTTCTAGATTTTTCTAGTATTACTCTATCTTCAAACTCAACACTCAATACCCTACAACTATGTGTATGGAAGAAAGAGGTGTGATGTGAGTGTTTAGGTGGGAAATTGATTAAGGAAATTCAAAAAAGAACACATGGGATACTCGACCAAGCTAGAGAGAAGGAAGACGGTATTTTTAGAGAAAATGAATTCTTGAGAGAGAAACTCGTGTGAAAAATGAAGACTTGGTAGACCATAACACCGTTCCCTACTTGCTACCCCTTTTAACCCCACTTATCCTTTGATTAATTCCAAATTAATCTTACCTAAGTTAATCAAAGTTAGACTAATTGTAATTATTCCAATATGTAATTTAAGTCGTCACACTCCAATATTTATTATTCAAAATACATAAATAGCCAAAATCTCATTTTTGGCTAAAATGTGCATTTTTCAACAAAATGAATTTTTAGATATTTTTTTCTTTCAAAGTCAAACTTCTTGACTTTAATATATATTTACAATAAATTTTATGCCCATATTACTTTTTCCATAATTTTATCTGAGATTTTATCCGGTTGGGGTTTTTGTGTTGGTCTGAAACCAAAATTTCTAATTTGGCTACAATCACACATCACACTTAATGACTCATGAACAACATGATTTTGGCTTCTCGAGACTATATTATTAATTAAAATACTATTATTATAAGTTTTCAGCGGTCCTAACCGATTACTAGTAGGTGCCCGAAACGCGGGGCATTACAATACCTACAATTTATTGAAGTTTCATCCCTAAAACTCAAAACAGATGAGGGTACCACTCCCTCATCTTGGCTTATGTCTCCCAAGTTGCTTCTTTAACCAAATGTGCTATCTTATTCCTCAACACATTGTCTTTCTGGTCCAGAATTACTACCATCTTCTCTTCATAAGGTAGTTGAGAGTCCACACTTAGCTGTTCGTAGCTAAGGACATGTGTCGGATCATTCACATACTTTCTCAACAATGACACGTGAAACACGTCGTGGACTTGAGATAAGGCTTGTGGAAGATCCATCCATTATGCTACTTCTCCGATTTTTTTCCAAAATCTCAAAAGGTCCAATGAACCTTGCTCCTCACAGTGGAGCTATTTTCAGCAGTACCTTGTCCCCAACCTCAAATACTAGAGGTGTCATGCGTCAGTCTACATATTTGTGTTGTCGATTCACCGAGGTCTACAATCTCTTGCGTATCTGTTGAATTTCCTCAGTCACCTAATCCACATCATCTGATCCCAAAATTTTTCTTTCACCAGCTTCATGCCAATGAATCGGTGATCGGCAGTTCCTCCCGTATAGTGCTTTATATGGAGGGATCTTAATGGAATCGTTGTAGCTGTTGTTGTAAGAAAACTCTATCAAAGGAAATTTTTTATTCCATGAACCTTGAAAGTCCAACATGTAAGCCCTTAGCAAATCCTCCAAGGTTTGAATTGTTCACTCACTTGACCATCGGTCTGCAGGTGGAAAGCAATGTTGAACTTCAGTTTTTTACCTAGTCCCACTTGCATTCTTCTCTAGTATGCTAATGTAAAGCGTCCATCTCGATCAGATACGGTGAACATAAGTACTCCGTGCAGACGCACAATTTCTGCAATGTATAAATTTGTCTATTTATCCGCCAAGTAAGTTATCTTAATTGGCACGAAACGCACCGATTTGTTTAGCCTATCAACAATAACTCAAATCTTGCCATGCCCTTTGGATTGGTTTGTAGACTAGTGACGAAATCCATAGTAATCATCTCCCATTTTCATTCTGAAATTTCCACTAGTTGTGATAACCCCGCCAGTTGTTGATGCTCGGGCTTGGTCTCCTGACAAGTCAGACAGTGTGCTACCTACTCTACTTTCTTTTGTTTTATTCCTAGCCACTGAAATATCTCTTCAGGTCTTGGTACATTTGCGTGGTGCCCGGGTACATAGCGTAAGGGGTGTTGTGTGCCTTAAAGAGAATCTGCTTCTTGATCTCGTTGTCGTTTGGAACACAGATTCTACATTTAAATTCTAACACCCTGTCTTCTAAGATATGAAACCCTAGCCTCATAACTTTCTTCACCTTATGAATTAGCCTTTGCAACCACTGATCAACAAGTTGTCCTCCCTGAATATCCTCCATAATGGTTGGCTGTATATAGAGGTTTGCTAGTTGGCCAACCACTGTCTCCAAATTTAGAGTGGAGATGTCAGTTTGCATCTCTTGCGGTATCTCTTTCATCGTCAACACGTAGGCCCTTAGCTGTCGACTTCATGCATCTACCACCTTGTTGGCTTTTCCTGGGTGGTACAGGATGTCGCAGTCGTAATCATTAAATAATTCTAGCCATTGTCACTGCCTCATATTGTCTCCTTCCGAGAAAATTAGTATTTGAGGTTTTTGTGGTTGGTGTAGATGTCGCAGTGAATGCCATACAGATAATGCCTCCAGATTTTTAGTGCAAAATCTATGGCTTCCAACTCCAAATTGTGCATATGTAAGTTCCTTTTATAGTTCATTAATTGTCACGAAGCATATGCTATCACCTTGTCGTGCTGCATCAACACCGCCCCTAATCCTTGTCCTGATGCATCGCTATAAATCGCATATCCCTCGGTGTCGTTCGATATTGTAAGTGTTGAAGGAGTTGTTAACCTCTTCTTTAACTATTGAAATCTTTGCTTACATTTATCTGTACATTCAAACTTGAAGTTCTTACATGTGAGAGAGGTCATTGTCAATGCTATTTTAGAAAAATCTTATACGAATCACTTATAATACCCCGCTAGCCCCAAGAAACTTTGAACTTCTTGTGCATTCTTCTGTGGTTTCCATTATTTAACAACCTCAATCTTGGTGGGATCCACCAAAATCCCATTCACCAACATCCCGTGTCCGAGGAAACTCACTTTCTCCAGCAAAAATTGATACTTAGATAACTTGGCATATAACTTCTTCTTTTTCAGCCTTTGCATAACTAGTTCAAAGTAAGTTCCGCGTTCTTCTTGGCTCCGCGAGTAAATAAGAATATCATATATGAACATGATGATTAACTTATCTAGATACTCACTAAATACCCTATTCATGTGATCCATAAATGATGTCGGTGCATTGGTGATTCCAAAGGACATCACTATGAATTCATAGTGACCGTACTGCATTTGGAAAGCCGACTTTGGAATATCTGACTCTGTTATCTTCAATTGGTGGTAGCCCAATCAGAGATCAATATTTGAAAATACCGATGTTCCTTGAAGTTGATCAAACACGACGTCGATTCTTGGTAGCGGGTATTGGTTCTTTATTGTCAGCTTATTCAATTATCGATAGTCAATACACATTTGCATGGATATATCCTTTTTTACAAAAAAGATGGAGGATCCCCACGGAGAATGGCTCGGTATGATGAACTTACTATCCAACAACTCTTAAAGTTGTGTATGTAGCTCCTTAAGTTCTCCAGGTGCCATCTGATATGGAGCATTGGAAATTGGTGGTATCCCAGGAAGGTCCTCGGGAAATTTACATACTATTTGTATGTGGGCCAGTTGTAGATTTTGTTGGGAAACTTATACATGATCTTTATTTATTTTCATTTAGATCTAATATTAAACAAATTAATATGAGATAACCTAGAACATGTTTCTAAAATTGAATTCAAAGAGAAATAATGATAAGAATACTTACAATATACGTAGCAGAATGAATGAGTCCTTCCTTCAGTTGCTCAAACCCTTGTGCTCTTTCTATCGCAGAGTATTACCAAGAAATTGAACCGATCTTCAATTTTAATCACAACCTTCCAAAGTATCCTTAGAATCCCTTAGACTAGGGTGGGAAATTCTCAACACATGAGATAGATGCAGAGAGAAGAATAATATGGCTTAGAAAATGACTTATATTTAGAGAGAATCTAAAAACTATCAGAAACTTGTGTTTCAACTTCTCTCTTAACACTGCATTTATAGACTAAATTAGGTCATTTATTTAATTAAAAATAAAAAAAATAATAGCCAATTAAGAGCCTTAGGTCGAAATTATCATGGGCTTTAGGCCCGTGAAATTTCCCATTTCATTATAAGCCTGTTAGACATAAAATCAATGCTTGTATTATTTTCTATTGATTTAATTATTTAAATCCGTTATTAAATTAATTATTTATAATTTGAACCTTGACTTATACTTATTTATTAATTTAGATACCAATTTAACTTAATTAATAAATATGCCCTAATTTTTCTTTTCTTCTCAAAATTACATAACTCTGTGAAACTATCCAAAATTGACCTAGTTAAATTTGATAATTCTAATTGATAATTAAATCAATTAATTGAGACTATCTATATGATTTTATCCAAGGTACAGTGGGGACCATGGGCCTATGAAATCAATCTCCAATAAGTTATCATAAATATAACAAATAAATTTACTAACTTATTAATTCCTCGTGACTCCACTAAAGACTCGGAATTGCACTCTTGAATTCATAGAATTATCTATAACAAATATAGATATGCTATTAATTATCCATTGTCACAACAATAATTGTCACTCAATCCTCTATAGACGATCTACAATGAGATGGGACTAAAATACCGTTTTATCCCTCATTGTATTTTATCCTTAAAACACTTAGTTCCTTGTAAATGATATTTCAGTAAACTAATATTAATTACTGAAATGAGATCTCTATCATTTAGCACCTTGAACCAAACTAAAAGGAAACCATCATTTCACTTCTTCATCAGAAGCTATAGATGTTCATATCTATGATTAACACTCCCACTAAATTATACTACCAAGTTCCCAAGATGTATGTATGGGCTAGTCTGTAGGGTAAGCTGGTAACGAAAAAGTCAAGGAACTCAAATAATACAATCAGTTAGAAAAGTAACCACTTAGAATTGAGATTTAATTGACCTATGGTCAACTATATGATATGACTAGAATAGATAATAACGGTATGTTATAATATTAATTGTCAATATTAGTCCAGTCCGATGTAACAAATACATCCAATCATATCTACTTTGCTAATGTTATGGAAATAACATAACACTGTAAGTAGAACATATCGCATATTGGCAAGTCAGTGTAAATCCTATGCACTGACTAATCTTAGGACTAACTTATTTTGAACATATAATCTTATTTATATTCCATTGTTATGTTCTTCTATTGATAATAAAATGAGATTGCAAAGAAATTGGGATTTAATTAGGGTATAAAACCCTAACAAACTCCCACTTTCACTAATTGAAACTAATTCCTTAATTCTACTAATCGCATTTCCTTGATATGCTTATCAAATGTAGCTTCTCGTATTGTCTTTGTAAATGGATCTGCAGGATTGTCTTTAGATGCAATCTTCATAGCCTTCAAATTTCCCCTGGCCACATATTCTCGAATAATGTGATACTTCCTTTCTATTTGCTTACTCCTCTTGTGACTACAAGGTTCTTTCGAGTTGGCTATCGCTCATGTATTGTCACAAAACAATACAAGCGGTTTATCCATGTCTGGACCAACACGAAGATCCGAATAAAAGTTCTTTAGCCAGACTATTTCCTTAGCTGCTTCTAACGCGGCTATGTACTCAGCAACCATGGTGGAATATGAGATTGCAGACTACTTTACGCTTCTCCATATCACAGCTCCACCCCCAAGAGTAAACACCATTCCAGAAGTAGACTTCTTGTCGTCGACATCAGTCTGAAAATATGAATTGGTGTAGCCTACAGGGTACAGAACACCACCCTTGTAGGCTAACATATAATCCATAGTTCGTCTTAAATACTTCAGGATATACATAACTGCCATCCAATGTTCCGGTCCTGGGTTTGATCGATGCCTGCTCACTACTCCCATTGCATAGTAGATATCTGGTCTAGTACACAACATGGCATACATCAGACTTCCAACTGCGGATGCGTAAGGAACTTTTCTCATTGCATCTTCCTCTTCAGGAGTCTGGGGAGACTGCTTCTTAAAAAGATGAATTCCATGGCGGGACTGTAACATACTTTCTAGGAATTTCTCATTGAGAATCGTTCAAGCACTTTATCTATGTAAGCTGCTTGAGATAGAGCTAAGAGTATGTTCTTTCTATCCCTAATGATCTGGATACCTAGAACATAACATGCTTCACCCAAATCCTTTATCTGGAATTGAGTGCTCAGCCAATTCTTCACATCATGATAATTTCTTAACATTGTTTCCAATGAGTAAGATATCATCTACCTAAAGAACCAGGAATACCACCATTTTGATTTGCCTTCAGTTGGTAAACACAAGGCACATCAATATTTTTTTCAAAGTCATAGGTTTTGATTATTTCATCAAACCTAAGGTTCCAGTAACGAGAAGCTTGCTGAAGTCCATAGATGGACCTATTCAACTTGCAAAATTTTCCTTCTTGTCCAACTACTTTAAATCCTTCTGACTGATCCATATAAATGACTTCCTCAAGCTTTCCATTAAGAAAAGGTGTCTTGACATCCATTTTCCAGATCTCATAGTCGAGAGTGGTTGCTATGGATAGGAGGATGCGAATGGACTTAAGCATGTCTACCGGACTAAAAGTTTCCTCATAGTCCATGCCTTCTCTTTGGGTATAACCCTTTGCCACTAATCGAGCTTTATAAGTCTCAATGTTTCCATCAACACCTCGTTTCTTCTTGTAGATCCACTTGCACCCAATGGCCCTATAGTCACTAGGTGCTTCCACAAGATCCCAGACGGAATTTGAGTACATGGATTCCATTTCCTGTTTCATGGCTTCGAGCCATAGTTCCTTTTCAAGGCTAGCCATTGCCTGTTTGAAAGACAACAAATCATCATCACCAGTGTAACCAACAACCATATTGGTTTCACCATCCAAACCATAGCAAACTAGGTTCCTAGAAACCCTCCCACTACGACGAGGCTCCGTACTGTTTGCTCAGGAATAGTGGTACTTTCTTCATTTAAATCGACTTTTGTTGGTTGGACATGAAGAGTGGGAATTTCATCATCAACTTGCGTTGATGACAATGGAACATTGGTTGGAGTGAATTTTGTAACCAATTCCTCTAAAACAACTTTGCTACGTGGTTTGAAGTTTTGGACATAGTCATTTTCCAGAAAAGTAGCATTCGTAGAAGTTAACACTTTCTTTTCTAAATGAATATATAAAAGTACACCCTGAGTACCTTTAGAATAGCCAACAAACAGGCAAACTTGAGTTCGTGGTTCTAGCTTTCCTTCCTTTTCCTCAGGACATGGGCGGGACACCCCCAAATTCTATAATGGCGTAAACTAGGTTCACGTCCATTCCAACGTTCTAAAGGTGTTTTGGGGATTGTTTTAGATGGCATGGCATTGAGAATGTCGTTCGCAGTTTCAATTGCATGTCCCCAGAACGAAGTGGGTAGAGTTGAGTAACTGAGCATGCATCTAACCATTTCCATTAAAGTTCTGTTCCGGCGTTCCACTACACAATTTTGTTGCGGATACCTGGGGTAGCAAGTTGTGATAAAATCCCAAGTTCAGTTAAATGATCTTGGAACTGCATATCGAAATATTCTCCACCCCTATCAGATCGCAAGTTCTTTAGCGTTTTACCTAATTGGTTCTGAGCCATCGCTAGGAATTCCTGAAGCTTTGAAAATGTTTCTAATTTCCTATGCATTAAGTAAAGACATGAGTATCTAGAGTAATCATCAATGAAAGTGACGAAATACTCAAAACCACCCCCGGCTTGTACATTCAAAGGTCCACAAACATTTGAATGCACAAGTCCAAGTGGTTCTTCGACCCTATCACCTATGCAGAGAATGGACGCTTGGTCAGTTTGCCTTCTAGACAAGATTCACAGACAGGTAATTCACCTAAGGTGAGTTCCTTCGAAGGCCCATCCTTTGTAATTCTTTGAATCCTATCATAACTAATGTGACCTAGTCTCAAGTGCCATAAATACGTCATGTTATTGTTATCAGTCTTTTGACATTTATTGGTCCTAGGCTTAACTACTTTAAATAAATCATTGTTAAGAGCGAGGGGTTCGTTAGGTCGCAAAATATAAAGCTCGTTTTCCAAACACGCAATACAAAATTGTGATCCATTGAAGGAAATAGATATATTAATTCTTGTGAAAGTCATAACAAATTGTTCTAACTGCAACATGGAAACTGAAATGAAATTTCTACTAAAATCTAGAATAAAAAATACATCTTTTAAAATTAAGTATTTATTTCTGAACTTTGTACAAGCTCTTCCTCTAGCTTGGACCGCATTCCTAACTCTAAGCTTTAAGCCGCCTTCGTCCACTTCCTCCCACGATTCAAGAAGTTGTAAAGAGTTACAAACATGGTTGATAGATCCAGAATCAACAATCCAAACGGATTTATCATTCTCTAAAACACATGTTTGTAAGATAGATGAACTATAATCACTACCTTTTTTTTCACTGCTAGAAACTTGGGGCAATCTTGTTTCTAATGTCCCTTCTCTTTGCAGTGAAAGCACTTATCTTTACATTTCTTGTTTTTATTGTTTGTCCCCTTAGGCGTCTGTGCATTTGGTTGTGCACTCGTCTTTCCAGCCTTTGCAGGCTTGGGGTTGTTGATTTGTCCACCTTTCCTCTTATTTACAGCTTTCAACGACGAAGCTGGGTTAGCTTCAGCCTTAGCTGGATTAGCAACAACAACAGTAATCTTATTTTCTCCTCTCTTACTAGGTCTATCCATGATATGCTAAAAAATATAAAGCTCGTTCATGTGCTGCATCAGTCCACAGTTGAGTTGATCATGAACGTGTAGACACGGTGCCATTCGAGCATTCACGGTGAAATCAAGTATGTGTGGAGACGGTGCTATCCAAGCATTTACGGTGTCATCACGAGCATTGATGGTGCCATCACAAACGTGCTGACACGGTGCTCGTTCTGGGGATTCCTTAATCATGATGAACTCAGAGTTGTCACCAATAAACTCTATGTTGATATTCTGCTTCCAATTAAGGAAGTTTTCTTCAGTGAGTTTCTCCATTGAAAGTTGAGAAAGGGTGGGAGTAGACACAGACACTACTTAACTTAAAACTACAAATTATCAATAAAATAGAAATCAATCACTTTTGCTCAATAAAACTTCTATTCACACAAAATTTCAAGAAATAACACATCATATACCAAAAAGATGTAAGATATGAGAAAAAAATACCAAAATAATCATATCTCTATTTCATTAGGTTTCTAACTATTCTATGATATCGTTGTCCTGGTTGGCGAGAGTAAAAAAATACCACTAGTTAAATAGGGTTGTAATCCGATTTAATAATTTACACCATTATTAACAACCTACTATTCGATCAATATAAGAAAAAAAATATATCTTATTTTATGAGCTTGACCCACGGTTTCGATAATCATAAATTTAGTCCTAGTATTCACTGTAGCGGTGAGTCTAGTAGAATTTGACTTATAATTATCTATCTTTCGAAATCTAACATTGTCAAACTAACTAATGAACACCATCCGTAGGGGGAAGAATCAAAGCGTCTCGAGGCCCCATTAAGTTATTGACTTTGTTAAACCAATGGTGGAGATCAAATATAATTCTTAAAATAAGCTCATTATAAAATTTAAAATAGTATTTTTATTATTTTTCGAAAATTAATGACCGGTTCTCCAAAAATTAGAAAAAATTAAACTTTTAAAACCAAAGTCCTATAATTTTCTATTAATTCTAAAGTGTCACATTGAAACAAAATTCAATTAATTTAGAATTAATTTGTTGCTAATCTATATTTATGTTTAACTAATATAATGAACATATACAATTAAGTCCAACTCAGGTAAATGAGCCTTAACAATTGGGCTTGTATGGAGGAGGGCTAGGTCCAGTATGTCATTCCCACCACAAAGGGCCCCAATCTCCCATACAAGGTCCAAAAGATAGGAATTTAAACCTTCGTTTTATTAATTGATTAGGCCCACTATAGTCATGCAAAGGAAATGAGCCTTCACAAGTAGAATCACCCACAAGAGAGGAATTTCAACTTTACATTTTCTAATGGGCCCAAATAAAACATATCATTTTATGAATACTTTATTTGGTCAAATCCATATATCTAACAAAAATATGGGCCACTATATGCATCTAAGCCCAATTATAAAAATACCACGTATAGTGCATATAGACATGTTAAAATTGGATAAGCCTATTCATGTTACTATATGAGCAAGTCTATGAATTTATGCAAAAATACCACAATTTATTTCATTTGAAAAAATATTACAATTAATAATCTAGAATTTATCAAAAAATTCGAATTAATTAAATTTGTACAAAAATAAGTCAATTTAAATGAAATTTATCAACAATTAACAAAAGTTAATTTAAATTCCATTTATCAATAATCAACTTGGTTTAGGTTGATTTGAAAAAAAAAATCAATTTAATTTAAATAGGATTTATCAACAATTAACCAAAGTTAAATTAAATACCATTTAAAAAAATATATTTTTTATTAATTGGTTGAAAAAAAATGATACTTTTCAAAATTTAACCAATTTTAAATTTTAAAATCAATATCTTAACTCTTTTTCAAAAATATCTTGTGTCGTTACAACAATAAGCTAATATTTTAACCATTTATAAAAAAATTAATAGTTATAACAATCCTAAAATATCTTAAAACAGTTAAACAAATTCAAATATCCATGAAAATATCTAACTAACAAATTTCAAATAATATAATTATTAAAAACTATAGAATAAACAGATATTTATATTTTCAAATAAATATTTAATAAAAATATCTTAAATAACTTATATCTTAATTCTAATATTTTAATATATTAAAATATTTAAGATTAAGCTTTTAGTCTATTTTTAAATTTGAATTTGATTATTTGTAAAAATATCTAATTTTTTAAATCTCAACCAACAAAATATCTTATTTAAAAAAATATTTTTAATTACAAAAACAAATATAATATTTTTGGCACATTTTCACAATTTAATTTCTTTAATTTAAAAAAATTTGGATGAACAGTGCGCGTAGATGGCGGGGACGCTCGCGTGAGGCCTTCTGGCTACCGAGGGCTGCACGCAGGTGGCAGGGTGACGCGCGCGCTGGTGTGATCGCGCAGGAGGTGGTGCACGGGTGATGCGCATGCTGGTGTGCGCGGTTAAAAATATCTAAAAACCATTTTAAGAAAATTGCCTAATTTGTCTTAATTAGGAAAACTGTTAAAATTTCTCATCTTGACTAGTTAATCTTTCCGAAGTCACTTAATTAAGTTTACTTACTAGAAAAATAATTCACTTAATTATTTTCTCAAAATATAGGGTTTTAAACCCTCTTTTAATTTATTAACTTATTAGTAAATAAATTCTTTTATTTTTATAAAGAATAAAAATTATTTAATAAAAATAATTCTCACTAAACTCAAAGTGGTATTTTAGGTCAAAATATGTTTTCAAGACTTGCAAATTTTTTATCTTGCAATAAGAAAATTTTTACTTTTTACCTTAAGTTCCAAAATCTCATTTTTGCACTAAGTGTGAAAACCCTATTTTTCACATTTTTAACTATGTACTTTTTTAGTTCATAACTTGAAATTTACTTACCCAATGGTTACCAAAATTTTCCAATTCCATTTTTGGTATGACTTTTAGGTCTTTGTAAAATCTTAGGTCAAAAGGAGCATTTTTGATTGGTGAAATTATTTTCCAACAATGAGGTAAAAATGACCTTATTTTCAAGTCCTTATTTTTTCCAAACTTTGACACTTAATAATTTTCAAAGCGTTCAGTATTTTCTTACCAAATTTTACAGTGGAATACTAAGTTATGCCAATATGTCCACCAAAATTTAGAAAAGACTGGGTTCATTTGCCCTATACAGTGGCTGTCCAAACTTGGTCTCGAAATTAAGAATACGAAAAAACTGTTTTTTACCTATACTTTGAAATAGCATAACTCACTCATTTTTAAATATTTTTGAGTGTTTCAAAAGCTAAATTTTATGTACTCAATCTCAGCAACATCACATTATAATTAAATTTTACAAAATCAATATACAGTGGATGCTTGACCTCTTGGAAATCACCGCTCAAAACATGTATTTTGTTTTAAGGTTTCTAACAAAACCCTTGGCGGTTTTGGTCCCTATTTTCAAAAATCAGCACACAAGCATCATAAAAATTATAAAACAACTACCATAACCTTATTACATCAACAATAAGAAACTTTAAGCATTAACTATACAAAATAGTGCTTAAAACAAAAAATCATAAATAACACCCTCAAAAAGTAAACTTTTTACCTCTTTATTGTTCTTGCTTAAGGTTTGGATCTTCGTATTAGCTTTGGCTCCTTCAAAAACCTTTCAAAACCTTAACCAACTCCCCCAACAACATAGATAATTAGCTATTTGAAAATCTATGGTTAAAACTTTACAAAAGTCTAGTTTATTGAAACTTTACCTTAGGGAAAACCCTTCCTAGACCAAAGCTTAAATGCTTCCAAGCCTCCTTAGTGTTCTTGAGGTTGAAGATGGAGAGAAAACTTGATAGAGTTTTCAAAAATATGATAGTGAAAGTGAGAGAGAGTGGGGTCAGTTGGGGAAGGTTAGAAGAGCATATGAACTTAAGAAAATATCTAAACACTTGAATGTTTTTTTTTACTATCCACTTGATGCCTTAACATTTGTATTTAAATTGGGATTAAACTAAAATAAAAAAACATTTGGTCAACCCCATTAAATCCTTCAGATGGCCGGCCACCACATATATTATATATGTGATCATATTTTTTTTTATAAAGGTTAATAAATATTTCCCAAGAAGTAAAATCCAATTTGACTTCCTATAACCTTTTTCACTCTTATTAAGTTTTAAATAAAAAACTTAACACTAAATAATACATTTAATTTAATTAATCACACAATAAAATTTAACCTAAGGTCCATTCATGGAATAAAATTCCCTAATTCGGTAAAATTAAGCATTTAACACAAAATGCCCTAAAATTTCCATTTTCTCTTAGGTTTATTATTTTTTACTAAAATTTAATTTTTATGAATGTATTTTATGCCCAAAATATATTTTCCATAGTTTTTCATTTTATTTTTCGAGATTTTTACTCGATTAGGGTTTTCGTGTCGGTCCAAGACCGAAAGTCTTATCTTGACTTTTAAATCACAAAATTCATAAATTGGCTAGAAATAAATCATGGAATAATTTCCAAAAAATTAGAATATTATTTAAAATAATATTCTTAACTCGGGGAAAAATCCTGACTCGAGTCGTTTAAAGGTACCCGAAAACGCAGGACGTTACAATACCTACAATTTATAGAGGTTTCGTCCTTGACACTTAAAACAAATGACGATACATCTCCCTCATCTTGTCTTCTGTTTCCCAGGTTGCCTCTTCAATGCCATGGTTACACCATTGCACCTTTACCAACGGCACCGTCTTGTTCCTTAACATTTTTTCCTTTCTGTCTAGAATCACCACTTGCTTATTCTCATAGACGAGTTGAGGATCAATGCTCAGCTGTTCATAGCTGAGTACATGTGAGGGATCACGCATGTATTTTCTCAACAAGGATACATGAAACACATCATGCACCTTAGACATGGCGGGCAGAAGAGCTAAACGATAAGCTACTTCCCCGATCCTTTCTATGATTTCGAAAGGTCCAACGAACCTTGGACTAAGCTTTCCTTGCTTCCCAAACCACATAGCCCCTCGTAGCGAAGCTACCTTAAGCAGCACATTATCGCCAACCTCAAACACCAGGGGTCTCCTACGTCAGTTGGCATATTTGCATTGTCGATCAACCAAAGTTTGCAAGCGTTGCCTTATCTGTCGGATGTCCTCGGTAATATGATCAACCTTATCTGATCCAAGAAACTTTCTTTCACCAGCCTCGTGCCAATGAATAGGTGATCGACATTTCCTTCCGTTCAAAGCCTCATACAGAGCCATCTTGATGGAATCATGATAGCTGTTGTTGTAAGCGAACTCTCTCAGTGGAAGCTTCTCATTCTAGGACCCTTGAAAGTCGAGCACACAGGCTCTTAGCATATTTTCCAAGGTCTGAATTGTTCGTTCGCTTTGACTGTCTGTTTGCGGGTGGAAAGAAGTGTTGAACTTCAGTTTAGTACCCAACCTCGTTTGGATTCTATTCCAGAATGTCGAGGTAAAACGTCCGTCGTGATCTGATACGATGGAGTTGGGTACACAATGCAGTATCATTATTTCTGCAATGTAAATAATTGTTAACTTATGTGCCCCATAAGTTACCTTGATCGGCAAGAAATGAGCAGACTTAGTTAGCCTATCTATGATAACCCAAATGGCATCGTACCCCTTTGGAGTGGTTGGTAGACCTGTGACAAAGTCCATAGTGACCATCTCCCACTTCCACTCTGGAATTTCTAAGGGTTGTAACAATTCGGCTAGTCCTTGATGCTCGGCCTTTGTCTTCTCACAAGTCAAGTAGTGTGCCACATATTTTGTCGTCTCCTTTTTCATCCCCGGCCACCAAAAGTACTTCTTCAAGTCATGGTACATTTTCGTGGTACCCAGATGCATTGCATAAGGAGCATTATGTCCCTCGAAAAAGATCTGCTTATTGATCTCGTTGTCGTCTAGAACACATATTCTACCCTTGAACCCCAATACTCCATCTTTGGAGATATGGAATCCTAGTCGCCCCTCGTTCCTCACTTCGTACATCAGTCCTTGAACCCAAGGATCGACTAACTGCCTGCCTTTTATAGCTTCCATAATGGTAGGCTCAATAGAGAGGTTAGCCAATTGACCAACTACTAACTCTAAATCCAAGGTAGCAAGGTCGGCTTGTAACTGCAGCGAAATCTCTTTCACTGTCATCACGTAAGCACTTGGTTGTCGACTCAATGCATCTGTCACCTTGTTTGCTTTTCCCGGGTAGTACAGAATGTCACAGTCATAATCGTTGAACAGTTTCGACCATCAACGCTATCTCATATTCAATTCCTTCTGAGTGAAGAAATACCTCAGGCTTTTGTGATCAGTGTAGATTTCACATTGTTTCCCGTATAGGTAGTGCCTCCATATTTTTAGTGTAAATACCACTGCTGCGAGCTCCAGGTCATGAGTAGGATAGTACTTCTCATAATTATTTAGTTGTCGAGAAGCATAAGAAATTACTTTTCCGTGATGCATCAGCATTGCTCCCAACCCTTGGCCTGAGGCATCGCTGTAAATAGTATATCCCTCTGTGCCATTAGGGATTGTTAGCACTGGGGCAGTCGTCAATCTTGTTTTCAGCTCCTAAAAACTCTTCCCACACTTATCAGTCCATTCATACTTGATGTTTTTGCAGGTGAGGGCAGTCATTGGTGCAACTATTTTGGATAATCCTTCCACAAATCGCTGGTAATATCCCGCTAACCCAAGAAAACTTCTAACCTCATGAGACTTTTTTGGAGGTTTCCATTGCTTAACAACTTCTATCTTAGCAGGATCTACCGAAATTGCGTCTCCCGACACTATGTGCCCCAGAAAACTAACTTTCTCTAGCCAGAATTCGCACTTCAAAAGCTTAGCGTAAAGCTTTTCATCTCGCAGACGCTAGAGTATTAATCAAATAATATTCATATAAGTTTTCACCGATCCTAACTTGTTACTAGTAGGTGTCCAAAACACCAAGCATTAAAGATCTGTTCCTTTTTTCGAATCTCCTCTGAATCCAGGACCTTTGAATATTGTTGTAACTGTTGGAAAAAGTTTATACATGATCTTTATTTATTTTCATGTATATCTAATATTAAACAAATTAATACGAGATAGCCTAAAACATGTTTCTAAAATTGAATTCAATGATAAACAAATAATATAATACTTACAGTATACGCAGCGGAATTAAGAGTCCTTCCTTCAGTTTCTCTAACTCTTGTATCCTTTCTGTCGCAGAGTATTATCAAGAAACTGAACCGATCTTCTATTTTCTTCACGATCTTCCAATGTATCCTTAGAACCACCTAGACTAGTGTGGGAAATTCTCAACACATGAGATAGATATAGAGAGAAGAAGAGAAAATAACAAAGAGGCTTAGAAAAGGACTTGTGTTTAGAGAGAATATAAAACTATCAGAAAATATGACTTATCAAAAACCCTATTTTGACTTCTCTATAAGCACTCCTTTTATAGACTCAATTAGACCATTTAATTTAATTAAAAAATCAATAAAATAACAGCCATTTTGAAGCCCTAGGTCGAAATTATCATAGGCTATAGGCCCGTGAAATTTCCCATTTGATTATAAGTCCATTGGACTTAAAATCAACGCCTGTATTATTTTCTATTGATTTAATTAATTAAATAATTATTTAAATCCTTTATCAAATTAATTATTTATAATTTGAACCTTGATTTAAACTTATTTATTAATTTAGATACCAATTTATCTTAATTAATAAATCTGTCATAATTTCTCTTTTCTTCTCAAAATTACACAACTCTGTGAAACTATCCAAAATTGACCTGGTCAACTTTGATAATTCTAATTGATGATTAAATCAATTAATTGAGACTATCTAGATGATTTTATCCAAGGTAAAATGGGGACCATGGGCCTATGAAATCAAGCCCCAATAAGTTATCATAAATCTAACAAATAAATTTACTAACTTATTAATTCCTCGTGACTCCACTATAGACTTGGAATTGCACTCTTGAATTCATAGAACGCTCTATAAAAAATATAGATACGCTATTAATTATCCATTGTTACAACCATAATTGTCACTCAATCCTCTATAGACGGTCTACAATGAGATAGGACTAAAATACCGTTTTATCCCTCATTGTATTTTATCCTTAAAACACTTAGTTCCTTGTAAATGATATTTCAGTAAACTAATTTAATTACTGAAATGAGATCTCTATCATTTAACACCTTGAACCAAACTAAAAGGAAACCATCGTTTCACTTCTTCATCAGAAGCTATAGATGTTCATATCTATGATTAACACTCCCACTCAATTATACTACCGAGTTCCCAAGATGTAAGTATGGGCTAGTCCGTAGGGTAAGCTGGTAACGAACAAGTCAAAGAACTCAAATAATACAATCAGTTAGAAAACTAACCACTCAGAATTGAGATTGAATTGACCTATGGTCAACTATATGATATGACTAGAATAGATAATAACGGTATGTTTACTTATCTTATCAACTGTCAATATCGGTCCTGTCCGATGTAACAAATACATCCGATCTTATCTACTTTGCTAATGTTCTAGAAAGAACATAACACTGTAATGTGTAAGTAGATCATATCGTAGATTGGCAAGTCAGTGTAAATCCGGTGCACTGACTAATCTTAGGACTAACTTATTTTGAACATATAATCATATTTATATTCCACTGTGATTACGTCACTATAAATAAGATTAGCTATATGCTCGGGATTTAATAGAAGTTTATATTAAACAAATAACCATGAAAATAAAACATGTGAGCAAAGCGATTGACCAAGTCAAAAAAATGATTTCTATTCTTTTATTGATAATAAAATGAGATTACAAAGAATTTGGGTTTTAATTAGGGCATAAAACCCCAACAGTAACTTCCCCTTGCACCTCCGGGTCTCGTTCTTGAGCTTATGGTGAGGCTTGCCTATCCTCTGGTCTCAAGTTCTCTCATCTAACATACTTGCTCAGGTGCCCCCTGTGTATGAGCTCCTCAATTTCCACTTTCAAATGGGTACACTCTGTCATGGTGTGGCCTGTATCCTTTATGTATTGACAATATTTGTCGGGCCCCCTTTTGAATTATTCATTCTTCATCGGCGGATGTCATGATTTTCGTTCATGAGGAAGATGTATTCCTTGGTATCTATTAGTTATGTTTAGATGGCATATGGCGCATGCCTTGGTTCACCTTCACATTTGTGCTTCCTCTGCCGGTCCTCATCCATTCCTTCATATGCTCTTTTTTTCACCGTTCGAGCCATCATGCGTAGAGGGTTTAGACAGGGGCTTACTTCTTCCTGCCTTGAGGTTCTCATGACCATCTTTGACTCGGATATAATTTTGTATTCATAGAAGTCATCTAGATATACGAACTCTCTCTTGATCTTATTGTCCCATAACTTGCTTCCTAGACGCACCTTGGCAATGATGGCCATCTTGAGTTCTCCTCGAGTCAGGCTCCTTACCTTTGTTGCTTCAATATTGAACCTACGAGTATAGCCTTTTAATCTTTCTCTTTCACATCGCTTTATGTTAGCGACACTAGTACCCAACATACAATAGTTGCAAACGACATGGTGCTGCAAGAGAAATTCATCAGAAAATTGCTGCCATGACCTAATGATTCCTAGCTTTAGTCTCTTGAACCATTTATATGCAGCTCCGTTTAGCGTAACAACAAAATAGTGACACCTTGCTCTACTATTGACCCCTCTCAATTTCATTAAATCGATGAAGGTGTTTAGGTGGCACTTAGGGTCTGTAGTGCCCTCGTATGGGGTCATGTGAGTCTCTTAGAAGTTTGCAGGGAGTCACTCGACTTGAATTTCTCTTATGAAGGGTGACTTGTACTCTAACTCGTCATCATCCATGTTTCCCTCAGACGCAATGGCTTTCTTGCTCTGAAGACTCTTCATTTCAATCTCTAGTTCTTGTCTCCTTTTATTCAAAGAGTCCTTGGGGTAAGAAGGTTCAACTTTCTCTTTTCCTATGTCCCTTGGACGACCCACGGGGGGTGTCGTCCTCATGTCCGACCTTCTTCTGTTGAGCTTCGCTCTTAGGTTAGGGGGTGCTTCCTTAGATGTAACCTCGACTTTGTTCCTCCTGTTAACAACGTCCATCCACATTTGCTCCTTAGGTTGCATCATTGGCATGGAGCCCTTACGATGCTTTGACTGAGGGTGTTTCTAGTGGAATGTCAAGTGTTCCCATCGTCCATGTTGATGGTTGTTTCCCCTCTCCTTTGTTCTTTCTTCCTACGCCTAAGAAGGGGCATATCTGACTTCTCTTGTAGCAGGTCATTCAGTACTTCTTTCATGTTCTACAGCGTGGTCTCTAGCCTTTGATTTTTATTGTGCAACTTGCGTATCTCGTCCTCATAAAAATGGGCTCGAGAGATTGAGCTCACTGAGTGTACCCGGAATGACTTGTTGTTGGTGGTCGAGGAGGAGGATGTGTACCTAGGACACATGTGGGGATTGCTGACGGTGCTGGAGGAGCCCCATTGGGTTGGACGGCTGGTGATGACACTTTTCTTTCCCCATTAGAGGCTAGTTTTCCCTCCGTTCTGAGATCACAGAGGATCTCTCATGGAGGCCCTCAGCTGGTCTTTGCTCATGTGGACCTCCACGTCTTGCAACTCTCCTAGGAATCTTGATCGCCTTGGCATTTTCCCTGTCAGAAACAATGGAAGAAAAATAGTTATATACTTTTCCTTCCCACAGACAGAGCCAAACTGTTGACGGTATGAACTCGTCAATGATGTTAGGTCGAAAAACTCGAAGCTTAGAAAGAAAATGACTTATAATGAACTTACAAAGAATTGGGAGAAGAAGAATGCAGAACAATGGTGCTAGAACATGTATATTACTTAATAGACTAAGCATACAATGAATTTTCCAACCTCTTTGTTTGAGGGGTGAAGATCTATTTATAGTGGAGCTATAATGGCTCCTAATACATAGTGGTCTCAAGATGTAGCGTCCCAAAACTCCTAGTAAGGTTAATACATTGATTAGCATGTTGGGAGAGCATGTGGGGTAATAATGTGAATTATATTATTATATAATTGAGTATGCATAATTATATGTATAAAATGTTTTTAAAGACTCGTGTTTGTTAAAAAAGGGTATTTTTGTAATGTGACCCATTGAGATGATATTTGTAATTATTGTGTGTGTGTGTGTTGAGACCTCATTCTTATGTGGATATATATGTGATATTCATCGTGAGTGGATCCTTTCGAGCATTTTAGCAGAAAAGTCACAACAAAGATAAATGCCTTGCTCGAGTCGAGCCTAGGGGTATTTTGGGAATTTTGTATATTTTGGAAATTATTGGTAAATAAAATTAATTGAGGAAATAGTTGTATTTGATGGATTAGTGGATTAATTTGGTGATTAGTGGTGTAGTTAGAGTTTTATAGGAAAATGATCAAGTTACCCTTGGGGTTGTAAAGAAGGGTTACTTGAGGGAAGGGCGAAAGGGTTTTTTGACCCCTAAGATTAGAGAAAATTGGCTAAGTGTTAAAGCCTAATCTCCATTCACATTGAGGACATCTCCTCCACTTTTAGGTCCTTCTAGTTTTCTCTCCTTCGACTCAACCAAGAACCAAGGGCAAACTTTGGAGATTTTTGAAGAATTTATAGGAAGGATTGAGGTGCTTTAAAGGAATAAGAGTTGCTAAGTTCGTCACCATAAGATTAGGAATTCAGATTTCAGATAAGGTATGGATTACTTAACTTTTTTCTAAGAAGGATGAGTCGTTGAGGGTAAGATAGTGTTCTTGAAGATTGATCTTCGATCTGGTTATCACCAGCTGAGGATCAAAGGGGAGAGTATTCCAAAGACGACCTTTCGCACAAGGTACGGGCATTATGAGATTTTGGTTTTGTCTTTTGGACTGACCAATGCCCCGGTAGCGTTCATAGCTCTGATGAACAGGTTGTTTAAAGATTATTGGGACAAGTTTGTGGTTGTGTGTAATGATGATGTACTGATCTACTCCCAATTAGAGACTGAACACAAGCAACATCTCCGTTTGGTATTATAGAGGCAGAGTGAACATTGATTATATGCCAAGTTCAATAGGCATGAGTTCTGGTTACCTCAATTGACGTTTCTTGGTCATATTGTTAGAAAGGACAGGATTATGGTAGATATGGCCAAGATAGAGGTGGTGAAAGATTGGCCAAGGCCAATGAGTGCATAAAAAATTATGAGGTTCTTTGAGGGATTCTCAAAGATTGCAATACCCTTGACAGAGTCAACGCGTAAGTCTATAAGCTTGTGTGGACTGATAAATATAATCAAAGCTTCTAATGGTTGATATAGAGATTGATTGTTGCACCAACGCTTAGTTTATCGTTTGAGAGCGTGAAACTCGTGGTGTTTTGTAATGTGTCGCGATCAGGACTAAGATGTGTCCTTATGCAAGCTGGGAAAGTCATAACTTATGCATAGAGATAGTAGAAATAATATGAACAAAGATATCCTACATGTGACCTTGGGTTAACAACATTGGTGTTTGCACTTAAGATGTGGCGACACTACTTATATGGGGAGAAGTGTGAGATATACACTGGTATAAAAGTTTAAAGTGTTCCTTTACCCAAAAGGATTCAAATATGAGATAGAGATGTTGGCAAGAACTGATGACAGATTTTGTTTGTAAAATCCTTTATCACCCATGGAAAGTCAACGTAGTAGCCAATGGTTTGAGTCGGAGAGGCCTGACATAGTTGTTGAGCTCGAAGCATATATTTGGGAAGCTGGCAGACGATATGACTACAGTAGGGATATAATTTTTTGTGGGCCAGTTGGCCAACATTACTCTATAGAATACACTTCTCAGGAGGATAAGAGAGGATTAGATGGGTGATCCTCAATTGGTGAAGCAGTGAATGGATGTCCTAGCTGGAGTGTCTAAGGAATTTACGGTCTTTGAGATCAATATGTTGAGGGCTAAGGACCGGATATGTGTGTCGATGGATGTTGGTAACAGGAAAGAGATTTTAGATGAGTCTCATACCACTCCATACTCACTACATCCAGGAAGCACGAAGATGTCTCAAGATCTGAAATATTTGTATTGGTGTCCAGGGATGAGAAAAAATGTGGTCGAATATGTGGCTAAGTCTAACTTGTCAGTAATTGAAGACTGAACACCCGAGGCCAACATGGTTATTACAGTCATTGGGTATTCACAAGTGGAAATGGCAGGACATCATCATTGATTTTGTGGTGGGATTTCCTATGACTGTGAAGCAATAGGATTCTGTATGAGTGATATTTTCTCGATATATCAGGTTAGTGAACTTTCCATTTATGTGAATGAACCATATTATGGATTAGTGTGTTGAGTTATATGTGAAGGAGATTGCAAGTCTCCGTAGGGCCTCAAAGTTTATAGTTACAGATCAAGATCCTACATTTGCTTCCATGTTTGGAAAGGCATGTAAAAAGGCGATGGGTACAAGGTGAGATTTAGTACTTCTTATCATCCTGGCGGATGGGAAATCTGAGAGGACAATTTAGATATTAGAGGATATGCTCTAAGCAAGTATCTTGGTCCTGAAATGGTTCAGTAGACCAATGAAGCTATTAGAGCGTGAATGCTCGCTTCACAAAGTAAATAGAAAAGCTACGCGAATCTAAAGCGTAGGAACGTGAAGTCTGAAGTGGAGGACTACATTTTTCTCCGAGTTTTGGTGATGAAAGAAGTAAAACAGTTTAGGAAGAAAAGGAAGTAGATTCATAGCTTTTCTGGACATTTTGAGATCCTGAACGGATTAGGCAAGTGACTACTTATTAGCCTTGATGCTAAGGAAATATATGTCGGTTATCACACATGTATTGAGTGATGAGACCATAGAATTACAATAGGATTTATCTTGTGGAGAAGAGCTAATGGAGGTCTTTGATAGAAAGGATGTGTCTTACGGAATAATACTGCCACTTTAGTGAAAGTGTTATGAAGGAAAAACAGAGTAGAGGAAGCGACTTTGAAGTTAGAGTTAGATGTGTGGGACCAGTGTCACGAGTTGTTCAAATAAATATCAAGGACATAATTTCTATTTGGGGAGGATAGTTGTAGCGTCCCAAAACTCCTAGTAAGGTTAATACCTTGATTAGCATGCTGGGGGAGCACGTGGGGTAGTTATGTGAATTATATTATTATTTAATTGAGTATGCATGTTTATGTGTATTAAATGTGTTAAAAGACCCGCTTTTGTTAAAAATTGGTATTTTCGTAATTTGACCCATTAAGGAGATATTTGTAATTATAGTGTGTGTTCATTGAGACCACATTATTATGTGGATATATATGTGATATTCGGCGTGAGTTGATCCTTTTGAGCATTTTAGCAGAAAAGTCACAACAAGGATAAATGCCTGGCTCGAGTCGAGCCTAGGGGTATTTTGGGAATTTTGCATATTTTGTAAATTATTGGTAAATAAAATTAATGGGTGAAATAGTTGTATTTGATGGATTAGTGAAATAATTTGGTTATTAGTGGTGTAGTTAGAGTTTATAGGCAAATGACCAAGTTACCCTTGGGGTTAACAACGAAGGGTTTTTTGAAAAAAAGGTTAAAAGGATATTTTGACCCTAAGATTAGAGAAAATTGGCTAAGTGTTGAATCCTAATCTCCATTCACCTTCAGGACTTCTCCACTTCTAGGTCCTTCTAGTTTTCTCTCCTTCAACTAAACGAAGAACCAAGTGCCAACTTTGGAGGTTTTTGAAGAATTTTTAGGAAGGATTGAGATGTTTGAATGGATAGAATTTCCTCAGATCATCACCATCAGATTAGGAATTTGAATTTCAAATAAGGTATCGAGATCTTTGCTCTGTTCTAAGTATTATTCATGTTCATAATGTAATTTGGGATTTTTGTTGGAGTTTTCAAAATTTAAGGTTGCTAGGTCATTTTTGCTTGGTTTCTTATGATAGAAACCCATTTATTAACTTATCCCTGACTTTAATTTGGATTGAATTCTTGAATTAAGTTGAATTTCAGATTTGGGGGAAAATAGATCTTTGAAACCATAAAGTTTCAAGTTGTTGTTTTGATTTCAAATTGAAATTTAAATGGTGTTTGTAAGATGTATATGAACTGTTAAAATTGTTTTAGAGCACAAATTATATGTTGAATGCATGTTGGGGTGAATTTGAATAATTTGGAGTCTTTGAGAATTACAGAAAATTTGTAGGATTTTGCTCTCAGACTTACGTCAGTCGACCAGGTGCCCTAGGCTGGTCGACTGGCTTGTGGTTTGGGCAGGCTTGGCCATTTGGGCCAGGCAGTTGACCGACCTGCTGGAAGCCATGTTTTGGGGTTGTTTTCATTAGGCTTTGATGGGTAACCTTGAGGGAACATAAGCTAAGGTTCCTAGGACATTATTGTTTATGCTTAAAGTGTATTAGCAGCTTAGTGAGACTTATAGAAAGTTATGGTTGGTAATGGTTATGGAAAAAAAAACTACACCTACATTACATCATTGTGACTAGGGTTTCCGAGAGGTTCGGGATAGGATCACACTCGAGGTCGCTCCTTTTTCAGCACAGGACTCGAGGTAAGGGAAGTTTGCATTGCATGCAGTGTGGGCATTGGCCCTATTGTATCTAGAAACGATTAAAACTGTATAACATTGAAATGAGCTAGGATTATGTATCCTTATTGCATACTTTGTTTGTTGTGCTTATTAGTAATTGATTTGATTATGAGCAAGTGGTTATTACCGTACTTGATTGTGAGTATGTGATTATTACCGTAAGCTTAGTGTCGGGAGACACACTTTTCTCATTCAGCACGTTGTTATTACCGTAAGCTTAGTGTCGGGAGACACACTTTACTAGACATCGACCATACATATGGTGCTTAGTGAAGCAAATTATTTGGTATAAGTTTGTGTTGAATGTCTATATGATTATTGAATATATGTGGCTATGACTTATGAGTTATGTGAATTGTTATTTATATGACTGACATATATGTGATATGAATTATTATATATATATATAAATGTTGTGGTTATTATGTATGTTTTGTGGAACTTTTCTTGCTGGGCCTTGGCTCACGGGTGCTCTATAGTGTACGTAAGGGTAAGGGAAATGTCAACCAGCCATAAGTTGGAGGGCTTTGGAACGACGCTTAAATGCACGGCTTTCTCAGCCGCCATGGTCGAGGGATTTGGAGGGACTTAGGGTATAAGTCCAATTTTTTCGCTTAGGTCGAGCTTTTTGTAAACTCTAAATGTAAGTATATTTTGATAAACCTTTTCGGGATCCCATTATGCCTAGTACTCCTGATCTTGTAACTAAAATTAAATCCATTCAATCTCAAATTGACACTTTGCTCTTTGAGGAAGAATTATATTGGTGTCGAAGATCCCTTTTTAATTGGCTAAAGGCATAAGATAAAAACAAAAAGTCTTTCCATAATTTTGCTTATTCACGTAAAATATCAAATACCATTCGTTCTTTGCAATTAGATATTGATCCTGTAGATTCTTCCATTACAGATATTAATAATGAAATCATTGCATATTTTACCAACTTATTTACTTTTCAAGGTGCACTTGAAAATGATATCACTACTGTTTTAAATGGTACATCTGCTACTATTACTATTGAAGATTAGTTGGCTTTAATTAGGACTTAAAAATGTAGAAAAAAATGCTAAATCTCTTAAGGACTTTAGACCTATATGCCTTTTTTCTACTATGTATAAGGTAATATCGCGTGTCCTTGTTAATAGATTTAAATCTATTTTTATGTAAGATTATTTCTCTCCTTCTATGTTCTTTTCTATGTGATCATATTATATATATATATATGTGATAATGTTTTTAAAGTAGAAGAACAAGTCCATGCTATTAATAATCATAAAAAAAGGAACTAGAGGTTTGGTGGTTTTAAAACTTGATATGGCTAAAGCATTTGACCATGTTGAATGGGAATTCATTTGCAAAATTATGCTTCACATGCAGTTTCCACCTTCTTTGGTTTCTCTTATTTTAAAATGTCTAAACTCTCTTTCTATTAGTTTCTCAATAAATGGGTCCATTATAGGTAATGTTCTTCCCACCAGAGGTAGAGGTATTAGACAAGGTGACCCTCTTTCTCCTTATTTGTTCCTCCTTTGTTCATAAGGTCTTTCATCTGCTCTTAAAATAAAAGAACAACCTGGTTTACTTAATGGTTTATCTATATTTAGATCGACTCCATCTATCTCTGTAACGTCCTGGATAGCCAAGACCGTTACACTGTGTGTTTATAAGGTGCCAGACTTGCTAATCAAGTTATTTACGTAAAATCGTGTTACTGAAACAGTAGAGGAACTAGGGTTAAAAGTGTTTTGGTCTCAAAAGTTATATTTTCATTACTAAGCATTGTTTATTTACATGGGATCCCAAAAATGACAGTTTAAAAGCCATTTTCAAAAGTTACAAAGTTTAAATACACTGACTGGCCATACTAAGGCAAAAACGAGCAGTTAGGTAGTCCCTGTCCTGGTCCACTCCTCGATCGTGGTGATCGAACAGCTAGCTATGTACATTTCACCTTGGAGCTCTCCACCTCGGGCTTGGTCCAGCCTGCCCTTGCCTTAACCTGCACCACGTAGCACCCGTGAGCCAAGGCCCAGCAAGAAAGCATGATAACATAATAAGATCAGCAACACTTAACAAATATTTCACAATGCTCAACCAAGAATTCAACATTTCATACATTTATCCAATCCGTAATAACAGTTGTCGTCCAGACAGTCAATCAACTATGTTCATAGCACAACATTCACGTTCATAACCAATAGATTGTCATACCCATCAAATAACATTCAGGGTTGGCGCCCTTAGTCGCACCCTCTATTTGGCACACTGTCTTCGGCTCAATAGGGTCGCCCCCAGTGTAATACTCACTGACTCTGGCCAGCTTAACCAAGCTCAGTGATAAACAAGCTGCCTCAGCTCCCAGTGGCTGAGCCGCGCCCCAGTGCGCAAATAATGATTCCGACACCCTTAGGCCGGTAATCGCATGTCCCATGGCGTAATAACACCATCTCACGACATGATATACAAATATTGGGAACACTTAGTCCCATCGTGACCACATGGTTAATCACATTTACATAACAATACATACCAACATAGGGAACACTTAGTCCCAACCTAACCACATACTCAGGTGCAGCTTTCTTACCTTTCAATTCACTGGTTTCCGATGCCACGAAGCCGCGAGCACGGTCCTCTACCTTGAGCCTCTCCAAAGTCCTAATCACAACACAAATACAATATTCTTTGTCATTAACCAATCCAAGACTACCTTCCCGGAACCCAATCCACACTCTCGGAACCCCCAAAACCTTAGAACAACACCCCGGAGACATCTCCCGAACCCCCGGAGCAAAGGCCAAAAATTGCCAAATGTGACACCCTGAAATTAGCCTTGTGCCGCGGCACCCACCAGTCAGAGACTCCAAGCCGCGGCACACAAAACCCGTGCCGCGGCACGCCTTCGCAGCCCAGAATTCTGGGTTCTTCCCTCACATTTTCCCGAGCTCCAACCTCTCCAAATCACCCCAAACTCCATCCTAAGTCCCAAAACCAACTCTAAACCTTTAATAAACCTCACAACAACCCAAAAACATCATGCCCAAGCTCACTCACACCTTCAATCCTAAAATCCACTCTTGAATTTCACACTTAACAACTCAAACCAGAAAATTAAGAATAGCTTGAACCCAAACTCAAACCACACTCCAAACTCCCTATACCTTAACAGAAACAAGCCTAATAAACATACAGAGACCTTACCTTGAGTGATGAGTCCAACCTCCAGCTCTAAACCTCCTTCCCCCTTGATTTCCCAATTCTGAAATTACATAAAACCAGCCACCAACTTGCCTCAATTCACATTCATTATCTAAACTTCAGACCTAAAACTTGGATATATCATAATCAAGATCTTACCTCTGAATATTCTTGGTCTAAGCTTTCTTGACATCTTCAATCACTCCTTAATTCTCCTTCCAAGAGCTAAATTCAGCTTCTCCCTTCCATCTTAGTTTTGCTCCCCTAGGTCTCCAACATTCAGCACAAAGCCCCTTTCTCCAAATGTTATATGTATATCATATTTTCCCTTCAGCTAATAATCATTTATCCTACCAAATGACTGTTCTACCCTTCCACTCATACCCCTTCCTAACTAAACCTCAAGGCCATACTTGTCTTTTCACCAGCTTTGCAATTCTACCACTTTCCACATAAAACCTATTACTCTCTATGGTTACTAACAGTTACACGGGTTACCAAATCACCAGTTACCATTATCTAGCTTTCTAGGACCGTCCCGGCACGTGCATCACACTAGTATCACAGCACCCACGTGGTACGATTCACACATCATAATTATCACATAACATAATTCACATAGTCATATAACATGCTTAAAATCATAATCATCACACATAATTCTCATCATGCCCTCCCGGCACACTAATCAAGGCCCTTAAGCCTTATTAGTGAATTTGGGTCGTTACAATCTCTCATCTTCTATTTTTGCTAACGATAGTTTACTTTTTTGTACAGTCTCTTCCACTTCTTGTGTAGCTATTAAAGATGCTCTTACTGTTTATCATAATGCAACTAGTCAATTAGTTAATTTTAATAAATTTTCTATTTTGTTTTCCCTTTATACACCTCATGTTGATATTCAGTTCTTTTCCCAACATCTAGGTTTAGAAAATAAACTTTTTGTTAGTAAATATTTATGAGTGCCTAAACGTTTTAATCGCTGTAAGAAATCTTCTTTTAACATTACTACAAAGAAAGCTTTTTAGGACTCGCGGGGTGTGAGTCCTCTATTCGATAGCCTTAAAAAGTGAGATTTTTTAGGGCTCACAACATTTTTAGGACTCGCATTGCGAGCCCTAAAAGAATTTTTTTAGGGCTCGCATTGTGTATCCTAAAAGATCCCGTTGAGTTCCTTCAAGTAAAATTTTTAGGGCTCTCTTCGCGTGCCCTAAAAGAATGTCTTTACGGCTCAGAATGCGTGCCCTAAAAGATCCCCGAGTGTCTGTAAATTAAGATTTTAGGGCTCTCTTCACTTTCATTTAAAAGTTAATTTTTTTTTAAAAAAAATGCACCTACTTTTTACATTTTGATTTAAAAAAATATATCGCATTGAGTGTCCAAAATATATTATATATGTTAGATTTCTAAAATTAAAAAAAATACTACAAAAACGCAAAAAAAAAAAAAAATCAAAAGAAATTTAAATTTCTCATTAACATGTATTGTAAGCTAGCTTACAATATCTTTAATTTTTCTCTAACCAATTGTAAAAATGACATTGTCCATTCTTCTCGAGTTTCATCAATTTCTTGAATAATATATGGTTTTTCAAAGGTGAAATGAAAAAACAAAGATGTAACGACCCAAAATTGCCAATAGGGCTTAGCGCTTTTATCAGCGTGTCGGAGGGCATAATTGGTTTATATATGTGTTTAATTTATTAAATGCATGACTATGTGGCATGCATGATTAACATGATTATGTGAGTATATTATATACATGTTTATGTGTATTAAATATGCATGTGGACCCTTTAGTGTTCATAAGGGCATATTTGTAATTTTGGCCCGTTAGGGCATAAAGGTGATTGTATGTGATAAAGGGTTGAGACCACAATATTATGTGGATATATTTATAGTATATGGTAGTGACAGGTCAGCTTTCTAGTGCTGGCTCTTCATATACTGTATTGATTGACTCTAGTGCTACACATTTGTTTGTTTCTAGTAAGGTAATTGATAGATTGTGTAGATCTAGTGAGTATTATACTGCAGGGTTTGGGACTATATTGCCTACAGGGGAACTGGTTGTTTCTAGGAGATGGATTAAAGCACTGCCAGTGATGGTATATAGTAAGGAACTATCAGTAGATTTGATTGAGTTAAGTAGGACGATTTTGATATGATTCTAGGGATGGATTGGCTGGTCAGATATGGGGCTACTATAGATTGTAGGAAGAAGATAGTGACCTTTGAGCCTGAGGGTGAGGATCCCTTTGTTTTCTTGTGTGTTGTGCATGGACCCCACATACCCATGATATCAACATTGAGGGCTAGGGTCCTACTACAGGGAGGTTGTATAAGGATTTTAGCTAGTGTGATGGATACCACCAAAGTTATGCCAGCAGGGTCAGGAGAGACTAGCACTACAAGAATTTTGTGTAAATATTACGGTAAGATATTACATATTTTTTAAAGTGCTATTATTGACTTAGCTCTAAAACATACGGAGGGAACTTTTTGGCGCCATGTGAATTAGTAATGGCGCTTTACTTTTCATTTTTTTTTACTCAACTCTCTAATTCTCTCTAATCTGAGAAGCCCTAAGCCGCCACCCTCTCCTCCTCTCACTCCTATCCTTTATTCTTCTTTTTCTTCATTTCCTGATTCCCCTCAACCTCTTTTCTTTGGTCCTCTCTCTCTCTTTGCTACCTCATGGCCTCTCATTTCTACTCACGCCCTCCTGCTTCGAAACCATCCCCACTTCACTCTCTCTTGGAAGAATAGGTGACGGCGCCTGGCGGAGGCAGAGGCAGAGGCGAGGTCACGGGTTCGACGCTGCGTGGGTCTTCTTCTCCTCAGCACACGACGAAGGCGAGATCTGGTATGTTTCCTCTCAACTTATTTTTGTTGCTGTTGGTTGGTTCATGGTAGTCGAAGGCTTAGTATGGGATATTTTAATTTCTTTATTCTCATTCTTTCTCTCTCTCACGACTTTCTTCTCTCAGCGATGTACCTTTTCTCTTCTCAACCCTATCTCCCTCACATCTATCTAACCTCTCAACTCCATCATTTTTCACATTTCTCTCTTGTAGGTGGCTGGCGCGGGAGACTAGACGGAGGTGGTGACGAGGACTCGGAGGTGCAGGAGCTTGACGATTTCTGTCTCTGATTTCATCATTACAAGTCCGGCAGTGTGTAGGGTCAAGCGTGGGACTGGGCTTGTTGGTGGAGAGCGAGACAGAGGAGGGAGACAATTGGAGTTCAGGTTTCGTCCCTGAAACACCATCAAACACATTTGATAGATTACTAAATGCATAATAATAGGGTACTCTTCCTTGTTGTTACATGTTTCTTAATTACAGTTAGTGAGGAAAACCATTGACATAATTTATGATGAACTATATGTTTAGGCGTTCTCAGTTTTTGTTATTGCCTTTAAGTAACTACTAGTACTAGTCATGGTGTCTTTCCTTTGAACTACACTGATGGTTGAGAAAGAACTTTTTCTTCACATAATAATTATAAAACCATTGTATTGCTAAAAATGAAAGCTTTGGGACTTTATTTATATTTTGGGGAGATTGAAAATTTGAAACTGTTTGCTCGGATAGTTATTTCAGAGTGTTTACTACATAATTTGATGTTGGGTATTGGGTTATTAGGATTGGTAACTCTGTTTCTTTCATTGTTAGTTTGGTTGTGATTTAGTTGAGAAGATTATATTTCAAACAATTTGGTCCCGAGTTCTGATGGTGGGAGTTTTGTCTTTTCTTGACTGAATTTGCTTCAGGCATATCTGATATTACTATAGCCATATCTGTTTCAAGCATTCCTTTTCAAGGTTCTGTTAGGTCTCTCTCTCAGTCCCTTTTCAACTGTATTTCTTTTAGGAGAATAAAAGATTGATTGAATTTCTTAACTTGACATTGCTTTTGGTAGAATGTCATTATCTTCCTTGTGGCTGCTGTATTTGATAATACAGATTGTTGGCTGATGTGAATTTTACTGTATTTAGTAATGTATTCTAATTTATGAAAAAAGAGGGTTGGTTTCATTCACCTGGGTTTTCATGTCTGGTCTGGTTATATCATAAAGGCTATAAATTTGTATGTAATTGTGATATTAACTGTATATTTGGGTCACAGAAAAACGTAATTCATCAATTTTCTGAAAAAATTGATTCTTGTATTGATAATCGCCCTGTTTGTTCTTGTTATGGCTATAGGATGAAGATCTTATCTTTTTCACCCTCGGAACCTCATGAACAGCTGCAAGACAATAATCATGTTGTATATCCAGAGGAGAAGATGAGTCTCTAAATCTTTTGAGATCAAGCATATCCAGAGGAAGCAGCTTTTAGGTATCTTGTTGTATATCATGTACATGCATAGAAAGTTTGGTTTGGCTTTAACATAAAAAAGGTTCCATATTGGAAAAGAAAAGGGTTTATTCTGTATAGCAATTAACTTAGAAAAACACACATCCCACGAGCTTGTTAGTGTTTGATTCATTGTTGTGTGCCATTACATATTTGATTGAATGAATTTATCATCATCAAATTGATTTCAGTAACTTTGAAGCTAAAATATTTCACTGCTTTATCTTTAGCTTGTCTTTTTCTTAGTGTCTTATCCTTTTAAGAAACTTCTGTCGAATCTATTCGATTTGGTTGTGCTGGAAATCAGGTAAATTTGGTGCCCTTATAAATCATGTAACTACTTCCTTGTATTTGTTCTTTATATAAATAGTACAAGTGAATACAAGTAGTGTTGTTTCTTTTTAAATCCCTGTTGTTCGTAAATTTTAAGTGCAACTCTCTAATTTTTGGTTCTAGTTTCATGTGATTAGAAAGGCCCTCTTATTAGTTTATCTTGTTTTTTAATTTTTGGTTCTAATTCAGTGGTTGAATCGTTTCACACACTTTTATGTTTTCTTTTTCTTGTATAACAGAAATCATATTTGTCTTTTTTTCTTAGGCCCTTTTTCTTGTAGGACCTTTATCGAATTACTTAAGTTTCTCCCTTCACACATCTTACTTAGCCAAAATGTTATAAAATTGGATGAGTTCCTCTGTTTACTGTTCGTATATATTCTTTAATAAAGGGGTTGAAAAATGGTTGATGCTGAAATGTAACTAATGGACAACCTTGCTGCAATGTAAAAGGGGTCGTATAAACTTGTTTTATTGTAAGCTTTGTTGCTCTCTCTGATTATAGGGCATTGGCATTTGTGCTTGTGCTGCATCAACTGGTTTTCCAGTTGGTTAAAAACTTTGATTAGAATCATTAGATTTTTGACATAACCACTGCTGGGACATAAGTTCAATGATGTTATTTTCTATAACCAGGTCAAATAGAACAGGTCCTCTGTTATCCTTGATTGAAAACATGAACTTTTTTCAAAAGGTTTTGCTTTTGATATATGTTTGTCTTTGGTTTTAAAAAAAAAGTTCTGTTCATGGGAATAATTTGTTAACAGTTTCCAATATGCTAATTGTGAGATTTTTCTTATGTCTTTTTTCATTTTTTTGAGAATGCAAGTTCAAATGCGGCATACAATGTATCAAGGTTTATAGCTTGGAATGTGAGAGAAAAACATTGCTGTGCTGGGTTACAACCCAGTTCATTGAAGCATTGCATTGAAACATCTATATCCTACCAGAGACCAAATAAAATATTCCTGGTTAATGCTGCTGATGGACAACCTCTTGAATCGGAGCCAAAAAATGTTTTGAACTCCGTTAAAGATTCCTTGGATGCTTTCTATAGGTTTTCTCGGCCACATACAGTCATAGGCACGGTAGGTTATTTAAATTTAGTGGGGCAGTCCCAGAATAGTCATTATATTAATCTCATTCATTTAAACTTCAATTTATTGATAATATTGTTTCCTATCAATTTTTGGAGACTCATCCTATTTTTTCTGGAAGCAGGCATTGAGCATAGTCTCAGTTTCCCTACTTGCAGTCGAGAAGCTTACAGACTTTTCACCATTATTTTTTGCTGGGATGTTGGAGGTGAAGCTTAAAATACTTTGAACTGCTTTTTTTTAATTCACACCATGAATTTCGTTCTTATGAATTTGATCTTTTCAATTCAGGCTGTTGCAGCTGCCCTCTTAATGAACATTTACATTGTTGGTTTGAATCAGTTGTATGATATTGATATAGACAAGGTAGCTCTTAGATCTTACTGTCTTACATTCTCTTAATTTTGAATGAAGAAAATGCATATATTTTATTCTTACATTTGAGCATAAGGTCACTACACCAGTTCCTAGTTCTACCAAATAGTTTTTTTTTTTCTTCTAGAGAGACTATCTACAATTCTACATGGTTACATGGGATACATCAAGGATTGTCTAACTCTAGATATCTATGGCGTATTTCATCACAGGTTAACAAGCCATATCTTCCGTTGGCGTCAGGGGAATATTCAATTCAAACTGGTGTCATGATTGTCGCATCCTTTTCTGTTCTGGTATGGGAATTAGCTTTCTGTATTAATGTATTGTGCAAAATATTGTAAACTTATTATTGTGTATTTGCAGCCTATAATATTCTGACTACCTATCACTTTATTTTTCAGAGTTTTGGCCTTGGATGGATTGCTGGGTCATGGCCATTATTTTGGGCCCTATTCATCAGTTTTGCATTGGGAACTGCTTATTCAATCAATGTGAGTTTGTCTAATCTCAGAATTTTTCATATACAATGCCTTATCAGCGAATATTTTGAAATATATACTTAGTTTTATGTCACCTAATGACAAAAGGTTAAGGTGGAAACTTTACAGAATCTGTTTCTCACTTGGTAGCTTAACACCTTTCAATAATTTTTTTTTTAAATTGAAAAGATTTCAATGATTCCAAGTACTGAAATATGCATTGATTTTCAGACCCATGTCTTTAAAAGGCCAGCTGCCTTCTCAAGGCCTCTCATATTTGCAACTGCATTTATGAGCTTCTTCTCAGTTGTTATAGCATTATTTAAGGTATCAACTTTTGTTTTTTTTCCATGGAACTATGTTGTGTGCTTTCCCTTTCTGCTTGATTAGTACTGTGAATGTTGATTTTTTTATATGTATTTCCTTGATTAGGTATTGGGACACACAATTTTGGCTTCAATACTCTGGACTAATGCCAAGTCGGTTGATTTGAGCAGCAAAGCTGCAATAACATCGTTTTACATGTTCATATGGAAGGTAAATAACTATGGTGCCAAATTTAATTTGTTTGGCGCTCAGTTTAGTTTAACAAAATTGCAAAAATAATATTTTAAATAAAATTAATTATAGTCACTTGGCTAACTCAAGTGGTTGGGTGTGTGAGTTTGTGTGGGAGGAAAGGTTCAAATCCTACTGTAAGATGGCTAACTCAACGCCTGAAGAGATAGCAGCTATGCGTACACGTCTTGATGCCCAGATCACTTATGAATTGAATGGAGCTCAGATGCTGAAGAAACAAGTTTGTTTTTTCTGATCTTTTACTTTTGCATTTTGAGCAATTTTAATGTTAACATTGAGATTCTTAATTTTTATGGCTCAGTAAGCATTGCATTAAGTTGGCCACCTACACGATGAAAGATAGCATGCCTAAGCTTAAGTTCTATTCTCAATACATTTTGAACGTTAAATTCATTAACTTTTGTTATAGCAGATTAACATCAATTGTTCCTTCTTTTTCTTTTTTTAACTAGCATATATTGTTTTAACAGGGATGCTGAGGAAAGATTACTGAAGGAGGGAGGTGCACCAAGAGGTTTGTTAATTTTGTACTTATTTTATTTTCAGTTGATGTTAGTTTATTACTTTGCATGAAGTTCGTATGAAGCTTTATGTTAAACTTTGTAAGTTTTATTTTACTATCCATATCTGTGTAACCTCTGTTTATTACTTTGCATGAGGTGTGATTCTGATGTTTGAGTGTATTTTTTTCAACCTGTAAGATACGAGGACGCATATTTTTAGCTTTTGTATAGCTTGAGGAACATAGTTTATGTGTATTGGTTTTGTGTGAATGTGACTATTCTCAATAGTTTAAATAGATCTTTTTATGATGGAATATGTTGTTTCCAGTTTTAATTCTCTCTGCCAATCGAAGTCTTTCAAAGGGATTTAGTCTTAGTGTTTGCATACCTATGATGTTTATTCTAGCAGAAAAAGGGAAATCTACCACTGTTTTGTAATGTTAACTTTTGATATAGGTTATTTGATTAATCTTTTATTTTGTTGCTTCAGTTCAGTCGAGGTTGAGCAGTCTATACTTGATCACAGTAGATTTTGTAACAAGAAAACAGGTTGATGATATTTAACCTTCATCATCAAGTTCTGAGGTTTGTGTTTTTCTCCAATTAATTATTCTTTTAGATTGAACATGTCTATACTCGTCACATGCTCAGACATATCTTTCCATGAAAAGAATCTGGACTTGAGGCTGGATCTGTGCACCAAAACAACTGTAACTACTTTTACTGTAAGTTTTCTTTGTTTAATTACAGATGCACCTATATCTATAGAATTTATAACATTTAAATTCTTTTCTTTCTTTGTTTAAGATATATTTATTGTTAAATCTTATTTGTGTATATCCTAAAACTAAAAAGTAAACAAAGGAACAAAATAGATCTAAACTTGTCTAGAAATATCTGGTTTATCACTTCATAATGATGCTGATTTCGGCTAAATTCTTCATGCTATTACAGGATGATGACTTGGAAAGCCTCAAATTTTTGATAAATTTTGCTAGATGTTAGGCACCCAATAAAAGGTAAAAAAAAATGAATAAATGAAGTTGTGGGTAGTGTAAAAGATTTTCTTGAAGGTGAGTTATATTTTGTGGTTAAAGAGTGTCAGTGGTCTCTTGAATACACCATTAATCTGTTTGTGGGTCTTTGTATTGCTGATGCACACTAGTATGTTGAATAACTAGAATGAATCTTTATTGATACCAAAACCATATTACAAGGGGTTCCAAGACTTATTGTCCTTGGATTATATTTCTTATGAGAATAGTTTCATTTTTGTTAGCATGCAGTTTTATATTTGCTGCTTATCTTTATCTATTTATTTTTCAGAGTGTTTGAACAAGTTCCCTCGAAGGACTAGTACACCATCTAGGGTTCACAGTCAAGCACAACAAGCTGAAGAATAGCTACAACATCAGCAACAGCAGCAGCAACAATAGCATCATCCAAACTATAGTTTGAAGTAAAAAATGTTCAAGATTATAAAACTTTATTATGTTAAGCTTTCAAATTTAAGTTAGAAATAAGATCTCATGAAGTAGACACATTCATGGTTCGAATTAGTTATTGTTTAATGTAATACTTATGGTTTATCAATCTATTGAGAATTACATTTTATGATTAATTTTGATTTTGTTTATCAAAATACAATAATGAAAATCTTTTAATTAAAAAAAACCATACAAGTATACTTATCAAAAAATAATTTAAAATATATTATCCACACTAAAGTAACAATTTTATTACTATATGTTATGATTTAAAAATATATTATAAGCGTAAAAAATCGTTATGGTTTATATAATATAAGAAACTAAAAATGTTATCAAAATAATCAAATGTAACAGTTGAAAAGTGTTATGAAAAAAATACAAGATTAAACTTCAAATTTATAGCCAAAAACTCTATCTAAATGTTATTATTTGAATATTATAGCACCTAAATATGTGTTATTGAATAGTTTAAGATAACACCGAACATAACATTCAAAAACTGTTATACAAAAGACTGGACTTTTAATAACAGGGGCTATGTTAGCATTTTCAGAAGTGCTATCAATAGTCCCGGATAGCAGTTTTTAAGTGTTATGAATACTGTTTTTTCTTGTAGTGTAGATTGGTATGTGAGTTCTTGGATATGTTTCCTAAAGATTTACCTGGGCTGCTGCCACACAGGGAGATTCAGTTCGTCATCGAGTTAGCCGTCAAGTACAGAGCCAGTGTCGAGGGCACCATATAGGATGGCTCTGGCGGAACTGAAAGAGTTGAAGATACAATTGCAAGAGCTTCTAGATTTGGGGTTTATCAGACCTAGCTTCTCGCCATGGGGTGCTCCAGTTTTGTTTGTGAAGAAGAAGGATGGGACTCTAAGGATGTGTATAGATTATAGGGAGTTGAAAAAGTTGACCATCAAGAATAGATATCCCTTATCGAGGATCAATGACCTGTTCGATCTGCTGCAGGGAATGACGATATTCTCGAAGATTGATCTTCGAATTGGTTATCACCAGCTGAGGATCAAGGACGAGGATATTCTGAATGAGGTATGGGCATTATGAGTTCTTGGTCATGTCGTTTGGTTTGACCAATTCCCAACATCATTTATGGACTTGATGAACAGGGTGTTCAAGGACTTCCTAGACCAATTTGTGATTGTCTTTATCGAGAAAACCTTAGTTTACTTGTCATGCCCTGAATTTCCTAATAAGGGTTAGGACCTTGATTAGGAGGCCGGGAGGGCCATAATTGAATTATGATACTATTTAATGATCATATGCATGTTCATGTGAATTATATTATAATATGATGGTAAATGCATGCATATGGGTGTATTTATGATTATGAGGGTATTTTGGTAATTTGGCCGCTGTGGGCGTAACTGTGTATGTTGGGTGCATGGTTGTGATTAATTAATATAGCCACATCATAAGGTGGATTGGTTCGAGCTATTCGACATGAGACGATCATGAGATGTAAGTGTTCAGTCTAGTCGTAACGGGCTTAAGTTCGGGGCTCGGGGTCACTTTGATGATTAGAACATTACTGAGAATTAAAGGGTAATAGGATATGATTTATTGGTATTTGATAATTTTGAGATTAGCAGGAATTAGAGAGCGTTAATTATAATTAACGGTATAGGTTGGAAAGGACAATTTTTCCCTTGGGGTGGCTTTAGGAACCTTAAGTGACCTAGGGGTATTTAGGTCATTTGGATTGGATTTATATGACTTTAAGGCTGTGGAAAACAGAACCAAAACAGAGTCTCATCCTCATCTCCTCTTCTTCTTCTCCCGTACATGATTTCCCCTTCACTTTTCTTTGAATTTTGAGAGCCCAAATTGAGGAGTTATGTTAGGAGATCAAAGGTGGGAGCTTAGGAACTTGATTCAGCCACTAAAGGGGATTAAAATCAAGTTTGAGGTAAGTTCCAGCCATTAGTTTCATGGTATACTCTGTTTTGGGTTTAAACTTTCAGCGTGTGATTTCTTGGTAAATAGTTGGAATTAATGGAAGTTTAGTTGATGTTTAACTTGGGTTTTGATGTGGGTGAGTTGTTGATAATGTTTAGTGGTTGAATTGGGTGTTAGGTTGAGGTTTGGAACTGGTTTGAAGGGTTGGTTCCGAGGGAAAACGCAGGGGAAAGCAAGCTGGTGCTTGCTGGTTTTGGTAATGGGCCGTGGCACGGCTATGGTGAGCTGCGGCCTACGTGCGTTTTGTGAGGGGATTGGCTCTGTCAGGAGGGTGAGCCGCGGCATGGCTATGGTGAGCCGCGGCCCATCAGGGCAGTTTTGCCCAGAAATAAGCTTTTGACTTTGGGATGCTAGCCATAGGCCTCGGGGTTGATCCTACTACCCAGTTAAGTGTGGATTGATGTCCCGGAGGCTAGATATTGGTTTGGGAACCTATATTGGTCATTTTTATTAATAGTATCCTATTTGGTTATGACTAGGTGACCGCTAAAGGACTTAAAGTTGATCGTTCTCAAGGGTCGTTCTTTTAATCACTCTAGCTCGACTCTGAGGTAAGAAAACTGCACCCTGTGTAAATGTGACATGCATGGCTATTATTGATGCATGTTGGTTGATTATTATATGTGACATGCATGGCTATTCTTGATGCATGTTGGTTGATTATTAAACGTGACATGCATGGTTGTTATTGGTGCATGTTGGATTGTTGTATATTATGCATATGATGCATGAGAAACATGTGATTAGGACGTGCTTTGTATACTGAGTATAATATCATTCAGAGCTTGAGCCTCTGTGTTTATGCATGATCCTAATTGTACTAGTACCTGTTTAGTAAGCATGTTGAATACCTTGTTTACGGATATTGAACATGTGATATATGTTTGGTGGCATGGCATGAAGATTAGATCTAATCGATTTCTGCATTGAATGGCTCTATGGCATTAATGCTGGACCGACCCTAAAGTCGATGAACATGCATTGAATGGCTCTATGGCATTAATGCTAGACCAACCCTAAAGTCGATGAACTTATAAGCGCTTGCCTGGTCCAAGACCAGATGATCAAAGCCAGGGCATATGGCCCCGGTGACTGTTTGTCACATGGCTAGGGAACGCTGTTCCAAGGTTATGACTCTATGGTCATGGGGAAAGGTTATGTTGGTGACTATTCACCATACACCTATCCTGTTCAAACTTATGAAAGGTTCTCATATCATTTAAGCCCTGGTGACCCTATCGTCACATGGCAAGAAGGAGTTGTACCCACTTTTTTTACTTTTGCTACTGTCACCTATCTGTTTTGGACTGATAGTCCTGGATGATTATTATGATCATTGTTGATATTATATCATGCTTAATTATGTTTTCTTGCTGAGCCTTGGCTCATGGGTGCTATGTGATGCAGGTAAAGGCAAGAGGAAGCTGGACCATCCTTGAGTTGGAGAGCTTAGGTGATGACGTGTACATATGCAGCTGCTCGTCTGCCACAGCCGAGGTTTAAAGTGGAACTAGGGTTAAACCCTGTTTTGCTGCATAGAACGGCCTGTTGTAAATATTCTTCTGTAGTAGACTCTGAAATTATATTTTTGGGATCCCAATGTATATATTAAACGTTCTAGTGAAACGTTACATCTTAACCAAAATTTTTAATCCCTAAACCGCTAATCATACTTAATTACACGATTTTGGCCAAATGACTCGATTAGCGAGTTTAGCACTGTTTACAAGGCACACCGTAACGGTCCCTGGAGTTGGGGCGTTACATTACTCTAGCTTAGAGGCAGAGCATGAACAACATCTTTGACATGTATTACAGAGATTGAGAGAGCATCGGTTGTATGCCATGTTTAAGAAGTGTGAGTTCTGGCTACCAGAAGTGACATTCCTTGGACATATTGTTGGTGGTGATGGGATTAAGGTGGATCCAACTAAGTTAGGGACAGTGAGAGAGTGGCCAAGGCCAAGGAACGCGTAAGAGGTTAGGAGCTTCCTTGGATTAGCAGGATATTAAAGACAGTTCGTGGAAGGGTTTTCGAAGATTGATACATCGATGACAAAATTGACATGGATGAATCTGAAGTTCGTCTGGTCAGACAAGTGTAAGAATAACTTCCAGGAACTGAAGCGACAACTGATTACTGCTCCTATGTTGAGTCTTCCTTCGAAGGGAGGGAAGTTTGTAGAATACTGTGATGCATCGTGATTGGGATTGGGATGCATGTTGATGCAAAATGAGAAGGTTATTGCTTATGCATTACGACAGCTAAAGGAGTATGAGCAGCGATACCCTACCCATGATTTGGAGTTGGCACCAGTGGTATTCGCACTGAATGTTTGGCGACATTATATGTATGGAGAAAAGTGCGAGATATACACCTATCATAAGAGCTTGAAGTATTTCTTCACCCAGAAGGACTTGAACATGAGACAGAGACGCTGGCTGGAGTTGGTAAAGGACTGTGATTGTGATATCCTTTACCACCCAGGGAAAGCCAATGTAGTGGCAGATGTGTAGAGCGGGAGGGCCCTGGCACAGTTATTTAGTTCTAAACAGATATCAAAGGAGTTGGCTGAAGAGATATCCAGTGCGAGGATAGAGTTGGTTGTGGGCCGACTGGCCAATATTACTTTATAGTCTACCTTCCTAGAGAGGATAAGAGAGGTTCAGATGGATGATGCACAGTTGCAGGGGGTTAGAGGGAATGTCCTAGCTGGAGTGGCTAAGGACTATTCCATTTCAGAGACTGGGTTTTTAGGGTATAAAGGTCAAATTTGTGTCTCGACAGATGTGGGTATTAGACGAGAGATACTTGATGAATCCCACACTACACCATACTCACTCCATCCAGTCACCATGAAAATGTATCAGGGTCTACGGACTTTATATTGGTGGCCTGGGATAATGAAGGGCGTAGTGGAGTACGTGGCCAAGTGTTTAACCTATCAGCAGGTGAAGGCTGAGCATCAGCAACCAGCGGGGTTGCTACAGCCCTTGGGTATTCCTGAATGGAAGTGGGAAGACATTTCTATGGATTTTGTGGGAGGTTTACATAGGACAGTGGGGCTCCATGACTTGATGTAGGTAATTGTAGACAGACACACCAAGTCAGCTCACTTTCTACCAGTGAGGATGACCTATACTATGGATCAGTACGTGGAGTTGTACCTAAGGGAGATTGTACGTCTCCATGGGTTCCTAAATCTATAGTATCAGACTGGGATCCCATATTTACCTCCAAGTTTTGCGGTGGTTTGTAGAAGGCTATGGGGACTCAGTTGAAGTTCAGTACAACCTTTCATCCTCAGACAGATGGACAGTCTAAGAGGACAATTCAGGTATTGGAAGACATGCTTAGAGCGTGTGTATTAGACTTTGAGGGGTCTTGGAGTAAGTACCATCCGTAGAATGAATTTTCATAGAACAACAACTATCAATCAACGATTGGAGCAGCTCCATATGTGATGTTGTATGGGAGGAGATGTAGGTCGCCCATTAATTGGGATGAGATGGGTGAGAGGAAGTATTTGGTACCAAAGTTGGTCAGAAGACTAATGAGGCTATTGAGAAGTTTCGAGCTCGAATGCTCGCTTCACATAGCAGACAGAAAAGCTACATTGATCCTAAGCGTAGGGACGTGGAGTTTTAGGTAGGGGACCAGGTGTTTCTGTGAGTGTCACCACTGAGAGGGGAGAGGAGGTTTGGGAAAAAGGGAAAGCTCAGCCCTAGATTCATAGGACCTTTTGAGATCATGGAGAGGAACGGGCAGGTGGCCTATAGATTGGCACTGCCACCATCGTTATCAGAGGTTCACGACGTATTCCACATCTCTATGCTTTGGAAGTACGTCTCGAATATGACTCTTGTGTTGAGAAATGAGGAGTTTGAGCTACAGACATATTTGTCATATGAGGAACGACTGATTTAGGTCCTAGACAAGAAAGATAAAGTTATGAGGAACAAGAAGATTCCTCTGGTCAAAGTATTAAGGAGGAATAGCAAGATTGAAAAAGTGACCTGGGAGCTTAATTCAGCTATGTGGGATCAGCACCCCAAGTTGTTCAGGTAAATTTCAAGGACAAAATTCTCAGTAGAAGGGGATAGTTGTAACGACACAAAATTGCTAATAGGGCTTAGCGCCTTGATTAGTGTGTCGAGAGAGAGCAATATATGTGATAAATGGTTGAGACCACATTATTACGTGGATATATTTGCAATATATGGTTCGAGACGGTCCTAGTGAGCAGATTATCGAAATATTCACGATGGGATTTAATACTCGCCTCAGGGGGAGGTTAGGGGTATTTTGGGAATTTAGAGAATATTTTGGGGTTTATTTAGTAATGAGAAAGTATTAGGTAGTTATTTAGGCATGACAGGATTAATTGAAAATGGTAGGATGACAAGAGGAATTAGCGGGAAACGGGGGGAAAATAGGAGGCTAAGTTAATACCAAGGGAAGTTTGGACTTTTTAGTTAAAGGATAAGTTCGGTGTGATTTAGGAAAAAAGCTAGAACCTATCTGATACTTACAGAACACTCTCTCTCATCATTCACGTTTTCTCTTCTTCTCTCTAGAACTAAGGGGAACTTGGAAGCTTGAAGGAGAAAAGTCAGGGATTTGAGCTGAGTTTGAGTTGGAAATTTTGGAGAATTGAGGCTAGAAGTAACCAGAGTATAGCTGGGGGATTCAAGCCACAAACTGAAGTAAGTTTCAAGCTTAAACTTGCTAATTCTGCTGGATTATAGTTAGAATTTAGAGTTTTCATGAATTATGGGTTGTGACTGGTTTTGGGTGTTTGATGGGTGTGAGGGAATTATTTATAGGCTAGATATGATGCTTAGGTTATAAAGATAAGAATTCTAAGCTTGGCTCTGAGTTTGGCTGGTGATTGGGGTTGAATTTTGTGGTTTAGGCTCGAGGGAAAACGCATGAAAAGGCTGGTTTATCTGGGTTTGGGGGCTCGGCCCGTGGCCCTGTTCTTCAGGCATCGCGGCCTGTGTGCTCGAGGAGGCTGGAAGGCCTCTATTCTGTCTAGGCGCGTTGTGACGCAAGGTATAGCGCGGCGCGACCCGTGTCCTTCAACAGTGAGGCATTTTTCATCTGACTTGAGCGCGCCGCTACCCTTAAGGGGCTGGTTGCGACTCAAATGCAAAGTTAAGTCTATTTTAGGGTTTTAAGCTCGGGAACCCAAATGTTAAGGCTCATGATGAATTCTACTACTCGGTTTAGTAGAATTCGATGTCCCAAGGCTAATATTTGTTCCCTAAGTATTTATTTGGATTAGAAATTGATAGTTACCCATTGTTGTTGTGACTAGGGTTTTCTCTAAGGCCCAGAGTTGAGGATCGTGCTAAAGACCATTCTTAATTCTCCGCTCGGGATTAGAGATAAGAAAACTGCACCCATGTGGTTGTGTTTGGGACTTAGGTTCCCTGTATCTAGATATATGCATTGTGTAACTGTATTGTTGTTAAGTGAAATGTGAAAGTACGGCCTAAAAGAGCCGGGGCTGATGATTAGCATAACAGATACGGCTCGGCCAATGTGAGCAAGGGTCAGCTAAATAAATAGTGGACCCGGCCTAAGCGAGCCGGGGTAAGCTTAATAAACAGAGGGCTCGGTCTAAGGGCGCTGACCCTAAGCATTTGTATTACTGATTAAAATATATGCTTAAAACTACATGTATACAATTATTAGCTTGATACTTATATTCTATGGAATTTCTGAATGACTTGTATTAAGATTGATTGAATACTATTGTTGCTATATGTATTTGATGTTTATCGTTTTCTAGCTGGGCCTTGGCTCATGGGTGCTACGTGGTGCAGGTAAAGGCAAAGGGAAACTAGACCAACCATGAGTTGGAGAGCTCTGGGGTGGTGTGTACATATATAGCTGCTCGATCGCCATGGCCGGGGGTAAAGTTACAGGGAGAGAGCCCTAAAACTTGTATTTTTCCATTAGATTGGCTTGTGTTGTACCCATTTTTGGGGGTTGTAATTACCACATATATCCTGATTTTGGGATCCCTTGTATTAAACATTTGTTTTAATGAAAATTGACCGTTTATGATCAAAATCTTTTAACCCTAACCTAATACTTGACTTTAGGATCACAGTATTGTTCAAACGACTTGATTAGCAAGTCTTGCACTATTTTAAAATAAACAGTGTAACGATCTTGGTTATCCAGGGCGTTACAAAATAAACAAAACTTTAATTAGCATGTTCACTTGTATACCTGCTAAGACAAAAGCAAATAAAAAAAACATAATAAATTGCTTAAGAAAAAATAGAACAAAATTCAGCATAAAAACAAGAATAGAAAACAAGCCACATTTAATGTAACGCCCTGGGTAGCCAAGACCGTTACACTGTGTATTTATAGTTTAAAAAGTGTCACTGACATTTTTAATGAACTAGGGTTAAAAGGTTTTGGTCATAAAATATATCTTTCATATAAGTAAACGTTTTACATAAGGGATCCCAAAAGAAATAGTGTTTGAAAGTCAGTTTACAAAATTTCCAGAGTACAAAACAACCACTAGCCACTCTAAGGGAAAAACCAATGTTTATGGTTCTCCTGTTCCTATCTCCCCTCAACCGTGGCGGATGAGCAGCTGATGATGTACATTCTGCTCTTAGAGCTCTCCGATTCAGGGCCGATCAAGTTTGCCCTTGCCTTTACCTGCACCACGTAGCACCTGTGAGCCAAGGCCCAGCAAGAAAACATAACATTGTAGTACAAACAATGATATCAACTAAATAATCCTTAAAGCATGTTCATACACTTAGCATAACAAACTAATCACATAGCCCATAGACATAAGCAAAGAATCAACAAACTAAAACTTAGCTATATAGCATGACAAGTCCACCAATCAATAATAACAATCAAATCACAAGATAATCAGGGTCGACACCCTTAGGTCACACCCTCTGTTTACCTCCACTGACTCCGGTCCGCTTAAACCGAGCTCAGTGTATAATAAGCTGTCCTTAGCTACCACTAGCTGAGCCTCGCCCTGTGCGCTAGGGTAAACTCCGGCACTCTTAGGCCGTTTGTTTATTATTTAGATGGCATAATACCATCCTTTATAAGGAATACAAAACAGGGAACCCTTATTCCCATTATAAATCCACAACCGGGTGTAGTTTTCTTACCTTTAGTTTCCAAGTGTACTAGTTATGTGAGATGCCTCTTGAGCACGATCCAATTCCCGAGCCCCTAGCTTATACCTAGTCATAACCAAGATAAGGGATACCATTCATAATTGTAAAAGGGCTTCTAGATAAGGTTCTAGTCTCTGGAACATCGAATTCCACCAGACATGGTAGTAGATTCGATCCCGAGCACCCTAGGTTAAATTCCCATGCTTAAAATCCCAAAAACCCAAATTCCCTTAAGGGCCGCGGCATGGCCCCAACCAAAGGTTCATCCACGCCCAGAACCAGACACGGGCCGCGGCCCTACATAGCCCATGTCGTGGCCCGGCTTCCTCTCTAACACTCATCAGATCTAGAGGGCCGCGACTCATCAAGAACTATGCCGCGGCCCGACCCCTTCGAACCCAAAAAAACCTCCACTTTTAACTCTCAAACCTCACTCAAAATCATCCTAAGCCAACCCAATAATATACCACAATTATCACAAACCTTCCTGTGTGATTTCAGAAGCATAAGCCAGCAGAAACCTAATCTAAAAACTCATCAAAACTCCTTTTCAATTTCTCAAACTCACTGACTCAAGAACACTAAAACTAGTAATAAAAACTTAGAATTCAAACACTAAATCATGAATTAGAGCTTACCTTGACTGAAGACTCAATCCTCCAAGCAATTACTGAGCTAACACCCAGCCTTTTTGCCTTAATTAAACCTTGAAGTTAAGAATCTACAAACTCTTAGAATCCAGCCCCAAAACTATATAATCAATTGATCAAAAATGCATGTCAATGCTTACCTCAGTTCCTAATTAGATTCTTAATCTTCCACTGAGTTATTCCTCCAAATCTTCCACTCAATTCTCTGTGCTCCAGCCTAATTCCCTTAGTTTTTCTGTAGTTTCCTTGAGAGAGAAAGGGAGAGAGAGAGAAGGGTCGGTTTCACTTTTCATTCTACTGTTTTCTAAAGTTTACTAGTCTATCCTTAATAATTAAATCAATCCCGAGGCTTGGGGTACCGAAACCGTCCCCGGGGCCAAAATGGTAAAATTCCCCAGTGTTCCCACCTAAGCTTCCTAACCTCAAATATATCTCCAATTATTTATTTCTATAACCCGATAACCAAAATAACCATCCAATACTCGAAATACCCCTTGACTTGCCCCAAGTCAAGTATTAAGTCCTGTTGTGACTTTCCCGCTAACTAGCTCCCTAGGATCGCCTCAAGTCGCATGCTGCCGATTTACCCACATAATAATGTGGTTCTCACAATTACATCATATAATTACATTTACATTCATATAACCATACAAGCATGCTTATCATAAAATCATGGATTAAACTTAATAAATTCACACATAAACCCATTATGCCCTCCCGGCATACTAATCAAGGCCCTTAAGCCATATTAGTGATTTTGGGTCGTTACAACTATCCCCTCCTACAGAGAATTTCCTCCTCGAAATTTTCTTGAATAGCTCGGGATACTGATCCCGCATCACCGTCTGTAGCTCCCAGGTCACTTCCTCGACCTTGTTATTTCTCCACAATACCTTAAGTAATGGAATCGTGTTATTCCATAGAACTTTATCCTTCCGATCTAAAATCTGAACCGGTCGCTCCTCATAGGACAAATCTGTCTGCGATTCTAAGTCCTCATACTTCAGTACATGCGTCGAATCTGAGACATACTTCCGCGACATAGAGACATGGAATACGTCATGAACTCCTGACAACGACGGTGGCAAGGCCAACCTGTAAGCCACCTGTCCAATCCGTTATAGAATCTCGAAAGGTCCAACAAACCGAGGGCTCAGCTTGCCCTTTACTCCAAACCTCCTCACCCCTCTTAGTGGTGAGACTCACAGAAACACATGGTCCCCAACCTGGAACTCCACATTTCTACGCTTAGGGTCAGTGTAGCTTTTCTGTCTACTCTGCGAAGCAAGCATTCTGGCTCAGATTTTCTCAATAGCTTCATTTGTCTTCTGAACCATGTCTTGCCCCAAATATTTTCTCTCACCCATCTCATTCCAATGAATGGGTGACCTAAACTTCCTTCCGTATAGCATCTCATAAGGGGCCACTCCAATCGTGGACTGATAACTGTTGTTATAAGAAAATTCAATCAACGAAAGATACGTACTCCAAGATCCCTCGAAGTCAATCACGCACGCCCTAAGCATATCCTCCAACACCTTAATCGTCCTCCCAGACTGTCCATCAGTCTGAGGATGAAAGGCTGTGCTAAACTTCAACTGAGTTCCCATGGATTTCTGCAGAGCTCCCCAGAACTTAGAGGTAAAGATAGGGTCTTGATCAAATACAATAGTCTTAGGAACCCCATGGAGACGAACTATCTCCCTCACATACAAATCTGCATACTGTTCCACTGTGTAAGTCGACTTCACTGGCAGAAAATGAGCTGACATGGTGTATCTGTCCACTATCACCCACACCGAGTCATAAAGTCCCACTGTCCTGGGTAGACCTCCCACAAAATCCATGGTAATGTCCTCCCACTTCCACTCGAGAATACCCAAAGGTTGAAGCAATCCCGCTGGTCGCTGATGCTCAGCCTTCACCTGTTGACATGTCAAACATCTAGCCACATACTCCACCACATCCTTCTTCATCCTGGGCCACCAATATAATGTCTGTTGATCCTAATACATCTTCGTGGTACCCAGATGAAGCGAGTACGACGTAGTGTGAGACTCATCTAATATCTCTCGTCTGATCCCTTCATCTATCAGAACACAAATTCGTCCCTGATATCGAAGCATACCAGTCTCATAAACGGAATACTCCTTAGCCATCCCTACTAAGACATGTTGTATAACCTCCTGTAACTGAGGGTCTACCAATTGACCCTCCTTGATCCGCTCTAGCAGGGTCGACTGTAAGGTAACATTGGCCAACCGCCCACCACCAGCTCTATCCTTGCCCTAGTCATCTCATTAGCTAACTCTCTGGAGATCTGAATTGAACTAAATAACTGCCTCGAGCCCCTTCGACTCAATACATCTGCCACAACATTGGCTTTCCTTGGGTGGTAAAGAATGTCACAATCATAATCATTAACCAACTCCAACCAACACCTCTGTCTCAGGTTCAGATCCTTCTGGGTGAAGAAATACTTCAAACTCTTATGATCAGTTTATATCTCGCACTTCTTCCCATACAGATAATGTCGCCACACCTTCAGTGCGTATACCACTACCGCTAGTTCCAGATCATGGGTAGGATACCGCTGCTCATACTCCTTTAGCTGTCGCGATGCATAAGCTATAACTTTCTCATTCTGCATCAACACACAGCCTAAACCCATCCTCGATGTATCACAATATACCACAAACTTTCCTTCCTCCGAAGGGAGACTCAACAAAGGTGCAGTAATAAGTCGTTGCTTCAATTCTTGAAAACTATGCTCACACTTCTCTGACCAAACGAACTTCTGATTCTTCCGTGTCAACTCTGTCATCGGTGACGCAATCTTTGAGAATCCTTCTACAAACCGCCTGTAATAACCTGCTAACTCGAGGAAACTCCGCACCTCCGAGGCGTTCCTTGGCCTCGGCCAATTCCTTACTGCCTCCACCTTGGATGGATCCAACTTATTCCCCTCTGCGCCAACTATATGCCCAAGAAAAGTCACCTCTGGAAACCAGAACTCACACTTCTTAAACTTGGCATATAACCGATGCTCCCTTAACCTCTGTAAGACCTGTCAAAGATGTCATTCGTGCTCTGCCTCTAAACTGGAGTACACTAAAATGTCGTCGATGAAGACAATGACGAACTGATCCAAGAAGTCCTTGAACACCCTGTTCATCAGATCCATGAAAGTAGCCGGGGCATTAGTCAAACCAAAAGATATGACCAAGAACTCATAGTGTCCATACCGCGTTTGAAAGGCCGTCTTCGGTATGTCCTCATCCTTGATCCTCAGCAAGTGATAACTAGATCAAAGATCAATCTTTGAGAACACCGTCTTTCCCTGCAACTGATCGAACAAGTCATCAATCCTTGGTAGAGGGTACTTCTTCTTAATGGTCAACTTGTTCAATTCCTTGTAGTCTACACACATCTTCAGAGTCCCGTCTTTCTTCTTAACAAACAAAACTGGAGTGCCTCATGGAAAGTAGCTAGGCCTGATGAATCCCAAATCCAGAAGTTAATGTAGCTGTATCTTCAGTTCTTTCAACTCTGCTGGTGCCATCCTATATGGTGCCCTTGATACTAGTTCTGTCCCCCGTGCTAACTCAATAACAAACTGAATCTCCCTGCGCGGCGGCAATCCTGGTAACTCCTCGGGAAATACATCTAAAAACTCACAAACCACCCTGGTCTCTCCCGGCCCCGCTGGCAACACCCTGGTAGTGTCCACCACATTAGCCAGAAAACCTATACATCCACTCTGTAACAAGTCTCTGGCTCTCAACGCTGATATCATGGGTATGCGTGGTCCATATACCGCACCCACAAAGACAAAAGGATCCTCGCCCTCAGGCTCAAAAGTCACCATCTTCTTCCTGCAGTCAACAGTAGCCCCATATCTGACTAGCCAATCCATCCCTAAGATCATGTCAAAATCCTCCATATCTAACTCAATCAAGTCAACTGAAAGCTCCCTACTATCATCCATCACTAGCAGTGCCCTGATCCACCTCCTAGAAACTACCAGCTCCTCAGTAGGCAATAAAGTCCCAAACCCCGCAATCTGATACTCACTAGGTCTACACAGTCTATCAATCACTTTACTAGAAACAAAGGAATGTGTAGCACCAGAGTCAATCAACACAGTAAAAGGAGAGCCAGCGCTAGAAAGCTGACCTGTCACTACCGAGCGACTAGCCTCGGCCTCTGCTTGTGTGAAGGTGAACACTCGAGCTGGAGTCAAGATGCCACCTTTCCTGCTTCCCCTTTCTTCACTATTGGGTAGTCCTTCTTGAGGTGCCCCACTGTTCCACACACATAGCAAGCCTTGGCCTAAAATTCGCCCAGATGGCGTCTTCTACACCTCCGGCACTCTGGATAACTTCGCCACGCCTCACCGCCGCCCTGACAGCCACCCTGACTACCCGACCCCTCCTATCAGGACCAGCAACGATCAAAGTGTCAGGAGTCTTCCTCTTCACATCACTGGGGCCTCCGCCCCTACCTGACCCAGAATAAGGAGGTACCACTCTGCGACCCTCGCGCATCGCTGCACTATCCTTCCAAATCTTGTTCTCCGCTTCCTTAGTGATAAGAGCCTTCTCAACGACCTGGGCATAAGTTGTCCCCCAGGTACCGTTGTGATCCTAACATCCCAGGCTATCATAGCATTAAGCCCTCGAATAAAACTGTCTTTCCTAGCTGCATCTGTAGGGACAAGATCTGGTGCAAATTTCGCAAGTCTATCAAATTTTAGGGAATACTAGTAACTGTCATGTTGCCCTGCACCAAGCCCACAAACTCATTAACTTTTGCTGCCCTGGTGGCAACATTGTAGTATTTCTAATTGAACAAG